>NC_092136.1:66320934-66633077 GCF_043159975.1 Macaca nemestrina
AAATCATCTCACAGAGTTACAGCTTTCCCCTCAAGAAGCCTTTCGCTAAGACAGTTCTTGTGGAATTGGCAAAGTGATATTTGGAAGCCCATAGAGGGCTATGGTGAAAAAGGAAATATCCTCAGATGAAATGTGGAAAGAAGCTTTCTGAGAAACTGCTCTGTGATGTGTGACTTCCATTCACAGTGTTGCATCTGTATTTCGTGGATCTCTTTGCTAGCCTTATTTCTGTGGAATCTGAGAACAGATATTTCAGATCCCTTGGAAGACTATAGGGCCAAAGGAAATATCCTCCGATAACAATGAGAAAGAATGTTTGTGAGAAACTTTTTTGTGTTCTGTGAAATCATCTCACAGAGTTACACCTTTCCCCTCAAGAAGCCTTTCGCTAAGACATTTCTTATGGAATTGGCAAAGTGATATTTGTAAGCCCATAGAAGGCTATGGTGAAAAAGGAAATATCCTCAGATGAAATATGGAAAGAAGCTTTCTGAGAAACTGCTTAGTGTTCTGTTAATTCATCTCACAGAGTTACATCTGTATTTCGTGGATCTCTTTGCTAGCCTTATTTCTGTGGAATCTGAGAACAGATATTTCGGATCCCTTTGAAGACTATAGGGCCAAAGGAAATATCCTCCGATAACAAAGGGAAAGAAGCTTTCTGAGAAACTTCGTTGTGTTCTGTGAAATCATCTCACAGAGTTACAGCTTTCCCCTCACGGAGCCTTTCGCTAAGACAGTTCTTTTGGAATTGGCAAAGTGATATTTGGAAGCCCATAGAGGTCTATGGTGAGAAAGGGAATATCCTCAGATGAAATCTGGAAAGAAGCTTTCTGAGAAACTGCTTATTGTTCTATTAGTTTACCTCACAGAGTTACATCTGCATTTATTGCATCTCTTTGCTAACCTTATTTCTGTGGAATATGAAAACATATATTTCCGTTCCCTTTGAAGAATATAGGGCCAAAGGAAATATCCTCTGATAACAAAGAGAAAGAAGCTTTCTAAGAAACTTCTTTGTGTTCTGTGAAATCATCTCTCAGAGTTACAGCTTTCCCCTCAAGAAGCCTTTCGCTACGACAGTTCTTGTGGTAGTGGCAAAGTGATATTTGGAGGCCCATAGAGGTCTATGGTGAAAAAGGAAATAACCTCAGATGAAATGTGGAAAGAAGCTTTCTGAGAAACTGCTCTGTGATGTGTGACTTCCACTCACAGAGTTACATCTGTATTTCGTGGATCTCTTTGCTAGCCTTATTTCTGTGGAATCTGAGAACAGATATTTCGGATCCCTTTGAAGACTATAGGGCCAAAGGAAATATCCTCCGATACCAAAGAGAAAGAAGCTTTCTGAGAAACTTCTTTGTGTTCTGTGAAATCATCTCACAGAGTTACAGCTTTGCCTTCCAGAAGCCGCTCGATAAGACAGTTCTTGTGGATTTGGAAAAGTGATATTTGGAAGCCCTTAGAGGGCTATGGTTAAAAAGGAAATATCCTCAGATGAATTCTGGAAAGCAGCTTTCTGAGAAACTGCGTAGTGTTCTGTTAATTCATCTCACAGGGTTACATCTGTATTTCGTGGATCTCTTTGCTAGCCTTATTACTGTGGAATCTGAGATCAGATATTTCGGATCCCTTTTAAGACTGTAGGGCCAAAGGAAATATCCTCCGATAACAAAGAGACAGAAGCTTTCTGAGAAACTTCTTTGTGTTTTGTGAAATCATCTCACAGAGGTACATCTTTCGCCAAAAGAAGCCCTTCAGTAAGACAGTTCTTGTGGAATTGGCAAAGTGATATTTGGAAGCCCATGGAGGGCTATGGTGAAAAAGGAAATATCCTCAGACGAAATCTTGAAAGAAGCTTTCTGAGAAACTGCTTATGTTCTGTTAATTCACCTCACAGACTTACATCTGTATTTAGTGGATCTCTTTGCTAACCTTATTTCTGTGGAATCTGAGAACAGATATTTCGGATCCCTTTGAAGACTATAGGGCCAAAGGAAATATCCTCCGATAACAAAGAGAAAGAAGATTTCTGAGAAACTTCTTTGTGTTCTGTGAAATCATCTCGCAGAGTTACAGCTTTCCCCTCAAGAAGCCTTTCGTTAAGACAGTTCTTGTGGAATTGGCAAAGTGATATTTGGAATCCCATAGAGAGCTATGGTGAAAAAGGAAATATCCTCAGATGAAATCTGGAAAGAGGCTTTCTGAGAAACTGCTCTGTGATGTGTGACTTCCACTCACCGAATTTCATCTGTATTTCGTGGATCTCTTTGCTAGCATTATCTCTGTGGAATCTGAGAACAGATATTTCGGATCCCTTGGATGACTATATGGCCAAAGGAAATATCCTCCGATAACAAAGAGAAAGAAGCTTTCTGAGAAACTTCTTTGTGTTCTGTTAATCATCTCACAGAGTTACAGCTTTCCCCTCAAAAAGCCTATCACTATGACATTTCTTGTGGAATTGGCAAAGTGACATTTGGAATCCCCTAGACGTCTATGATGAAAAAGGAAATATCCTCAGTTGAAATCTGGAAAGAGCTTTCTGAGAAACTGCTTAGTGTTCTGTCAATTCGTCTCACAGAGTTACATCTGTATTTCGTGGATCTCTTTGCTAGCCTTGTTTACGTGGAATCTGAGAACAGATATTTCGGATCCCTTTGAAGACTATAGGGCCAATGAAATATCCTCCGATAACAAAGAGAAAGAAGCTTTCTGAGAAACTTCCTTGTGTTCCCTGTAATCATCTCACAGAGTTACACCTTTCCGCTCAAAAAGCCTTTCGCTAAGACAGTTCTTGTGGAATTGGCAAAGTGACATTTGGAAGCCCCTAGACGGCTATGGTGAAAAAGGAAATATCCTCAGATGAAATCTGGAAAGAAACTTTCTGAGAAACTGCTTAGTGTTCTGTTAATTCATCTCACAGTGTTACATCTGTATTTCGTGGATCTCTTTCCTAGCCTTATTTCTGTGGAATCTGAGAACAGATATTTGGAATCCCTTTGAAGACTATAGGGCCAAAGGAAATATCCTCAGATAACAAAGAGAAAGAAGCTTTCTGAGAAACTTCCTTGTGTTCTGTGAAACTATCTCACAGAGTTACAGCTTTCCCCTCAAAGAGCCTTTCGCTAAGACAGTTCTTGTGGAATTGGCAAAGTGATATTTGGAAGCCCATAGTCGGCTATGGTGAAAAAGGACATATCCTCAGATGAAATCTGGAAAGAAACTTTCTGAGAAACTGCTTAATGTTCTGTTAATTCATCTCCCAGTGTTACATCTGTATTTCGTGGATCTCTCTGCTAGCCTTATTTCTGTGGAATCTGAGAACAGATATTTGGAATCCCTTTGAAGACTATAGGGCCAAAGGAAATATCCTCCGATAACATTAGAAAGAAGCTTTCTAAGAAACTTCTTTGTGTTTTGTGAAATCATCTCACAGAGTTACAGCTTTCCCTTCAAGAAGCCTTTCGCTAAGGCAGTCCTTGTGGTATTGGCAAAGTGATATTTGGAAGCCCATAAAGGGCTATGGTGAAAAAGGAAATATCCTCAGATGAAATCTGGAAAGAAGATTTCTGAGAAACTGCTCTGTGATATGTGACTTCCACTCACCTAATTACATGTGTATTTCGTCGATCTCTTTGCTAGCCTTATTTCTGTGGAATCTGAGAACAGATATTTCGGATCCCTTTGAAGATTATAGGGACAAAGGAAATATCCTCCGATAAAAAAGAGAAAGAAGCTTTCGGAGAAACTTCTTTGTGTTCTGTGGAATCCTCTCACAGAGTTACAGCTTTCACCAGAAGAAGTCTTTCGCTAAGACAGTTCTTGTGGAATTGGCAAAGTGATATTTGGAAGCCCGTAGAGGGCTATGTTGAAAAGGAAATATCCTCAGATGAAATCTGGAAAGAAGCTTTCTGAGAAACTTCTCTGTGATGTGTGACTTCCACTTACAGAGTTACATCTGTATATATGGATCTCTTTTCAAGCCTTATTTCTGTGGAATCTCAGAACAGATATTTCGGATCCCTTTGAAGACTATAGGGCCAAAGGAAATATGCTCCGATAACAAAGAGAAAGAAGCTTTCTGAGAAACTTCTTTGTGTTCTGAGAAATCATCTCACAGAAATACAGCTTTCCCCTCAAGAAGTCTTTCGCTAAGACAGTTCTTGTGGAATTGGCAAAGTGATATTTGGAATCCCATAGAGGGCTATGGTGAAAAAGGAAATATCCTCAGATGAAATCTGGAAAGCAGCTTTCTGAGAAACTGCTTAGTGTTCTGTTAATTCATCTCACTGAGTTACATCTGTATTTCGTGGATCTCTTTCCTAGCCTTATTTCTGTGGAATCTGAGAACAGATATTTCGGATCCCTTTGAAGTCTATAGGGCCAAAGGAAATATCCTCCGATAACAAAGAGAAAGAAGCTTTCTGAGAAACTTCTTTGTTTTGTGTGAAATCATCTCACAGAGGTACAGCTTTCGCCTCAGGAAGCCTTTCGCTAAGACAGTTCTTGTGGAATTGGAAAAGTGATATTTGGAAACCCATAGAGGGCTAGGGTGAAAAAGGAAATATCCTCAGAGGAAATCTGTAAAGAAGCATTCTGAGAAACTGCTCTGTGATGTGTAACTTCCACTCACAGAGTTACATCTGTATTTCGTGGATCTGTTTGCTAGCCTTATTTCTGTGGAATCTGAGAACAGATATTTCGGATCCCTTGGATGACTATATGGCCAAAGGAAATATCCTCCGATAACAAAGAGAAAGAAGCTTTCTGAGAAACTTTTTGTGTTCTGTGAAATCATCTCACCGAGTTACAGCTTTCCCCTCAAGAAGCCTTTCGCTAAGAAGTTCTTTTGGAATTGGCAAAGTGATATCTGGAAGCCCATAGAGGGCTATGGTGAAAAAGGAAATATCCTCAGATGAAATCTGGAAAGAAGCTTTCTGAGAAACTGCTCTGTGATGTGTAACTTCCACTCACAGAGTTACATCTGTGTTTCATGGATCTCTTTGCTAGCCTTATTTCTGTGGAATCTGAGAACTGATATTTCGGATCCCTTTGAAGATTCTAGGGACAAAGGAAATATCCTCCGATAACAAAGAGAAAGAAGCTTTCTGAGAAACTTCTTTGTGTTCTGTGAAATCATCTCACAGAGCTACAGCTTTCCCCTCAAGAAGCCTTTCGCTAAGACAGTTCTTGTGGAATTGGCAAAGTGATATTTGGAAGCCCATAGAGGGCTATGGTGAAAAAGCAAATATCCTCAGATGAAATCTGGAAAGAAGCTTTCTGAGAAACTGCTCTGTGATGTGTGGCTTCCACTCACAGAGTTTCATCTGTATTTCGTGGATCTCTTTGCTAGCCTTATTTCTGTGGAATCGGAGAACAGATATTTCGAATCCCTTTGAAGACTCTAGGGCCGAAGGAAATATCCTCCGATAACAAAGAGAAAGAAGCTTTCTGAGAAACTTCTTTGTGATCTGTGAAATCATCTCACAGAGTTACAGCTTTCCCCTCAAGAAGACTTTCGCTAAGACAGTTCTGGTGGAATTCGCAACGTGATATTTGGAAGCCCATAGAGGGCTATGGTGAAAAAGGAAATATCCTCAGATGAAATCTGGAAAGAAGCTTTCTGAGAAACTGCTTAGTGTTCTGTTAATTCATCTCACAGAGTTACATCTGTGTTTCGTGGATCTCTTTGCAAGCCTTATTTATGTGGAATCTGAGAACAGATATTTCGGATCCCCTTGAAGACTATAAGGCCAAAGGAAATATCCTCCGATAACAAAGAGAAAGAAGCTTTCTGAGAAACTTCTTTGTGTTCTGTGAAATCATCTCACAGATTTACAGCTTTCCCCTCAAGAAGCCTTTCGCTAAGACAGTTCTTGTGGAATTGGCAAAGTGACATTTGGAAGCCCTTAGACGGCTATGGTGAAAAAGGAAATATCCTCAGATGAAATCTGGAAAGAAGCTTTCTGAGAAACTGCTTAGTGTTCTGTTAATTCATCTCACAGAGTTACATCTGTATTTCGTGGATCTCTTTGCTAGCCTTATTTCTGTGGAATCTGAGAACAGATATTTCGAATCCCTTTGAAGACTTAGGGCCAAAGGAAATATCCTCCGATAAAAAAGAGAAAGAAGCTTTCTGAGAAACTTCTTTGTGTTCTGTGAAATCATCTCACAGAGTTGCAGCTTTCCCCACTAGAATCCTTTCGCTAAGACAGTTCTTGTGGAATTGGCAAAGTGATATTTGGAAGCCCATAGATGTCTATGGTGAAAAAGGAAATATCCTCAGATGAAATCTGGAAAGAAGCTTTCTGAGAAACTGCTTAGTGTTCTATTAGTTTACCTCACAGAGTTACATCTGTATTTATTGCATCTCTTTGCTAACCTTATTTCTGTGGAATCTGAGAACAGATATTTCCGATCCCTTTGAAGAATATAGGGCCAAAGGAAATATCCTCTGATAACAAAGAGAAAGAAGGTTTCTAAGAAACTTCTTTGTGTTCTGTGAAATCATCTCTCAGAGTTTCAGCTTTCCCCTCAAGAAGCCTTTCGCTACGACAGTTCTTGTGGTAGTGGCAAAGTGATATTTGGAAGCCCATAGAGGTCTATGGTGAAAAAGGAAATATCCTCAGATGAAATGTGGAAACAAGCTTTCTGAGAAACTGCTCTGTGATGTGTGACTTCCACTCACAGAGTTACATCTGTATTTCGTGGATTTCTTTGCTAGCCTTATTTCTGTGGAATCTGAGAACAGATATTTCGGATCCCTTTGAAGACTATAGGGCCAAAGGAAATATCCTCCGATACCAAAGAGAAAGAAGCTTTCTGAGAAACTTCTTTGTGTTCTGTGAAATCATCTCACAGAGTTACAGCTTTGCCTTCCAGAAGCCGCTCGCTAAGACAGTTCTTGTGGATTTGGAAAAGTGATATTTGGAAGCCCTTAGAGGGCTATGGTTAAAAAGGAAATATCCTCAGTTGAATTCTGGAAAGCAGCTTTCTGAGAAACTGCGTAGTGTTATGTTAATTCAACTCACAGGGTTACATCTGTATTTCGTGGACCTCTTTGCTAGCCTTATTTCTGTGGAATCTGAGATCAGATATTTCGGATCCCTTTTAAGACTATAGGGCCAAAGGAAATATCCTCCGATAACAAAGAGACAGAAGCTTTCTGAGAAACTTCTTTGTGTTTTGTGAAATCATCTCACATAGGTACATCTTTCGCCAAAAGAAGCCCTTCGCTAAGACAGTTCTTTTGGAATTGGCAAAGTGATATTTGGAAGCCCATGGAGGGCTATGGTGAAAAAGGAAATATCCTCAGACGAAACCTTGAAAGAAGCTTTCTGAGAAACTGCTTATGTTCTGTTAATTCACCTCACAGACTTAATCTGTATTTAGTGGATCTCTTTGCTAACCTTATTTCTGTGGAATCTGAGAACAGATATTTCGGATCCCTTTGAAGCCTATAGGGCCAAAGGAAAAATCCTCCGATAACAAAGAGAAAGAAGCTTTCTGAGAAACTTCTTGGTGTTCTGTGAAATCATCTCGCAGAGTTACAGCTTTCCCTTCAAGAAGCCTTTCGTTAAGACAGTTCTTGTGGAATTGGCAAAGTGATATTTGGAAGCCCATAGAGGGCTATGGTGAAAAAGGAAATATCCTCAGATGAAATCTGGAAAGAAGCTTTCTGAGAAACTGCTCTGTGATGTGTGACTTCCACTCACCGAATTTCATCTGTATTTCGTGGATCTCTTTGCTAGCATTATCTCTGTGGAATCTGAGAACAGATATTTCCTATCCCTTTGAAGACTATAGGGCCAAAGGAAATATCCTCCGATAACAAAGAGAAAGAAGCTTTCTGAGAAACTTCTTTGTGTTCTGTGAAATCATCTTACAGAGTTACAGCTTTCCCCTCAAGAAGTCTTTCGCGAAGACAGTTCTTGTGGAATTGGCAAAGTGATATTTGGAAGCCCATAGAGGGCTATGGTGAAAAGGAAATATCCTCAGATGAAATCTGGAAAGAAGCTTTCTGAGAAACTTCTCTGTGATGTGTGACTTCCACTAACAGAGTTACATCTGTATTTCGTAGATCTCTTTGCTGGTCTTATTTCTGTGGAATTTGAGAACAGATATTTCGGATTCCTTTGAAGACCATAGGGCCTAAGGAAATATCCTCCGATAACAAAGAGAAAGAAGCTTTCTAGGAAACTCCTTTGTGTTCTGTGAAATCATCTCACAGAGTTACATCTTTCCCCTCAAGAAGCCGCTCGCTAAGACAGTTCTTGTGGATTTGGAAATGTGATATTTGGAAGCCCTTAGAGGGCTATGGTGAAAAAGGAAATATCCTCACATGAAATCAGGAAAGCAGCTTTCTGAGAAACTGCTTACTGTTCTGTTAATTCATCTCACAGAGTTTCATCTGTATTTCGTGGATCTCTTTGCTAGGCTTATTTCTGTGGAATCTGAGAACGGATATTTCGGATCCCTTTGAAGACTATAAGGTCAAAGGAAGTATCCTACGATAACAAAGAGAAAGAAGCTTTCTGAGAAACTTCTTTGCGTTCTGTGAAATCATCTCACAGAGTTACAGCTTTCCCCTCAAGAAGCCTTTCACTAAGACAGTTCTTGTGGAATTGGCAAAGTGATATTTGGAAGCCCATAGAGGTCTATAATGAACAAGGAAATATCCTCAGACGAAATCTGGAAAGAAGCTTGATGAGAAACTGCTTAGTGTTCTATTAATTCACTTCAGAGAGTTACATCTGTATTTAGTGGATCACTTTGCTAACATTATTTCTGTGGAATCTGATAACAGATATTTCGGATCACTTTGAAGTCTATAGGGCCAAAGGAAATATCCTCCGATAACAAAGAGAAAGAAGCTTTCTGAGAAACTTCCTTGTGTTCTGTGAAACCATCTCACAGAGTTACAGCTTTCCCCTCAAAGAGCCTTTCGCTAGGACAGTTCTTGTGGAATTGGCAAAGTGATATTTGGAAGCCCATAGTCGGCTATGGTGAAAAAGGACATATCCTCAGATGAAATCTGGAAAGAAACTTTCTGAGAAACTGCTTAATGTTCTGTTAATTCATCTCCCAGTGTTACATCTGTATTTCGTGGATCTCTCTGCTAGCCTTATTTCTGTGGAATCTGAGAACAGATATTTGGAATCCCTTTGAAGACTATAGGGCCAAAGGAAATATCCTCCGATAACATTAGAAAGAAGCTTTCTAAGAAACTTCTTTGTGTTTTGTGAAATCATCTCACAGAGTTACAGCTTTCCCTTCAAGAAGCCTTTCGCTAAGGCAGTCCTTGTGGTATTGACAAAGTGATATTTGGAAGCCCATAGAGGGCTATGGTGAAAAAGGAAATATCCTCAGATGAAATCTGGAAAGAAGATTTCTGAGAAACTGCTCTGTGATATGTGACTTCCACTCACCTAATTACATGTGTATTTCGTCGATCTCTTTGCTAGCCTTATTTCTGTGGAATCTGAGAACAGATATTTCGGATCCCTTTGAAGATTATAGGGACAAAGGAAATATCCTCCGATAAAAAAGAGAAAGAAGCTTTCGGAGAAACTTCTTTGTGTTCTGTGGAATCCTCTCACAGAGTTACAGCTTTCACCAGAAGAAGTCTTTCGCTAAGACAGTTCTTGTGGAATTGGCAAAGTGATATTTGGAAGCCCGTAGAGGGCTATGTTGAAAAGGAAATATCCTCAGATGAAATCTGGAAAGAAGCTTTCTGAGAAACTTCTCTGTGATGTGTGACTTCCACTTACAGAGTTACATCTGTATATATGGATCTCTTTTCAAGCCTTATTTCTGTGGAATCTCAGAACAGATATTTCGGATCCCTTTGAAGACTATAGGGCCAAAGGAAATATGCTCCGATAACAAAGAGAAAGAAGCTTTCTGAGAAACTTCTTTGTGTTCTGAGAAATCATCTCACAGAAATACAGCTTTCCCCTCAAGAAGTCTTTCGCTAAGACAGTTCTTGTGGAATTGGCAAAGTGATATTTGGAATCCCATAGAGGGCTATGGTGAAAAAGGAAATATCCTCAGATGAAATCTGGAAAGCAGCTTTCTGAGAAACTGCTTAGTGTTCTGTTAATTCATCTCACTGAGTTACATCTGTATTTCGTGGATCTCTTTCCTAGCCTTATTTCTGTGGAATCTGAGAACAGATATTTCGGATCCCTTTGAAGTCTATAGGGCCAAAGGAAATATCCTCCGATAACAAAGAGAAAGAAGCTTTCTGAGAAACTTCTTTGTTTTGTGTGAAATCATCTCACAGAGGTACAGCTTTCGCCTCAGGAAGCCTTTCGCTAAGACAGTTCTTGTGGAATTGGAAAAGTGATATTTGGAAACCCATAGAGGGCTAGGGTGAAAAAGGAAATATCCTCAGAGGAAATCTGTAAAGAAGCATTCTGAGAAACTGCTCTGTGATGTGTAACTTCCACTCACAGAGTTACATCTGTATTTCGTGGATCTGTTTGCTAGCCTTATTTCTGTGGAATCTGAGAACAGATATTTCGGATCCCTTGGATGACTATATGGCCAAAGGAAATATCCTCCGATAACAAAGAGAAAGAAGCTTTCTGAGAAACTTTTTGTGTTCTGTGAAATCATCTCACAGAGTTACAGCTTTCCCCTCAAGAAGCCTTTCGCTAAGAAGTTCTTTTGGAATTGGCAAAGTGATATCTGGAAGCCCATAGAGGGCTATGGTGAAAAAGGAAATATCCTCAGATGAAATCTGGAAAGAAGCTTTCTGAGAAACTGCTCTGTGATGTGTAACTTCCACTAACAGAGTTACATCTGTGTTTCATGGATCTCTTTGCTAGCCTTATTTCTGTGGAATCTGAGAACTGATATTTCGGATCCCTTTGAAGATTCTAGGGACAAAGGAAATATCCTCCGATAACAAAGAGAAAGAAGCTTTCTGAGAAACTTCTTTGTGTTCTGTGAAATCATCTCACAGAGCTACAGCTTTCCCCTCAAGAAGCCTTTCGCTAAGACAGTTCTTGTGGAATTGGCAAAGTGATATTTGGAAGCCCATAGAGGGCTATGGTGAAAAAGCAAATATCCTCAGATGAAATCTGGAAAGAAGCTTTCTGAGAAACTGCTCTGTGATGTGTGGCTTCCACTCACAGAGTTTCATCTGTATTTCGTGGATCTCTTTGCTAGCCTTATTTCTGTGGAATCGGAGAACAGATATTTCGAATCCCTTTGAAGACTCTAGGGCCGAAGGAAATATCCTCCGATAACAAAGAGAAAGAAGCTTTCTGAGAAACTTCTTTGTGATCTGTGAAATCATCTCACAGAGTTACAGCTTTCCCCTCAAGAAGACTTTCGCTAAGACAGTTCTGGTGGAATTGGCAACGTGATATTTGGAAGCCCATAGAGGGCTATGGTGAAAAAGGAAATATCCTCAGATGAAATCTGGAAAGAAGCTTTCTGAGAAACTGCTTAGTGTTCTGTTAATTCATCTCACAGAGTTACATCTGTGTTTCGTGGATCTCTTTGCAAGCCTTATTTATGTGGAATCTGAGAACAGATATTTCGGATCCCCTTGAAGACTATAAGGCCAAAGGAAATATCCTCCGATAACAAAGAGAAAGAAGCTTTCTGAGAAACTTCTTTGTGTTCTGTGAAATCATCTCACAGATTTACAGCTTTCCCCTCAAGAAGCCTTTCGCTAAGACAGTTCTTGTGGAATTGGCAAAGTGACATTTGGAAGCCCTTAGACGGCTATGGTGAAAAAGGAAATATCCTCAGATGAAATCTGGAAAGAAGCTTTCTGAGAAACTGCTTAGTGTTCTGTTAATTCATCTCACAGAGTTACATCTGTATTTCGTGGATCTCTTTGCTAGCCTTATTTCTGTGGAATCTGAGAACAGATATTTCGAATCCCTTTGAAGACTATAGGGCCAAAGGAAATATCCTCCGATAAAAAAGAGAAAGAAGCTTTCTGAGAAACTTCTTTGTGTTCTGTGAAATCATCTCACAGAGTTGCAGCTTTCCCCACTAGAATCCTTTCGCTAAGACAGTTCTTGTGGAATTGGCAAAGTGATATTTGGAAGCCCATAGATGTCTATGGTGAAAAAGGAAATATCCTCAGATGAAATCTGGAAAGAAGCTTTCTGAGAAACTGCTTAGTGTTCTATTAGTTTACCTCACAGAGTTACATCTGTATTTATTGCATCTCTTTGCTAACCTTATTTCTGTGGAATCTGAGAACAGATATTTCCGATCCCTTTGAAGAATATAGGGCCAAAGGAAATATCCTCTGATAACAAAGAGAAAGAAGGTTTCTAAGAAACTTCTTTGTGTTCTGTGAAATCATCTCTCAGAGTTTCAGCTTTCCCCTCAAGAAGCCTTTCGCTACGACAGTTCTTGTGGTAGTGGCAAAGTGATATTTGGAAGCCCATAGAGGTCTATGGTGAAAAAGGAAATATCCTCAGATGAAATGTGGAAAGAAGCTTTCTGAGAAACTGCTCTGTGATGTGTGACTTCCACTCACAGAGTTACATCTGTATTTCGTGGATTTCTTTGCTAGCCTTATTTCTGTGGAATCTGAGAACAGATATTTCGGATCCCTTTGAAGACTATAGGGCCAAAGGAAATATCCTCCGATACCAAAGAGAAAGAAGCTTTCTGAGAAACTTCTTTGTGTTCTGTGAAATCATCTCACAGAGTTACAGCTTTGCCTTCCAGAAGCCGCTCGCTAAGACAGTTCTTGTGGATTTGGAAAAGTGATATTTGGAAGCCCTTAGAGGGCTATGGTTAAAAAGGAAATATCCTCAGTTGAATTCTGGAAAGCAGCTTTCTGAGAAACTGCGTAGTGTTATGTTAATTCAACTCACAGGGTTACATCTGTATTTCGTGGACCTCTTTGCTAGCCTTATTTCTGTGGAATCTGAGATCAGATATTTCGGATCCCTTTTAAGACTATAGGGCCAAAGGAAATATCCTCCGATAACAAAGAGAAAGAAGCTTTCTGAGAAACTTCTTTGTGTTTTGTGAAATCATCTCACATAGGTACATCTTTCGCCAAAAGAAGCCCTTCGCTAAGACAGTTCTTTTGGAATTGGCAAAGTGATATTTGGAAGCCCATGGAGGGCTATGGTGAAAAAGGAAATATCCTCAGACGAAACCTTGAAAGAAGCTTTCTGAGAAACTGCTTATGTTCTGTTAATTCACCTCACAGACTTAATCTGTATTTAGTGGATCTCTTTGCTAACCTTATTTCTGTGGAATCTGAGAACAGATATTTCGGATCCCTTTGAAGCCTATAGGGCCAAAGGAAATATCCTCCGATAACAAAGAGAAAGAAGCTTTCTGAGAAACTTCTTGGTGTTCTGTGAAATCATCTCGCAGAGTTACAGCTTTCCCTTCAAGAAGCCTTTCGTTAAGACAGTTGTTGTGGAATTGGCAAAGTGATATTTGGAAGCCCATAGAGGGCTATGGTGAAAAAGGAAATATCCTCAGATGAAATCTGGAAAGAAGCTTTCTGAGAAACAGCTCTGTGATGTGTGACTTCCACTCACCGAATTTCATCTGTATTTCGTGGATCTCTTTGCTAGCATTATCTCTGTGGAATCTGAGAACAGATATTTCCTATCCCTTTGAAGACTATAGGGCCAAAGGAAATATCCTCCGATAACAAAGAGAAAGAAGCTTTCTGAGAAACTTCTTTGTGTTCTGTGAAATCATCTTACAGAGTTACAGCTTTCCCCTCAAGAAGTCTTTCGCTAAGACAGTTCTTGTGGAATTGGCAAGGTGATATTTGGAAGCCCATAGAGGGCTATGGTGAAAAGGAAATATCCTCAGATGAAATCTGGAAAGAAGCTTTCTGAGAAACTTCTCTGTGATGTGTGACTTCCACTAACAGAGTTACATCTGTATTTCGTAGATCTCTTTGCTGGTCTTATTTCTGTGGAATTTGAGAACAGATATTTCGGATTCCTTTGAAGACCATAGGGCCTAAGGAAATATCCTCCGATAACAAAGAGAAAGAAGCTTTCTAGGAAACTCCTTTGTGTTCTGTGAAATCATCTCACAAAGTTACATCTTTCCCCTCAAGAAGCCGCTCGCTAAGACAGTTCTTGTGGATTTGGAAATGTGATATTTGGAAGCCCTTAGAGGGCTATGGTGAAAAAGGAAATATCCTCACATGAAATCAGGAAAGCAGCTTTCTGAGAAACTGCTTAGTGTTCTATTAATTCACTTCAGAGAGTTACATCTGTATTTAGTGGATCACTTTGCTAACATTATTTCTGTGGAATCTGATAACAGATATTTCGGATCACTTTGAAGTCTATAGGGCCAAAGGAAATATCCTCCGATAACAAAGAGAAAGAAGCTTTCTAAGAAACTTCATTGTGTTTTGTGAAATCATCTCACAGAGTTACAGCTTTCCCCTCAAGAAGCCTTTCGCTAAGGCAGTTCTTGTGGTATTGGCAAAGTGATATTTGGAAGCCCACAGAGGGCTATGGTGAAAAAGAAATATCCTCAGATGAAATCTGGAAAGAAGCTTTCTGAGTAACTGCTCTGTGATGTGTGACTTCCACTCACCGAATTACATCTGTATTTCGTGGATCTCTTTGCTAGTCTTATTTCTGTGGTATCTGAGAACAGATATTTCGGATCCCTTTGAAGATTATACGACCAAAGGAAATATCCTCCGATAACAAAGAGAAAGAAGCTTTCGGAGAAACTTCTTTGTGTTCTGTGAAATCATCTCACAGAGGTACAGCTTTCCCCTCAAAATGTCTTTCGCTAAGACAGTTCTTGTAGAATTGGCAAAGTGATATTTGGAAGCCCATAGAGGGCTATGGTGAAAAAGGAAATATCCTCAGATGAAATCTGGAAAGCAGCTTTCTGAGAAACTGCTTAGTGTTCTGTTAATTCATCTCACAGAGTTACTTCTGTATTTCGTGGTTCTCTTTCCAAGCCTTTTTTCTGTGGAATCTGAGAACAGATATTTCGGATCCCTTTGAAGATTATACGGCCAAAGGAAATATCCTCCGATAACAAAGAGAAAGAAGCTTTCTGAGAAACTTCTTTGTGTTCTGTGAAATCATCTCACAGAGTTACAGCTTTCCCCTCAGGAAGTCGTTCGCTAAGACAGTTCTTGTGGATTTGGAAAACTGATATTTGGAAGCCCCTAGAGGTCTATATTGAAAAGGAAATATCCTCAGATGAAATCTGGAAGGAAGCTTTCTGAGAAACTTCTCTGTGATGGGTGACTTCCACTCACAGAGTTACATCTGTATTTCGTGGATCTCTTTGCAAGCCTTATTTCTTTGGAATCTGAGAACAGATATTTCGGATGCCTTTGAAGACTATAGGGCCAAAGGAAATATCCTCCGATAACAAAGAGAAAGAAGCTTTGTGAGAAACTTCTTTGTGTTCTGTGAAATCATCTCACAGAGATAAAGCTTTCCCCTCTAGAAGCTGTTCGCTAAGACAGTTCTTGTGGAATTGGCAAAGAGATATTTGGAAGCCCATAGACGGCTATGGTGAAAAAGGAAATATCCTCAGATGAAATCTGGAAAGAGGCTTTCTGAGAAACTGCTTACTGTTCTGTTAATTCATCTCACAGAGTTACATCTGTATTTCGTGGATCTCTTTGCTAGCCTTATTTCTGTGGAATCTGAGAACAGATATTTCGGATGCCTTTGAAGACTATAGGGCCAAAGGAAATATCCTCCGATAACAAAGAGAAAGAAGCTTTCTGAGAAACTTCTTTGTGTTCTGTGAAATCATCTCACAGAGGTACAGCTTTCGCCTCGAAATGTCTTTCGCTAAGACAGTTCTTGTGGAATTGGCAAAGTGATATTTGGAAGCCCATAGAGGGCTATGGTGAAAAAGGAAATATCCTCAGATGAAATCTGGAAAGAAGCTTTCTGAGAAACTGCTTAGTGTTCTGTTAATTCATCTCACAGAGTTACTTCTGTATTTCGTGGATCTCTTTGCTAGCCTTTTTTCTGTGGAATCTGAGAACAGATATTTCGGATCCCTTGGAAGACTATAAGGCCAAAGGAAATATCCTCCGATAACAAAGATAAAGAAGCTTTCTGAGAAACTTCTTTGTGTTCTGTGAAATCATCTCACAGAGTTACAGCTTTCCCCTCCAGAAGCCTTTCGGTAAGACAGTTCTTGTGGAATTGGCAAAGTGATATTTGGAAGCCCATAGAGGGCTATTTTGAAAAAGGAAATATCCTCAGACGAAATCTGGAAAGAAGCTTTCTGAGAAACTGCTTAGTGTTCTGTTAATTCACCTCACAGAGTTACATCTGTTTTTAGTGGATCTCTATGCTAACCTTATTTCTGCGGAATCTGAGAACAGATATTTCGAATCCCTTTGAACAATGTAGGGCCAAAGGAAATATCATCCGATAACAATGAGAAAGAAGCTTTCTAAGAAACTTCTTCGTGTTTTGTGAAATTATCTCACAGAGTTACAGCTTTCCCCTCAAGAAGCCTTTCACTAAGGCAAGACTTGTAGTATTGGAAAAGTGATATTTCGAAGTCCACAGAGGGCTATGGTGAAAAACGAAATATCCTCACATGAAATCTGGAAAGAAGCTGTCTGAGAAAATGCTCTGTGATGTGTGACTTCCACACAGAGTTACATCTGTATTTCGTGGATCTCTTTGCTAGCCTTATTTCTGTGGAATCTGAGAACAGATATTTCGGATCCCTTTTAAGAGTAGAGTGCTAAAGGAAATATCCTCCGATAACAAAGAGAAAGAAGCTTTGTGAGAAACTTCTTTGTGTTCTGTGAAATCATCTCACAGAGTTACAGCTTTCCCCTCAAGAAGCCGTTCGCTAAGAGAGTTCTTGTGGAATTGGCAAAGAGATATTTGGAAGCCCATAGACGGCTATGGTGAAAAAGGAAATATCCTCAGATGAAATCTGGAAAGAGGCTTTCTGAGATACTGCTTACTGTTCTGTTAATTCATCTCACAGAGTTACATCTGTATTTCGTGGATCTCTTTGAGAGCCTTATTTCTGTGGAATCTGAGAACAGATATTTCGGATCCCTTTGAAGACTATAGGGCCAAAGGAAATATCCTCCGATAACAAAGAGAAAGAAGCTTTCTGAGAAACTTCTTTGTGTTCTGTGAAATCATCTCACAGAGTTACAGCTTTCCCTTCCAGAAGCCGCTCGCTAAGACAGTTCTTGTGGACTAGGAAAAGTGATATTTGGAAGCCCTTAGAGGGCTATGGTTAAAAAGGAAATATCCTCAGATGAATTCTGGAAAGCAGCTTTCTGAGAAACTGCGTAGTGTTCTGTTAATTCATCTCACAGGGTTACATCTGTATTTAGTGGATCTCTTTGCTAGCCTTATTTCTGTGGAATCTGAGAACAGATATTTCGGATCCCTTTAAAGACTATAGGGCCAAAGGAAATATCCTCCGATAACAAAGAGACAGAAGCTTTCCGAGAATCTTCTTTGTGTTCTGTGAAATCATCTCACAGAGTTACAGCTTTCCCCTCAAGACGCCTTTCGCTAAGACAGTTCTTGTGGAATTGGCAAAGTGATATTTGGAAGCCCATAGAGGGCTATGTTGAAAGGGAAATATCCTCAGATGAAATCTGGAAAGAAGCTTTCTGAGAAACTTCTCTGTGATGTGTGACTTCCACTCACAGAGTTACATCTGTATTTCGTGGATCTGTTTGCTAGCCTTATTTCTGTGGAATCTGAGAATAGATATTTCGGATCCCTTGGAAGACTATATGGCCAAAGGAAATATCCTCCGATAACAAAGAGAAAGAAGCTTTCTGAGAAACTTCTTTGTGTTCTGTGAAATCATCTCACAGAGATACAGCTTTCCCCTCAAAAAGTCTTTCGCTAAGACAGTTCTTGTGGAATTGGCAAAGTGATATTTGGAAGCCCATAGACGGCTATGGCGAAAAAGGAAATATCCTCAGATTAAATCTGGAAAGAAACTTTCTGAGAAACTGCTTAGTGTTCTGTTAATTATTCTCACAGAGTTACATCTGTATTTCGTGGATCTCTTTGCTAGCCTTATTTCTGTGGAATCTGAGAACAGATATTTGGAATCCATTTGAAGACTATAGGGCCAAAGGAAATATCCTCAGATAACAAAGAGAAAGAAGCTTTCTGAGAAACTGCTTTGTGTTCTGTGAAATCATCTCACAGAGTTACAGCTTTTCCCTCAAGAAGCCTTTCGCTAAGACAGTTCTTGTGGAATTGGCAAAGTGATATTTGGAAGCCCATAGAGGTCAAAGGTGAAAAAGGAAATATAATCAGTCGAAACCTGGAAAGAAGCTTTCTGAGAAACTGCTTAGTGTTCTTTTAATTCGCCTCACAGAGTTACATCTGTATTTAGTGGATCTCTATGATAACCTTATGTCTGTGGAATCTGAGAACAGATATTTCGGATCACTTTGAAGACTATAGGGCCAAAGGAAATATCCTTGGATAACAAAGAGAAGGAAGCTTTCTGAGAAACTTCTTTGTGTTCTGTGAAATCATCTCACAGAGTTACAGCTTTCCCTTCAAGAAGTCCCTGGCTAAGACAGTTCCTGTGGATTTGGAAAAGTGATATTTGGAAGCCCATAGATGGCTATGGTGAAAAGGAAATATCCTCAGATGAAATCTGGAAAGCAGCTTTCTGAGAAACTGCTTAGTGTTTTGTTAATTCATCTCACAGGGTTACATCTGTATTTCGTGGATCTCTTTGCTAGCCTTATTTCTGTGGAATCTGAGAACAGATATTTCGGATCCCTTGGAAGACTATAGGGCCAAAGGAAATATCCTTGGATAACAAAGAGAAGGAAGCTTTCTGAGAAACTTCTTTGTTTTCTGTGAAATCATCTCACATAGTTACAGATTTCCCCTCAAGAAGCCTTTCGCTAAGACCGTTCTTGTGGAATGGGAAAAGTGATATTTGGAAGTCCAAAGAGGGCTATGGTGAAAAAGGAATTATCCTTAGATGAAATCTGTAAAGAAGCTTTCTGAAAAACTGCTCTGTGATGTGTGACTTCCACTCACAGAGTTACATCTGTATTTCGTGGATCTCTTTGCTAGCCTTATTTCTGTGGAATCTGAGAACAGATATTTCGGATCCCTTTGAAGACTATAGGGACAAGGTAAATATCCTCCGATAACAAAGAGAAAGAAGCTTTGTGAGAAACGTCTTTGTTTTCTGTGAAATCATCTCACAGAGGTAAAGCATTACCACCAAGAAGCCTTTCGCTAAGACAGTTCTTGTGGAATTGGCAAACTGACATTTGGAAGCCCTAGGACGACTATGGTGAAAAAGGAAATATCCTCAGATGAAATCTGCAAAGAAGCTTTCTGACAAAATGCGTAGTGTTCTGTTAAATCATCTCACAGAGTTACATCTGTATTTCGTGGATCTCTTTGCTAGCCTTATTTCTGTGGAATCTGAGAACAGATATTTCGAATCCCTTTGAAGACTATAGGGCCAAAGGAAATATCCTCCGATAACAAAGAGAAAGAAGCTTTCTGAGAAACTTCTTTGTGTTCTGTGAAATCATCTCACAGAGTTACAGCTTTCCCCTCAAGAAGCCTTTCACTAAGACAGTTCTTGTGGAATTGACAAAGTGATATTTGGAAGCCCATAGAGGGCTATGGTGAAAAAGGAAATATCCTCAGATGAAAACTGGAAAGCAGCTTTCTGAGAAACTGCTTAGTGTTCTGTTAATTAATCTCACAGAGTTACATCGGTATTTCGTGGATCTCTTTGCTAGCATTATTTCTGTGGAATCTGAGAACAGATATTTCGGATCCCTTGGAAGACTATAGCGCCAAAGGAAATATCCTCCGATAAAGAAGAGAAAGAAGCTTTCTAAGAAACGTCTTTGTGTTCTGTGAAATCATCTCACAGAGTTACAGCTTTCCCCTCAAGATACTTTCGCTAGGACAGTTCTTGTGGAATTGGGAAAGTGATATTTGGAAGCCCATAGAGGGCTATGGTGAAAAAGGAAATATCCTCAGACGAAATCTGGAAAGAAACTTTCTGAGAAACTGCTTAGTGTTCTGTTAATTCACCTCACAGAGTTACATCTTTATTTAGTGGATCTCTTTGCTAACCTTATTTCTGTGGAATCTGAGAACAGGTATTTCGGATCTCTTTTTAGACTATAGGGCCAAAGGAAATATCCTCCGATAACAAAGAGAAAGAAGCTTTCTGAGAAACTTCTTTGTGTTCTGTGAAATCATCTCACAGAGTTACAGCTTTCCCCTCAAGAAGCCTTCCGCTAAGACAGTTTTTGTGGAATTGGCAAAGTGATATTTGGAAGCCCTTAGAGGGCTATGGTGACAAAGGAAATATCCTCATATGAAATCTGGAAAGAAGCTTTCTGAGAAACTGCTTAGTGTTCTGTTAATTCATCTCACAGAGTTACATCTGCATTTCGTGTATCTCTTTGCTAGCCTTATTTCTGTGAAATCTGAGAACAGATATTTCGGATCCCTTTGAAGACTATAGGGCCAAAGGAAATATCCTCCGATAACAAAGAGAAAGAAGCTTTCTGAGAAACTTCTTTGTGTTCTGTGAAATCATCTCACAGAGTTACAGCTTTCCCCTCAAGAAGCCTTCCGCTAAGACAGTTCTTGTGGAATTTGCAAAGGGATATTTGGAAGCCCATAGACGGCTGTGGTGAAAAGGAAATATCCTCAGATGAAATCTGGAAAGAAGCTTTCTGAGAAACTGCTCTGTGATGTGTGACTTCCACTCACAGAGTTACATCTGTATTTCGTGGATCTCTTTGCTAGCCTTATTTCTGTGGAATCTGAGAACAGATATTTCGGATCCCTTTGAAGACTTTAGGGCCAAAGGAAATATCCTCCGATAACAAAGAGAAAGAAGCTTTCTGAGGTACTTCTTTCTGTTCTGTGAAATCATCTCACAGAGTTACGGCTTTCCCCTCAGGAAGTCGCTCGCTAAGACAGTTCTTGTGGATTTGGACAAGTGATATTTGGAAGCCCATAGAGGGCTATGGTGAAAAAGGAAATATCCTCAGATGAAATCTGGAAAGAAGCTTTCTGAGAAACTGCTCTGTGATGTGTGACTTCCACTCCCAGAGTTACATCTGTATTTCGTGGATCTCTTTGCTAGCCTTATTTCTGTGGAATCTGAGAACAGATATTTCGGATCCCTTTGAAGACTATAGGGCCAAAGGAAATATCCTCCGATAACAAAGAGAAAGAAGCTTTCTGAGAAACTTCTTTGTGTTCTGTGAAATCATCTCACAGAGGTACAGCATTTCCTCCAGGAAACCTTTAGCTAAGATAGTTCTTGTGGAATTGGCAAAGTGATATTTGGAAGCCCATAGAGGGCTATGGTGACAAAGGAAATATCCTCAGATGAAATCTGGAAAGCAGCTTTCTGAGAAACTGCTTAGTGTTCTGTTAATTCATCTCACAGAGTTACATCTGTATTTCGTGGATCTCTTTTCTAGCCTTATTTCTGTGGAATCTGAAAACAGATATTTCGGATCCCTTTGAAGACTATAGGGCCAAAGGAAATATCCTCCGATAACAAAGAGAAAGAAGCTTTCTGAGAAACTTCGTTGTGTTCTGTGAAATCATCTCACAGAGTTTCAGCTTTCCCCTCAAGAAGCCTTTCGCTAAGACAGTTCTTGTGGAATTTGCAAAGTGATATTTGGAAGCCCGTAGAGGGCTATGGTGAAAAGGAAATATCCTCAGATGAAATCTGGAAAGAAGCTTTCTGAGAAACTGCTCTGTGATGTGTGACTTCCACTCACAGAGTTACATCTGTATTTCGTGGATCTCTTTGCTAGCCTTATTTCTGTGGAATCTGAGAACAGATATTTCGGATCCCTTTGAAGACTATAGGGCCAAAGGAAATATCCTCCGATAACAAAGAGAAAGAAGCTTTCTGAGAACCTTCTTTGTGTTCTGTGAAATCATCTCACAGAGGTACAGCATTTCCCCCAGGAAACCTTTAGCTAAGACAGTTCTTGTGGAATTGGCAAAGTGATATTTGGAAGCCCATAGAGGGCTATGGTGACAAAGGAAATATCCTCAGATGAAATCTGTAAAGCAGCTTTCTGAGAAACTGCTTAGTGTTCTGTTAATTCATCTCACAGAGTTACATCTGTATTTCGTGGATCTCTTTGCTAGCCTTATTTCTGTGGAATCTGAGAACAGATATTTCGGATCCCTTTGAAGAATATAAGGCCAAAGGAAATATCCTCCGATAACAAAGAGAAAGAAGCTATCTGAGAAACTTCTTTGTGTTCTGGGAAATCATCTCACAGAGGTACATCTTTCGCCTCAAGAAGCCTTTCGCTAAGACAGTTCTTGTGGAATAGGAAAAGTGATACTTGGAAGCCCATAGAAGGCTATGGTGAAAAAGGAAATATCCTCTGATGAAATCTGTAAAGAAGCTTTCTGAGAAACTGCTCTGTGATGTGTAACTTCCACTCACAGAGTTACATCAGTATTTCATGGATCTCTTTGCTAGCCTTATTTCTGTGGAATCTGAGAACAGATATTTCGGATCCCTTTGAAGACTATAGGGACAAGGGAAATATGCTCCGACAACAAAGAGATAGAAGCCTTCTGAGATACTTCTTTGTGTTTTGTGAAATCATCTCACAGAGTTACAGCTTTCCCCTCAAGAAGCCTTTCGCTAAGAGAGTTCTTGTGGATTTGGAAAAGTGATATTTGGAAGCCCATAGAGGTCTATGGTGAAAAAGGAAATATCCTCCGATGAAATCTGGAAAGCAGCTTTCTGAGAAACTGCTTAGTGTTCTGTTAATTCATCTCACAGAGTTACATCTGCATTTCGTAGATCTCTTTGCTAGCCTTATTTCTGTGGAATCTGAGAACAGATATTTCGGATCCCTTTGAAGACTATAGGGCCAAAGGAAATATCCTCCGATAACAAAGAGAAAGAAGCTTTCTGAGAAACTTCTTTGTGTTCTGTGAAATCATCTCACAGAGTTACAGCTTTCCCCTCAAGAAGCCTTTCGCTAAGACAGTTCTTGTGGAATTTGCAATGGGATATTTGGAAGCCCATAGAGGGCTGTGGTGAAAAGGAAATATCCTCAGATGAAATCTGGAAAGAAGCTTTCTGAGAAACTGCTCTGTGATGTGTGACTTCCACTCACAGAGTTACATCTGTATTTCGTGGATCTCTTTGCTAGCCTTATTTCTGTGGAATCTGAGAACAGATATTTCGGATCCCTTTGAAGACTATAGGGCCAAAGGAAATATCCTCCGATAACAAAGAGAAAGAAGCTTTCTGAGAAACTTCTTTGTGTTCTGTGAAATCATCTCACAGAGGTACAGCATTTCCCCCAGGAAACCTTTAGCTAAGACAGTTCTTGTGGAATTGGCAAAGTGATATTTGGAAGCCCATAGATGGCTATGGTGACAAAGGAAATATCCTCAGATGAAATCTGGGAAGCAGCTTTCTGAGAAACTGCTTAGTGTTCTGTTAATTCATCTCACAGAGTTACATCTGTATTTCGTGGATCTCTTTGCTTGCCTTATTTCTGTGGAATCTGAGAACAGATATTTCGGATCCCTTTGAAGACTATAGGGCCAAAGGAAATATCCTCCGATAACAAAGAGAAAGAAGCTTTCTGAGAAACTACTTTGTGTTCTGTGAAATCATCTCACAGAGTTACAGCTTTCCCCTCAAGAAGCCTTTCGCTAAGACAGTTCTTGTGGAATTTGCAAAGTGATATTTGGAAGCCCCTAGAGGGCTATGGTGAAAAGGAAATATCCTCAGATGAAATCTGGAAAGAAGCTTTCTGAGAAACTGCTCTGTGATGTGTGACTTCCACTCCCAGAGTTACATCTGTATTTCGTGGATCTCTTTGCTAGCCTTATTTCTGTGGAATCTGAGAACATATATTTCGGATCCCTTTGAAGACTATAGGGACAAGGGAAATATGCTCCGACAACAAAGAGAAAGAAGCTTTCTGAGAAACTTCTTTGTGTTCTGTGAAATCATCTCACAGAGTTACAGCTTTACCCTCAAGAAGCCTTTCGCTAAGTCAGTTCTTGTGGAATTGGCAAAGTGACATTTGGGAGCCCTTACACGGCTATGATGAAATAGGAAATATCCTCAGATGAAATCTGGAAAGAAGCTTTCTGAGAAACTGCTTAGTGTTCTGTTAATTCACCTCACAGAGTTACATCTGTATTTCGTGGATCTCTTTGCTAGCCTTCTTTCTGTGGAATCTGAGAACAGATATTTCGTATCCCTTTGAAGACTATAGGGCCAAAGGAAATATCCTCCGATAACAAAGAGAAAGAAGCTTTCTGAGAAACTTCTTTGTGTTCTGTGAAATCATATCACAGAGTTACAGCTTTCCCCTCAAGAAGCCTTTCGCTAAGACAGTTCTTGTGGAATTTGCAAAGTGATATTTGGAAGCCCATAGAGGGCTATGGTGAAAAGGAAATATCCTCAGACGAAATCTGGAGAGAAGCTTTCTGAGAAACTGCTTAGTGTTCTGTTACTTCACCTCACAGAGTTACATCTTTATTTAGTGGATCTCTTTCCTAACCTTATTTCTGTGGAATCTGAGAACAGATATTTCGGATCTCTTTGAAGACTATAGGGCCAAAGGAAATATCCTCCGATAACAAAGAGAAAGAAGCTTTCTGAGAAACTTCTTTGTGTTCTGTGAAATCATCTCACAGAGTTACAGCTTTCCCCTCAAGAAGCCTTCCGCTAAGACAGTTCTTGTGGAATTGGCAAAGAATATTTGGAAGCCCATAGAGGGCTACGGTGACAAACGATACATCCTCATATGAAATCTGGAAAGAAGCTTTCGAAGAAACTGCTTAGTGTTCTGTTAATTCATCTCACAGAGTTACATCTGCATTTCGTGTATCTCTTTGCTAGCCTTATTTCTGTGGAATCTGAGAACAGATATTTCGGATCCCTTTGAAGACTATAGGGCCAAAGGAAATATCCTCCGATAACAAAGAGAAAGAAGCTTTCTGAGAAACTTCTTTGTGTTCTGTGAAATCATCTCACAGAGTTACAGCTTTCCCCTCAAGAAGCCTTTCGCTAAGACAGTTCTTGTGGAATTTGCAAAGTGATATTTGGAAGCCCGTTGAGGGCTATGGTGAAAAGGAAATATCCTCAGATGAAATCTGGAAAGAAGCTTTCTGAGAAACTGCTATATGATGTGTGACTTCCACTCACAGAGTTATATCTCTATTTCGTGGATCTCTTTGCTAGCCTTATTTCTGTGGAATCTGAGAACAGATATTTCGGATCCCTTTGAAGACTATAGGTCCAAAGGAAATATCCTCCGAAAACAAAGAGGAAGATGCTTTCTGAGAATCTTCCTTGTGTTCTGTGAAATCATCTCACAGAGTTAAAGCTTTGCCTTCAACAAGCCGCTCGCTAAGACAGTTCTTGTGGATTTGGAAAAGTGATATTTGGAAGCCCATAGAGGGCTATGGTGAAAAAGGAAATATCCTCAGATGAAATCTGGAAAGAAGCTTTCTGAGAAACTGCTCTGTGATGTGTGACTTCCACTCACAGAGTTACATCTGTATTTCGTGGATCTCTTTGCTAGCCTTATTTCTGTGGAATCTGAGAACAGATATTTCGGATCCCTTTGAAGACTATAGGGACAAGGGAAATGTCCTCCGAAAACAAAGAGAAAGAAGCTTTCTGAGAAACCTCTTTGTGTTCCGTGAAATCATCTCAAAGAGTTACAGCTTTCCCCTCAAGAAGACTTTCGCTAAGACAGTTCTTGTGGAATTGGCAAAGTGACATTTTGGAGCCTTTAGACGGCTATGGTGAAAAAGGAAATATCCTCAGACGAAATCTGGAAAGAAGCTTTCTGAGAAACTGCTTAGTGTTCTGTTAATTCACCTCACAGAGTTACTTCTTTATTTAGTGGTTCTCTTTGCTAACCTTATTTCTGTGTAATCTGAGAACACATATTTCGGATCCCTTTGAAGACTATAGGGCCAAAGGGAATATCCTCCGATAACAGAGAGAAAGAAGCTTTCTAAGAAACTTCTTTGTGTTCTGTGAAATCATCTCACAGAGTTCAAGCTTTCCCCTCAAGAAGCCTTTCGCTAAGACAGTTCTTGTGGAATTGGCAAAGTGATATATGGAAGCCCATAGAGGGCTATGGTGACATAGGAAATAAACTCATATGAAATCTGGAAAGAAGCTTTCTGAGAAACTGCTTAGTGTTCTGTTAATTCATCTCACAGAGTTACATCTGTATTTCGTGTGTCTCTTTGCTAGCCTTATTTCTGTGGAATCTGAGAACAGATATTTCGGATCCCTTTGAAGACTATAGGGCCAAAGGAAATATCCTCCGATAACAAAGAGAAAGAAGCTTTCTGAGAAACTTCTTTGTGTTCTGTGAAATCATCTCACAGAGTTACAGCTTTCCCCTCAAGAAGCCTTTCGCTAAGACAGTTCTTGTGGAATTTGCAAAGTGATATTTGGAAGCCCATAGAGGGCTATTTTGAAAAAATAAATATCCTCAGATGAAATCTGGTAAGCAGATTTCTGAGAAACTGCTTAGTGTTCTGTTATTTCATCTCACAGGGTTACATCTGTATTTCGTGGTTCTCTTTCCTAGCCTTATTTCTGTGGAATCTGAGAACAGATATTTCGGATCCCTTGGAAGACTACAGGGCCAAAGGAAATATCCTCCGATAACAAAGAGAAAGAAGCTTTCTGAGAAAATTCTTTGTGTTCTGTGAAATCATCTAAGAGAGTTACATCTTTCCCCTCAAGAAGCCTTTTGCTAAGACAGTTCTTGTGGAATTGGCAAAGTGATATTTGGAAGCCCATAGAGGGCTATGGTGCAAAAGGAAATATCCTCAGATGAATTCTGTAAAGAAGCTTTCTGAGAAACTGCTCAGTGTTCTGTTAATTCACCACACAGAGTTACATTTGTATTTCGTGGATCTCTTTGCTAGCCTTATTTCTGTGTAATCTGAGAAGAGATATTTCGAATCCCTTTGAAGACTATAGGGCCAAAGGAAATATCTTCCGATGACAAGGAGAAAGAAGCTTTCTGAGAAACTTCTTTGTGTTCTGTGAAATCATCTCACAGAGTTACAACTTTCCCCTCAGGAAGCCTTTCGCTAAGACAGTTCTTGTGGAATTGGAAAAGTCATATTTGGAAGCCCATAAAGGGCTATGTTGAAAGAGGAAATATCCTCAGATGAAATCTGGAAAGAAGCTTTCTGCGAAAGTGCTTAGTGTTCTGTTAATTCATCTCACAGAGTTACATCTGTATTTCGTGGATCTCTTTGCTAGCCTTATTTCTGTGTAATCTGAGAAAAGATATTTCGGATCACTTTGAAGACTATAGGGCAAAGGAAATATCCTCCGATAACTAAGAGAAAGAAGCTTTCTGAGAAACCTCTTTGTGTTCTGTGAAATCATCTCACAGATGTACAGCTTTCCCCTCAAGAAGCCTTTCGCTAAGACCGTTCTTGTGGAATTGGAAAAGTGATATTTGGAAGCCCATAGAGGGCTATGGTGAAAAAGGAAATATCCTCAGATGAAATCTGTAAAGAAGCTTTCTGAGAAACTGCTCTGTGATGTGTAACTTCCACTCACAGAGTTACATCTGTATTTCATGGATCTCTTTACTAGCCTTATTTCTGTGGAATCTGAGAACAGATATTTCGGATCCCTTTGAAGAGTATAAGGCCAAAGGAAATATCCTCCGATAACAAAGAGAAAGAAGCTTTCTGAGAAACTTCTTTGTGTTCTGTGAAATCATCTCACAGAGTTACAGCTTTCCCCTCAAGAAGCCTTTTGCTAAGACAGTTCTTGTGGAATTGGCAAAGTGATATTTGGAAGACCATAGAGGGCTATTTTGAAAAAATAAATATCCTCAGATGAAATCTGGTAAGCAGATTTCTGAGAAACTGCTTAGTGTTCTGTTATTTCATCTCACAGGGTTACATCTGTATTTCGTGGTTCTCTTTCCTAGCCTTATTTCTGTGGAATCTGAGAACAGATATTTCGGATCCTTTGGAAGACTATAGGGCCAAAGGAAATATCCTCCGATAACAAAGAGAAAGAAGCTTTCTGAGAAACTTCTTTGTGTTCAGTGAAATCATCTTACAGAGTTACAGCTTTCCCCTCAAGAAGCCTTTCGCTAAGACAGTTCTTGTGGAATTGGCAAAGTGATATTTGGAAGCCCATAGACGGGTATGGTGAAAAAGGAAATATCCTCAGATGAAATCTGGAAAGAAGCTTTCTGAGAAACTGCTTAGTGTTCTGTTAATTCACCTCACAGAGTTACATCTGTATTTCGTGGATCTCTTTGCTAGCCTTATTTCTGTGGAATCTGAGAACAGATATTTCGAATCCCTTTGAAGACTATAGGGCCAAAGGAAATATCTTCCTATAACAAAGAGAAAGAAGCTTTCTGAGAAACTTCTTTGTGTCCTGTGAAATCATCTCACAGAGTTACAACATTCCCCTCAAGAAGAATTTCGCTAAGACAGTTCTTGTGGAATTGTCTAAGTGATATTTGTAGGCCCATAGAATGCTATGTTGAAAAAGGAAATATCCTCAGATGAAATCTGGAAGAAGCTTTCTGCGAAACTGCTTAGTGTTCTGTTAATTCATCTCACAGAGTTACATCTGTATTTCTTGGATCTCTTTGCTAGCCTTATTTCTGTGGAATCTGAGAACAGATATTTCGAATCCCTTTGAAGACTATAGGGCCAAAGGAAATATCCTCCGATAACAAAGAGAATGAAGCTTTCTGAGACACCTCTTTGTGTTCTGTGAAATCATCTCACAGAGTTACAGCTTTCCCCTCAAGAAGCCTTTCGCTAAGACAGTTCTTGTGGAATTGGAAAAGTGATATTTGGAAGCCCATAGAGGGCTGTGGTGAAAAAGGAAATATCCTCAAATGAAATCTGTAAAGAAGCTTTCTGAGATACTGCTCTGTGATGTGTAACTTCCACTCACTGAGTTACATCTGTATTTCATGGATCTCTTTACTAGCCTTATTTCTGTGGAATCTGAGAACAGATATTTCGGATCCCTTTGAAGAGTATACGGCCAAAGGAAATATCCTCCGATAACAAAGAGAAAGAAGCTTTCTGAGAAACTTCTTTGTGTTCTGTGAAATCATCTCACAGTGTTACAGCTTTCCCCTCAAGAAGCCTTTTGCTAAGACAGTTCTTGTGGAATTGGCAAAGTGATATTTGGAAGACCATAGAGGGCTATTTTGAAAAAATAAATATCCTTAGATGAAATCTGGTAAGCAGATTTCTGAGAAACTGCTTAGTGTTCTGTTATTTCATCTCACAGGTTTACATCTGTATTTCGTGGTTCTCTTTCCTAGCCTTATTTCTGTGGAATCTGAGAACAGATATTTCGGATCCCTTGGAAGACTACAGGGCCAAAGGAAATATCCTCCGATAACAAAGAGAAAGAAGCTTTCTGAGAAAATTCTTTGTGTTCTGTGAAATCATCTAAGAGAGTTACAGCTTTCCCCTCAAGAAGCCTTTTGCTAAGACAGTTCTTGTGGAATTGGAAAAGTGATATTTGGAAGCCCATAGAGGGCTATGGTGCAAAAGGAAATATCCTCAGATGAATTCTGTAAAGAAGCTTTCTAAGAAACTGCTCCGTGATGTGTGACTTCCACTCACAGAGTTACATATGTATTTCGTGGATCACTTTGCTAGCCTTATTTCTGTGGAATCTGAGAACAGATATTTCCGATCCCTTTGAAGACTATAGGGCCAAAGGAAATATCCTCCGATAACAAAGAGAAAGAAGCTTTCTGAGAAACTTCTTTGTGTTCAGTGAAATCATCTCACAGAGTTACAGCTTTCCCCTCAAGAAGCCTTTCGCTAGGACAGTTCTTGTGGAATTGGCAAAGTGACATTTTGGAGCCCTTAGTCGGCTATGGTGAAAAAGGAAATATCCTCAGACGAAATCTGGAAAGAAGATTTCTGAGAAACTGCTCAGTGTTCTATTAACTCACCTCACAGAGTTACATCTGTATTTAGTGGATCTCTTTGCTAGCCTTATTTCTGTGGAATCTGAGAACAGATATTTCCGATCCCTTTGAACAATATAGGGCCAAAGGAAATATCTCCGATAAAAAAGAGAAAGAAGCTTTCTAAGAAACTTCTTTGTGTTTTGTGAAATCATCTCACAGAGTTACAGCTTTCCCCTCAAGAAGCCTTTCGCTAAGACAGTTCTTGTGGATTTGGAAAAGTGACATTTGGAAGCCCATAGAGAACTTTGGTGAAAAAGGAAATATCCTCAGATGAAATCTGGAAAGAAGCTTTCTGAGAAACTGCTCTGTGATGTGCAACTTCCACTCACAGAGTTACATCAGTATTTCATGGATCTCTTTGCTAGCCTTATTTCTGTGGAATCTGAGAACAGATATTTCGGATCCCACTGAAGACTATAAGGACAAGGGAAATATCCTCCGACAACAAAGAGAAACAAACTTTCTGAGAAACTTCTTTGTGTTTTGTGAAATCATCTCACAGAGTTACAGCTTTCCCCTCAAGAAGTCTTTCGCTAAGACAGTTCTTGTGGAATTGGCAAACTGACATTTGTAAGCCCTTAGACGGCTATGGTGAAAAAGGAAATATCCTCAGATGAAATCTGGAAAGAAGCTTTCTGAGAAAGTGCTTAGTGTTCTGTTAATTCATCTCACAGAGTTACATCTGTATTTCGTGGATCTCTTTGCTAGCCTTATTTCTGTGGAATCTGAGAACAGATATTTCGATTCCCTTTGAAGACTATTGGGCCAAAGGAAATATCCTCCGATAACAAAGAGAAAGAAGCTTTGTGAGAAACTTCTTTGTGTTCTGTGAAATCATCTCACAGAGTTACAGTTTTCCCCTCAAGAAGCCTTTCGCTAAGACAGTTCTTGTGGAATTGACAAAGTGATATTTGGAAGCCCATAGAGGTCCCTGGTGAAAAAGGAAATATCCTCAGGCGAAATCTGGAAAGAAGCTTTCTGAGAAACTGCTCAGAGTTCTATTAACTCACCTCACAGAGTTACATCTCTATTTAGTGGATCTCTTTGCTAACCTTATTTCTGTGGAATCTGAGAACAGATATTTCCGAACCCTTTGAAGAATATAGGGCCAAAGAAAATATACTCCGATAACAAAGAGAAAGAAGCTTTCTAAGAAACTTCTTTGTGTTTTGTGAAATCATCTCACAGAGTTACAGCTTTCCCCTCAAGAAGCCTTTCGCTAAGACAGTTCTTGTGGTATTGGCAAAGTGATATTTGGAAGCCCATAGAGGTCTATGGTGAAAAACGAAATATCCTCAGATGAAATCTGGAAAGAAGGTTTCTGAGAAACTGCTCTGTGATGTGTCACTTCCACTCACAGAGTTACATCTGTATTTCGTGGATCTCTTTGCTAGCCTTATTTCTGTGGAATGTGAAAACAGATATTTCGGATCCCTTTGAAGACTATAGGGCCAAAGGAAATATCCTCCGATAACAAAGAGAAAGAAGCTTTCTGAGAAACTTCTTTGTGTTCTGTGAAATCATCTCACAGAGTTACAGCTTTCCCCTCAAGATCCTTTCGCTGAGACAGTTTTTGTGGAATTGGCAAAGTGATATTTGGAAGCCCAGAGAGGGCTATGTTGAAAAAGGAAATATCCTCAGATGAAATCTGGAAAGAAGCTTTCTGAGAAACTGCTTAGTGTTTGGTTAATTCACCTCACAGAGTTACATCTGTATTTCGTGGATCTCTTTGCTAGCCTTATTTCTGTGGAATCTGAGAACAGATATTTGAATCCCTTTTAAGACTGTAGGGCCAAAGGAAATATCCTCCGATAACAAAGAGAAAGAAGCTTTCTGAGAAACTTCTTTGTGTTCTGTGAAATCATCTCACAGAGTTACAGCTTTCCCCGCAAGAAGGCTTTCGCTAAGACAGTTCTTGTGGAATTGGCCAAGTGATATCTGGAAGCCCATAGAGGGCTATGGTGACAAAGGAAATAACCTCAGAAGAAATCTGGAAAGAAGCTTTCTGAGAAACTGCTTAGTGTTCTGTTAATTCACCTCACAGAGATACATCTTTATTTAGTGGATCTCTTTGCTAACCTTATTTCTGTGGAATCTGAGAACAGATATTTCGGATCTCTTTGAAGACTATAGGGCCAAAGGAAATATACTCCGATAACAAAGAGAAAGAAGCTTTCTGAGAAACTTCTTTGTTTTCTGTGAAATCATCTCACAGAGTTACAGCTTTCCCCTCAAGAAGCCTTCCGCTAAGACAGTTCTTGTGGAATTGGCAAAGTGATATTTGGAAGCCCATAGAGGGCTATGGTGACAAAGGAAATATCCTCATATGAAATCTGGAAAGAAGCTTTCTGAGAAACTGCTCAGTGTTCTGTTAATTCATCTCACAGAGTTACTTCTGTATTTCGTGTATCTCTTTGCTAGCCTTATTTCTGAGGAATCTGAGAACAGATATTTCGGATCCCTTTGAAGACTATAGGGCCAAAGGAAATATCCTCCGATAACAAAGAGAAAGAAGCTTTCTGAGAAACTTCTTTGTGTTCTGTGAAATCATCTCACAGAGTTACAGCTTTCCCCTCAAGAAGAATTTCGCTAAGACAGTTCTTGTGGAATTGGCTAAGTGATATTTGTAGGCCCATAGAAGGCTATGTTGAAAAAGGAAATATCCTCAGATGAAATCTGGAAGAAGCTTTCTGAGAAACTGCTTAGTGTTCTGTTAATTCATCTCACAGAGTTACATCTGTATTTCTTGGATCTCTTTGCTAGCCTTATTTCTGTGGAATCTGAGAACAGATATTTCGAATCCCTTTGAAGACTATAGGGCCAAAGGAAATATCCTCCGATAACAAAGAGAATGAAGCTTTCTGAGACACCTCTTTGTGTTCTGTGAAATCATCTCACAGAGTTACAGCTTTCCAATCAAGAAGCCTTTCGCTAAGACAGTTCTTGTGGAATTGGAAAAGTGATATTTGGAAGCCCATAGAGGGCTGTGGTGAAAAAGGAAATATCCTCAAATGAAATCTGTAAAGAAGCTTTCTGAGATACTGCTCTGTGATGTGTGACTTCCACTCACGTAGTTACATCTGTATTTCGTGGATCTCTTTGCTAGCCTTATTTCTGTGGAATCTGAGATCAGATATTTCGGATCCCTTTGAAGACTATAGGTCCAAAGGAAATATCCTCCGATAACAACGAGAAAGGAACTTTCTGAGAAACTTCTTTGTGTTCTGTGAAATCATCTCACAGAGTTACAGCTTTCCCTTCAAGAAGCCTTTCACTAAGACAGTTCTTGTGGAAGTGGCAAAGTGATATTTGGAAGCACATAGACGGCTATGGTAAAAAAGGAAATATTCTCAGATGAAATCTGGAAAGAAGCTTTCTGAGAAACTTCTCTGTGATGTGTGACTTCCACTCACTGAGTTACATCTGTATTTCATGGATCTCCTTGCTAGCCTTATTTCTGTGGAATGTGAGAACAGAGATTTCGGAACCCCTTTGAAGACTATAGGGGCAAAGGAAATATCCTCCGATAACAAAGAGAAAGAAGCTTTCTGAGAAACTTCTTTGTGTTCTGTGAAATTATCTCACAGTTACAGCTTTCACCTGAAGAAAACTTTCACTAAGACAGTTCTTGTGGAATTGGCAAAGTGATATTTGGAAGCCCATAAGGGCTAAGGTGAAAAAGGAAATATCCTCAGATGAAATCTGTAAAGAAGCTTTCTGAGAAACTGCTTAGTGTTCTGTTAATTCACCACACAGAGTTACATTTGTATTTCGTGGATCTCTTTGCTAGCCTTATTTCTGTGTAATCTGAGAAGAGATATTTCGAATCCCTTTGAAGACTATAGGGCCAAAGGAAATATCTTCCGATGACAAGGAGAAAGAAGCTTTCTGAGAAACTTCTTTGTGTTCTGTGAAATCATCTCACAGAATTACAACTTTCCCCTCAGGAAGCCTTTCGCTAAGACAGTTCTTGTGGAATTGGCAAAGTCATATTTGGAAGCCCATAGAGGGCTACGTTGAAAGAGGAAATATCCTCAGATGAAATCTGGAAAGAAGCTTTCTGCGAAAGTGCTTAGTTTTCTGTTAATTCATCTCACAGAGTTACATCTGTATTTCGTGGATCTCTTTGCTAGCCTTATTTCTGTGTAATCTGAGAAAAGATATTTCGGATCACTTTGAAGACTATAGGGCCAAAGGAAATATCCTCCGATAACTAAGAGAAAGAAGCTTTCTGAGAAACCTCTTTGTGTTCTGTGAAATCATCTCACAGATGTACAGCTTTCCCCTCAAGAAGCCTTTCGCTAAGACCGTTCTTGTGGAATTGGAAAAGTGATATTTGGAAGCCCATAGAGGGCTATGGTGAAAAAGGAAATATCCTCAGATGAAATCTGTAAAGAAGCTTTCTGAGAAACTGCTCTGTGATGTGTAACTTCCACTCACAGAGTTACATCTGTATTTCATGGATCTCTTTACTAGCCTTATTTCTGTGGAATCTGAGAACAGATATTTCGGATCCCTTTGAAGAGTATACGGCCAAAGGAAATATCCTCCGATAACAAAGAGAAAGAAGCTTTCTGAGAAACTTCTTTGTGTTCTGTGAAATCATCTCACAGAGTTACAGCTTTCCCCTCAAGAAGCCTTTTGCTAAGACAGTTCTTGTGTAATTGGCAAAGTGATATTTGGAAGACCATAGAGGGCTATTTTGAAAAAATAAATATCCTCAGATGAAATCTGGTAAGCAGATTTCTGAGAAACTGCTTAGTGTTCTGTTATTTCATCTCACAGGGTTACATCTGTATTTCGTGGTTCTCTTTCCTAGCCTTATTTGTGTGGAATCTGAGAACAGATATTTCGGATCCCTTGGAAGACTATAGGGCCAAAGGAAATATCCTCCGATAACAAAGAGAAAGAAGCTTTCTGAGAAACTTCTTTGTGTTCTGTGAAATCATCTCAGAGAGTTACAGCTTTCCCCTCAAGAAGCCTTTTGCTAAGACAGTTCTTGTGGAATTGGAAAAGTGATATTTGGAAGCCCATAGAAGGCTATGTTGCAAAAGGAAATATCCTCAGATGAATTCTGTAAAGAAGCTTTCTGAGAAACTGCTCCGTGATGTGTGACTTCCACTCACAGAGTTACATCTGTATTTCGTGGATCACTTTGCTAGCCTTATTTCTGTGGAATCTGAGAACAGATATTTCGGATCCCTTTGAAGACTATAGGGCCAAAGGAAATATCCTCCGATAACAAAGAGAAAGAAGCTTTCTGAGGAACTTCTTTGTTTTCTGTGAAATCATCTCACAGAGTTACAGCTTTCCCCTCAAGAAGCCGCTCGCTAAGACAGTTCTTGTGGATTTGGAAAAGTGATATTTGGAAGCCCATAAAGGGCTTTGGTGAAAAAGGAAATATCCTCAGATGAAATCTGGAAAGAAGCTTTCTGAGAAACTGCTCTGTGATGTGTGACTTCCAATCACAGAGTTACATCTGTATTTCGTGGATCTCTTTGCTAGCCTTATTTCTGTGGAATCTGAGAACAGATATTTCGGATCCCTTTGAAGACTATAGGGCCAAAGGAAATATCCTCCGATAACAAAGAGAAAGAAGCTTTCTGGGAAACTGCTTTGTGTTCTGTGAAATCATCTCACAGAGTTACAGCTTTCCCTTCAAGAAGCCTTTCACTAAGACAGTTCTTGTGGAATTCGAAAAGTGATATTTGGAAGCCCATAGAGGGCTATGGTGAAAAAGGAAATATTCTCAGATGAAATCTGGAAAGAAGCTTTCTGAGAAACTTCTCTGTGAAGTGTGACTTCCACTCACAGAGTTACATCTGTATTTCGTGGATCTCTTTGCTAGCCTTATTTCTGTGGAATCTGAGAACAGATATTTCGGATCCCTTTGAAGACTATAGGGCCAAAGGAAATATCCTCCGATAACAAAGAGAAAGAAGCTTTCTGAGAAACTTCTTTGTGTTCAGTGAAATCATCTCACAGAGTTACAGCTTTCCCCTCAAGAAGCCTTTCGCTAAGACAGTTCTTGTGGAATTGGCAAAGTGATATTTGGAAGACCATAGACGGGTACGGTGAAAAAGGAAATATCCTCAGATGAAATCTGGAAAGAAGCTTTCTGAGAAACTGCTTAGTGTTCTGTTAATTCACCTCACAGAGTTACATCTGTATTTCGTGGATCTCTTTGCTAGCCTTATTTCTGTGGAATCTGAGAACAGATATTTCGGATCCCTTTGAAGACTATAGGGCCAAAGGAAATATCCTCCGTTTACAAAGAGAAAGAAGTTTTTTGAGAAACTTCTTTGTGTTCTGTGAAATCATCTCACAGAGTTACAGCTTTCCCTTCAAGAAGCCTTTCACAAAGACAGTTCTTGTGGAATTCGCAAAGTGATATTTGGAAGCCCATAGAGGGCTATGGTGAAAAAGGAAATATTCTCAGATGAAATCTGGAAAGAAGCTTTCTGAGAAACTGCTCTGTGATGTGTGACTTCCACTCACTGAGTTACATCTGTATTTCGTGGATCTCCTTGCTAGCCTTATTTCTGTGGAATGTGAGAACAGAGATTTCGGATCCCTTTGAAGACTATAGGGCCAAAGGAAATATCCTCCGATAAGAAAGAGAAAGAAGCTTTCTGAGAAACTTCTTTGTGTTCTGTGAAATTATCTCACAGAGTTACAGCTTTCACCTGAAGAAAACTTTCACTAAGACAGTTCTTGTGGAATTGGCAAAGTGATATTTGGAAGCCCATAGTGGGCTAAGGTGAAAAAGGAAATATCCTCAGATGAAATCTGTAAAGAAGCTTTCTGAGATACTGCTTAGTGTTCTCTTAATCCACCTCACAGAGTTTCATTTGTATTTCGTGTATCTCTTTGCTAGCCTTATTTCTGTGTAATCTGAGAAGAGATATTTCGAATCCCTTTGAAGACTATAGGGCCACAGGAAATATCTTCCGATGACAATGAGAAAGAAGCTTTCTGAGAAACTTCTTTGTGTTCTGTGAAATCATCTCACAGAGTTACAACTTTCCCCTCAAGAAGCTTTTCGCTAAGACAGTTCTTGTGGAATTGGCAAAGTCATATTTGGAATCCCATAGAGGGCTATGTTGAAAGAGGAAATATCCTCAGATGAAATCTGGAAAGAAGCTTTCTGAGAAAGTGCTTAGTGTTCTGTTAATTCATCTCACAGAGTTACATCTGTATTTCGTGGATCCCTTTGCTAGCCTTATTTCTGTGTAATCTGAGAACAGATATTTCGGATCACTTTGAAGACTACAGGGCCAAAGGAAATATCCTCCGATAACAAAGAGAAAGAAGCTTTCTGAGAAAATTCTTTGTGTTCTGTGAAATCATCTAAGAGAGTTACAGCTTTCCCCTCAAGAAGCCTTTTGCTAAGACAGTTCTTGTGGAATTGGAAAAGTGATATTTGGAAGCCCATAGAGGGCTATGGTGCAAAAGGAAATATCCTCAGATGAATTCTGTAAAGAAGCTTTCTGAAGAACTGCTCCGTGATGTGTGACTTCCACTCACAGAGTTACATATGTATTTCGTGGATCACTTTGCTAGCCTTATTTCTGTGGAATCTGAGAACAGATATTTCGGATCCCTTTGAAGACTATAGGGCCAAAGGAAATATCCTCCGATAACAAAGAGAAAGAAGCTTTCTGAGAAACTTCTTTGTGTTCTCTGAAATCATCTCACAGAGTTACAGCTTTCCCCTCAAGAAGCCTTTCGCTAAGACAGTTCTTGTGGAATTGGCAAAGTGACATTTTGGAGCCCTTAGTCGGCTATGGTGAAAAAGGAACTATCCTCAGACGAAATCTGGAAAGAAGATTTCTGAGAAACTGCTCAGTGTTCTATTAACTCACTCACAGAGTTACATCTGTATTTAGTGGATCTCTTTGCTAGCCTTATTTCTGTGGAATCTGAGAACAGATATTTCCGATCCCTTTGAACAATATAGGGCCAAAGGAAATATCTCCGATAAAAAAGAGAAAGAAGCTTTCTAAGAAACTTCTTTGTGTTTTGTGAAATCATCTCACAGAGTTACAGCTTTCCCCTCAAGAAGCCTTTCGCTAAGACAGTTCTTGTGGATTTGGAAAAGTGACATTTGGAAGCCCATAGAGAACTTTGGTGAAAAAGGAAATATCCTCAGATGAAATCTGGAAAGAAGCTTTCTGAGAAACTGCTCTGTGATGTGCAACTTCCACTCACAGAGTTACATCAGTATTTCATGGATCTCTTTGCTAGCCTTATTTCTGTGGAATCTGAGAACAGATATTTCGGATCCCACTGAGACTATAAGGACAAGGGAAATATCCTCCGACAACAAAGAGAAACAAACTTTCTGAGAAACTTCTTTGTGTTTTGTGAAATCATCTCACAGAGTTACAGCTTTACCCTCAAGAAGTCTTTCGCTAAGACAGTTCTTGTGGAAATGGCAAACTGACATTTGGAAGCCCTTAGACGGCTATGGTGAAAAAGGAAATATCCTCAGATGAAATCTGGAAAGAAGCTTTCTGAGAAACTGCTTAGTGTTCTGTTAATTCATCTCACAGAGTTACATCTGTATTTCGTGGATCTCTTTGCTAGCCTTATTTCTGTGGAATCTGAGAACAGATATTTCGAATCCCTTTGAAGACTATTGGGCCAAAGGAAATATCCTCCGATAACAAAGAGAAAGAAGCTTTCTGAGAAACTTCTTTGTGTTCTGTGAAATCATCTCACAGAGTTACAGCTTTCCCCTCAAGAAGCCTTTCGCTAAGACAGTTCTTGTGGAATTCACAAAGTGATATTTGGAAGCCCATAGAGGTCCCTGGTGAAAAAGGAAATATCCTCAGGCGAAATCTGGAAAGAAGCTTTCTGAGAAACTGCTCAGTGTTCTATTAACTCACCTCACAGAGTTACATCTCTATTTAGTGGATCTCTTTGCTAACCTTATTTCTGTGGAATCTGAGAACAGATATTTCCGAACCCTTTGAAGAATATAGGGCCAAAGAAAATATACTCCGATAACAAAGAGAAAGAAGCTTTCTAAGAAACTTCTTTGTGTTTTGTGAAATCATCTCACAGAGTTACAGCTTTCCCCTCAAGAAGCCTTTCGCTAAGACAGTTCTTGTGGTATTGGCAAAGTGATATTTGGAAGCCCATAGAGGTCTATGGTGAAAAACGAAATATCCTCAGATGAAATCTGGAAAGAAGGTTTCTGAGAAACTGCTCTGTGATGTGTGACTTCCACTCACAGAGTTACATCTGTATTTCGTGGATCTCTTTGCTAGCCTTATTTCTGTGGAATGTGAAAACAGATATTTCGGATCCCTTTGAAGACTATAGGGCCAAAGGAAATATCCTCCGATAACAAAGAGAAAGAAGCTTTCTGAGAAACTTCTTTGTGTTCTGTGAAATCATCTCACAGAGTTACAGCTTTCCCCTCAAAATCCTTTCGCTGAGACAGTTCTTGTGGAATTGGCAAAGTGATATTTGGAAGCCCAGAAAGGGCTATGTTGAAAAAGGAAATATCCTCAGATGAAATCTGGAAAGAAGCTTTCTGAGAAACTGCTTAGTGTTTGGTTAATTCACCTCACAGAGTTACATCTCTATTTCGTGGATCTCTTTGCTAGCCTTATTTCTGTGGAATCTGAGAACAGATATTTGAATCCCTTTTAAGACTGTAGGGCCAAAGGAAATATCCTCCGATAACAAAGAGAAAGAAGCTTTCTGAGAAACTTCTTTGTGTTCTGTGAAATCATCTCACAGAGTTACAGCTTTCCCCGCAAGAAGCCTTTCGCTAAGACAGTTCTTGTGGAATTGGCAAAGTGATATTTGGAAGCCCATAGAGGGCTATGGTGAAAAAGGAAATAACCTCAGACGAAATCTGGAAAGAAGCTTTCTGAGAAACTGCTTAGTGTTCTGTTAATTCACCTCCCAGAGTTACATCTTTATTTAGTGGATCTCTTTGCTAACCTTATTTCTGTGGAATCTGAGAACAGATATTTCGGATCTCTTTGAAGACTATAGGGCCAAAGGAAATATACTCCGATAACAAAGAGAAAGAAGCTTTCTGAGAAACTTCTTTGTGTTCTGTGAAATCATCTCACAGAGTTACAGCTTTCCTCTCAAGATGCCTTTCGCTAAGACAGTTCTTGTCGAAATGGAAAAGTCATATTTGCATGCCCATAGAGGGCTATGGTGAAAAAGGAAATATCCTCAGATGAAATCTGTAAAGAAGCTTTCTGAGAAACTGCTCTGTGATGTGTGACTTCCACTCACAGGGTTACCTCTGTATTTCGTGGATCTCTTTGCTAGCCTTATTTCTGGGGAATCTGAGAACAGATATTTCGAATCCCTTTGAAGACTATAAGGCCAAAGGAAATATCCTCCGATAACAAAGAGAAGGAAGCTTTCTGAGAAACCTCTTTCTGTTCTGTGAAATCATCTCACAGAGTTAGAGCTTTCCCTCAATAAGACTTTCGCTAAGACAGTTCTTGTGGAATTGGCAAAGTGATATTTGGAAGCCCATAGAGGGCTAGGGTGAAATGGAAATATCCTCAGATGAAATCTGGAAAGAAGTTTCTGAGAAACTGCTCTGTGATGTGTGACTTCCACTCACAGAGTTACATCTGTATTTCGTGGATCTCTTTGCTAGCCTTATTTCTGTGGAATCTGAGAACAGATATTTCGGATCCCTTTGAAGACTATAGGGCCAAAGGAAATATCCTCCGATAACAAAGAGAAAGAAGCTTTCTGAGAAACTTCTTTGTGTTCTGTGAAATCATCTCACAGAGGTACAGCATTCCCCCCAAGAAGCCTTTAGCTAAGACAGTTCTTGTGGAATTGGCTAAGTGATATTTGGAAGCCCATAGAGGGCTATGGTGACAAAGGAAATATCCTCAGATGAAATCTGGAAAGCAGCTTTCTGAGAAACTGCTTAGTATTCCGTTAATTCATCTCACAGAGTTACATCTGAATTTCGTGGATCTCTTTGCTAGCCTTATTTCTGTGGAATCTGAGAACAGATATTTCGGATCCCTTTGAAGACTATAAGGCCAAAGGAAATATCCTCCGATAACAAAGGGAAAGAAGCTTTCTGAGAAACTTCTTTGTGTTCTGTGAAATCATCTCACAGAGGTACATCTTTCGCCTCTAGAAGCCTTTCGCTAAGACAGTTCTTGTGTAATTGGAAAAGTGATATTTGGAAGCCCATAGAGGGCTATGGTGAAAAAGGAAATATCCTCAGATGAAATCTGGAAAGAAGCTTTCTGAGAAACTGCTCTGTGATGTGTGACTTCCACTCACAGAGTTACAACTGTATTTCGTGGATCTCTTTGCTAGCCTTATTTCTGTGGAATCTGAGAACAGATATTTCGGATCCCTTTGAACACTATAGGGCCAAAGGAAATATCCTCCGACAACAAAGAGAAAGAAGCTTTCTGAGAAACTTCTTTGTGTTCTGTGAAATCATCTCACAGACTTACAGCTTTGCCTTCAACAAGCCGCTCGCTAAGACAGTTTTTGTGGATTTGGAAAAGTGATATTTGGAAGCCCATAGAGGGCTATGGTGAAAAAGGAAATATCCTCAGATGAAATCTGGAAAGAAGCTTTCTGAGAAAATGCGTAGTGTTCTGTTAATTCATCTCACAGTGTTACATCTGTATTTCGTGGATGTCTTTGCTAGCCTTATTTCTGTGGAATCTGAGAACAGATATTTCGGATCCTTTGAAGACTATAGGGCCAAAGGAAATATCCTCCGATAACAAAGAGAAAGAAGCTTTCTGAGAAACTTCTTTGTGTTCTGTGAAATCATCTCACAGAGTTACATCTTTCCCGTCAAGACTCCTTTCGCTAAGACAGTTCTTGTGGAATTGGCAAAGTGATATTTGGAAGCCCATAGAGGGCTATGGTGAAAAAGGAAATATCCTGAGATGAAATCTGGAAAGCAGCTTTCTGAGAAACTGCTTAGTGTTCTGTTAATTCATCTCACAGAGTTACATCTGTATTTCGTGGATCTCTTTGCTAGCCTTATTTCTGTGGAATCTGAGAACAGATATTTCGGATCCCTTTGAAGACTATAGGGCCAAAGGAAATATCCTCCGATAACAAAGAGAAAGAAGCTTTCTGAGAAACTTCTTTGTGTTCTGTGAAATCATCTCACAGAGTTACAGCTTTCCCCTCAAGATCCTTTCGCTAAGACAGTTCTTGTTGAATTGGCGAAGTGATATTTGGAAGCCCATAGAGGGCTATGGTGAAAAAGGAAATATCCTCAGACGAAATCTGGAAAGAAGCTTTCTGAAAAACTTCTTAGTGTTCTGTTAATTCACCTCACAGAGTTATATCTTTATTTAGTGGATCTCTTTGCTAACCTTATTTCTGTGGAATCTGGGAACAGATATTTCGGATCTCTTTGAAGACTATAGGGCCAAAGGAAATATCCTCCGATAATAAAGAGAAAGATGCTTTCTGAGAAACCTTTTTGTGTTCTGTGAAATCATCTCACAGAGTTACAGCTTTCCCCTCAAGAAGCCTTTCGCTGGGACAGTTCTTGTGGAATTGGCAAAGTGATATTTGGAAACACATAGAGGGCTATGTTGAAAAAGGAAATATCCTCAGATGAAATCTGGAACGCAGCTTTCTGAGAAACTCCTTAGTGTCCTGTTAATTCATCTCACAGGGTTACTTCTGTATTTCGTGGATCTCTTTGATAGCCTTATTTCTGTGGAATCTGAGAACAGATATTTCGGATCCCTTTGAAGACTATAAGGCCAAAGGAAATATCCTCCGATAAAAAAGAGAAAGAAGCTTTCTGAGAAACTTCTTTGTGTTCTGTGAAATCATCTCACAGAGGTACATCTTTCGCCTCAAGAAGCCTTTCGCTAAGATAGTTCTTGTGGAATTGGAAAAGTGATATTTGGAAGCCCATAGAGGGCTATGGTGAAAAAAGAAATATCCTCAGATGAAATCTGTAAAGAAGCTTTCTGAGAAACTGCTCTGTGATGTGTAACTTCCACTCACAGAGTTACATCAGTATTTCATGGATCTTTTTGCTAGCCTTATTTCTGTGGAATCTGAGAACAGATATTTCAGATCCCTTTGAAGACTATAGGGACAAGGGAAATATCCTCCGACAACAAAGAGAAAGAAGCTTTCTGAGAAACTTCTTTGTGTTTTGTGAAATCATCTCACAGAGTTACAGCTTTCCCCTCAAGAAGCCTTTAGCTAAGACAGTTCTTGTGGAATTGGCAAACTGACATTTGGAAGCCCTAAGACGGCCATGGTTAAAAAGGAAATATCCTCAGATGAAATCTGCAAAGAAGCTTTCTGAGAAAATGCTTAGTGTTCTGTTAATTCATCTCACAGAGTTACATCTGTATTTCGTGGATCTGTTTGCTAGCCTTATTTCTGTTGAATCTGAGAACAGATATTTCGAATCCCTTTGAAGTCTATAGGGCCAAAGGAAATATCCTCCGATAACAAAGAGAAAGAAGCTTTCTGAGAAACTTCTTTGTGTTCTGTGAAATCATCTCAAAGAGTTACCACTTTCCCCTCAAGAAGCCTTTCGCTAAGACCGTTCTTGTGGAATTGGCAAAGTGATATTTGGAAGCCCATAGAGGTCTATGGTGAAAAAGGAAATATCCTGAGATGAAATCTGGAAAGAAGCTTTCTGAGAAACTTCTCTGTGATGTGTGACTTCCACTCACAGAGTTACATCTGTATTTCGTGGATCTCTTTGCTAGCCTTATTTCTGTGGTTCTGAGAACAGATATTTCGGATCCCTTTGAACACTATAGGGCCAAAGGAAATATCCTCCGATAACAAAGAGAAAGAAGCTTTCTGAGAAACTTCTTTGTGTTCTGTGAAACCATCTCACAGAGTTACAGCATTGCCTTCAACAAGCCGCTCGCTAAGACGGTTTTTGTGGATTTGGAAAAGTGATATTTGGAAGCCCATAGAGGGCTATGGTGAAAAAGGAAATATCCTCAGATGAAATCTGGAAAGCAGCTTTCTGAGAAACTGCTTAGTGTTCTGTTAATTCATCTCACAGAGTTACATCTGTATTTCTTGGATCTCTTTGCTAGCCTTATTTCTGTGGAATCTGAGAACAGATATTTCGGATCCCTTTGAAGAGTATAGGGCCCAAGGAAATATCCTCCGATAACAAAGAGAAAGAAGCTTTCTGAGAAACTTCTTTGTGTTCTGTGAAATCATCTCACAGAGTTACAGCTTTCCCCTCAAGATCCTTTCGCTAAGACAGTTATTGTGGAATTGGCGAAGTGATATTTGGAAGCCCATAGAGGGCTATGGTGAAAAAGGAAATATCCTCAGACGAAATCTGGAAAGAAGCTTTCTGAAAAACTTCTTAGTGTTCTGTTAATTCACCTCACAGAGTTACATCTTTATTTAGTGGATCTCTTTGCTAACCTTATTTCTGTGGAATCTGAGAAGAGATATTTCGGATCTCTTTGAAGACTATAGGGCCAAAGGAAATATCCTCCGATAATAAAGAGAAAGAAGCTTTCTGAGAAACTTCTTTGTGTTCTGTGAAATCATCTCACAGAGTTACAGCTTTCCCCTCAAGAAGCCTTTCGCTGGGACAGTTCTTGTGGAATTGGCAAAGTGATATTTGGAAACCCATAGAGGGCTATGTTGAAAAAGGAAATATCCTCAGATGAAATCTGGTACGCAGCTTTCTGAGAAACTCCTTAGTGTCCTGTTAATTCATCGCACAGGGTTACTTCTGTATTTCGTGGATCTCTTTGCTAGCCTTATTTCTGTGGAATCTGAGAACAGACATTTCGGATCCCTTGGAAGACTATAGGGCCAAAGGAAATATCCTCCGATAACAAAGAGAAAGAAGCTTTCTGAGAAACTTCTTTGTGTTCTGTGAAATCATCTCACAGAGTTACAGCTTTCCCCTCAAGAAGCCTTCCGCTAAGACAGTTCTTGTGGAATTGGCAAAGTGATATTTGGAAGCCCTTAGAGGGCTATGGTGACAAAGGAAATATCCTCATATGAAATCTGGAAAGAAGCTTTATGAGAAAATGCTTAGTGTTCTGTTAATTCAACTCACAGAGTTACATCTGTATTTCGTGTATATCTTTGCTAGCCTTATTTCCGTGAAATCTGAGAACAGATATTTCGGATCCCTTTGAAGACTATAGGGCCAAAGGAAATATCCTCCGATAACAAAGAGAAAGAAGCTTTCTGAGAAACTTCTTTGTGTTCTGTGAAATCATCTCACAGAGTTACAGCTTTCCCCTCAAGAAGCCTTTCGCTAAGACAGTTCTTGTGGAATTTGCAAAGGGATATTTGGAAGCCCATAGAGGGCTTTGGTGAAAAGGAAATATCTTCAGATGAAATCTGGAAAGAAGCTTTCTGAGAAACTGCTCTGTGATGTGTGACTTCCACTCACAGAGTTACATCTGTATTTCGTGGATCTCTTTGCTAGCCTTATTTCTGTGGAATCTGAGAACAGATATTTCGGATCCCTTTGAAGACTTTAGGGCCAAAGGAAATATCCTCCGATAACAAAGAGAAAGAAGCTTTCTGAGGTACTTCTTTGTGTTCTGTGAAATCATCTCACAGAGTTACAGCTTTCCCCTCAGGAAGTCGCTCGCTAAGACAGTTCTTGTGGATTTGGACAAGTGATATTTGGAAGCCCATAAAGGGCTATGGTGAAAAAGGAAATATCCTCAGATAAAATCTGGAAAGAAGTTTCTGAGAAACTGCTCTGTGATGTGTGACTTCCACTCCCAGAGTTACATCTGTATTTCGTGGATCTCTTTGCTAGCCTTATTTCTGTGGAATCTGAGAACAGATATTTCGGATCCCTTTGAAGACTATATGTCCAAAGGAAATATCCTCTGATAACAAAGAGAAAGAAGCTTTCTGAGAAACTTCTTTGTGTTCTGTGAAATCATCTCACAGAGTTACAGCTTTCCCTTCAAGAAGCCTTTCACTAAGACAGTTCTTGTGGAATTGGCAAAGTGATATTTGGAAGCCCATAGAGGGCTATGGTGAAAAAGAAAATATCCTCAGATGAAATCTGGAAAGAAGCTTTCTGAGAAAGTTCTCTTTGATGTGTGACTTCCACTCACAGAGTTACATCTGTATTTCGTGGATCTCTTTGCTAGCCTTATTTCTGTGGAATCTGAGAACAGATATTTCGAATTCCTTTGAAGACTATAGGGCCAAAGGAAATATCCTCCGATAAAAAATAGAAAGAAGCTTTCTGAGAAACCTCTTTGTGTTCTGTGAAATCATCTCACAGAGTTACAGCTTTCCCCTCAAGAAGCCTTAGCTAAGACAGTTCTTGTGGAATTGGCAAAGTGATATTTGGAAGCCCATAGAGGGCTATGGTGACAAAGGAAATATCCTCAGATGAAATCTGGAAAGAAGCTTTCTGAGAAACTACTTACTGTTCTGTTAATTCATCTCACAGAGTTACATCTATATTTCCTGGATCTCTTTGCTAGCCTTATTTCTGTGGAATCTGAGAACAGATATTTCGGATCCCTTTGAAGACTATATGGCCAAAGGAAATATCCTTCGATAACAAAGAGAAAGAAGCTTTCTGAGAAACTTCTTTGTGTTCTGTGAAATCATCTCACAGAGATACAGCATTTCCCCCAGGAAACCTTTAGCTAAGAAAGTTCTTGAGGAATTGCAAAGTGATATTTTGAAGCCCATAGAGGGCTATGGTGACAAAGGAAATATCCTCAGATGAAATCTGGAAAGCAGCTTTCTGAGAAACTGCTTAGTGTTCTGTTAATTCATCTCACAGAGTTACATCTGTATTTCGTGGATCTCTTTGCTAGCCTTATTTCTGTGGAATCTGAGAACAGATATTTCGGATCCCTTTGAAGACTATAAGGTCAAAGGAAATATCCTCCGATAAGAAAGAGAAAGAGGCTTTCTGAGAAACTTCTTTGTGTTCTGGGAAATCATCTCACAGAGGTACATCTTTCGCCTCAAGAAGCCTTTCGCTAAGACAGTTCTTGTGGAATTGGCAAAGTGATATTTGGAAGCCCATAGTGGGCTATGGTGAAAAAGAAAATATCCTCAGATGAAATCTTCAAAGAAGCTTTCTGAGAAACTTCTCTGTGATGTGTGACTTCCACTCACAGAGTTACATCTGTATTTCGTGGATCTCTTTGCTAGCCTTATTTCTGTGGAATCTGAGAACAGATATTTCGGATCCCATTGAAGACTATAGGGCCAAAAGAAATATCCTCTGATAACAAAGAGTAAGAAGCTTTCTGAGAAACTTCTTTGAGTTCCGTGAAATCATCTCACAGAGTTACAGCTTTCCCCTCAAGAAGCCTTTCGCTAAGACAATTCTTGTGGAATTGGCAAAGTGATATTTGGAAGCCCATAGAGGGCAATGTTGAAAAAGGAAATATCCTCAGACGAAATCTGGAGAGAAGCATTCTGAGAAACTGCTTAATGTTCTGTTTATTCATCTCACAGAGTTACATATGTATTTAGTCTATCTCTTTGCTAGCCTTATTTCTGTGGAATCTGAGAACTGATATTTCGGATCCCTTTGAAGACTATAGGGCCAAAGGAAATATCCTCCGATAACAAAGAGAAAGAAGCTTTCTGAGAAACTTCTTTGTGTTCTGTGAAATCATCTCACAGAGTGACAGCTTTCCCCTCAAGAAGCCGTTTGCTAAGACAGTTCTTGTGGAATTTGCAAAGTGATATTTGGAAGCCCGTAGTGGGCTATGGTGAAAAGGAAATATCCTCAGATGAAATATGGAAAGAAGCTTTCTGAGAAACTGCTCTGTGATGTGTGACTTCCACTCACAGAGTTACATCTCTATTTCGTGGATCTCTTTGCTAGCCTTATTTCTGTGGAATCTGAGAATATTTATTTCGGATCCCTTTGAAGACTATAGGGCCAAAGGAAATATCCTGTGATAACAAAGAGAAAGAAGCTTTCTGAGAAACTTCTTTGTGTTCTGTGAAATCATCTCACAGAATTACAGCTTTGCCTTGAACAACCCGCTCGCTAAGACAGTTTTTGTGGATTTGGAAAAGTGATATTTGGAAGCCCATAGAGGGCTATGGTGAAAAAGGAAATATCCTCAGATGAAATCTGGAAAGCAGCTTTCTGAGAAACTGCTTAGTGTTCTGTTAATTCATCTCACAGAGTTACATCTGTATTTCGTGGATCTCTTTGCTAGCCTTATTTCGGTGGAATCTGAGAACAGATATTTCGGATCCCTTTGAAGACTTTAGGGCCAAAGGAAATATCCTCCGATAACAAAGAGAAAGAAGCTTTCTGAGGTACTTCTTTGTGTTCTGTGAAATCATCTCACAGAGTTACAGCTTTCCCCTCAGGAAGTCGCTCGCTAAGACAGTTCTTGTGGATTTGGAGAAGTGATATTTGGAAGCCCATAGAGGGCTATGGTGAAAAAGGAAATATCCTCAGATGAAATCTGGAAAGAATCTTTCTGAGAAGTTGCTCTGTGATGTGAGACTTCCACTCACAGGGTTACATCTGTATTTCGTGGATCTCTTTGCTAGCCTTATTTCTGTGGAATCTGAGAACAGATATTTCGGATCCCTTGGAAGACTATATGTCCAAAGGAAATATCCTCCGATAACAAAGAGAAAGAAGCTTTCTGAGAAATTTCTTTGTGTTCTGTGATATCATCTCACACAGTTACAGCTTTCCCTTCAGGAAGCCTTTCACTAAGACAGTTCTTGTGGAATTGGCAAAGTGATATTTGGAAGCCCATAGAGGGCTATGGTGAAAAAGAAAATATCCTCAAATGAAATGTGGAAAGAAGCTTTCTGAGAAACTTCTCTGTGATGTGTGACTTCCACTCACAGAGTTACATCTGTATTTCGTGGATTTCTTTGCTAGCCTTATTTCTGTGGAATCTGAGAACAGATATTTCGGATCCCTTTGAAGACTACAGGGACAAGGGAAATATCCTCTGATAACAAAGAGAAAGAAGCTTTCTGAGAAACTTCTTTGTGTTTTGTGAAATCATCTCACACAGTTACAGCATTCCCCTCAAGAAGCCTTTCTCTAAGACAGTTCTTGTGGAATTGGAAAACTGACATTTGGAAGCCCTTAGACGGCTATGGTGAAAAAGGAAATATCCTCAGATGAAATCTCGAAAGAAGCTTTCTGAGAAACGGCTTAGTGTTCTGTTAATTCATCTCACAGAGTTACATCTGTATTTCGTGGATCTCTTTGCTAGCCTTATTTCTGTGGAATCTGGAACAGATATTTAGGATCCCTTTGAAGACTACAGGGCCAAAGGAAATATCCTCCGATAACAAAGAGAAAGAAGCTTTCTGAGAAACTACTTTGTGTTCTGGGAAATCATCTCACAGAGTTACAGCTTTCCCCTCAAGAAGCCTTTCGCTAAGACAGTTCTTGTGGAATTGGCAAAGTGATATATGGAAGCCCATAGAAGTCTATGGTGAAAATGGAAATATCCTCAGGCGAAATCTGGAAAGATCCTTTCTGAGAAACTGCTTGGTGTTCTATTAACTCACCTCACAGAGTTACATCTCTATTTAGTGGATCTCTTTGCTAACCTTATTTCTGTGGAATCTGAGAACGGATATTTCCGATCCCCTTGAAGAATATAGGGCCAAAGGAAATATCCTCCGATAACAAAGAGAAAGAAGCTTTCCAAGAAACTTCTTTGTGTTTTGTGAAATCATCTCACAGAGTTACAGCTTTCCCCTCAAGAAGCCTTTTGCTAAGACAGTTCTTGTGGTATTGGCAAAGTGATATTTGGAAGCCCATAGAGGGATATGGTGAAAAAGGAAATATCCTCAGACGAAATCTGGAAAGAAGGTTTCTGAGAAACTGCTCTGTGATGTGTGATTTCCACTCACAGAGTTACATCTGTATTTCGTGGATCTCTTTGCTAGCCTTCTTTCTGTGGAATCTGAGAACAGATATTTCGGATCCCTTTGAAGACTATAGGGCCAAAGGAAATATCCTCCGATAACAAAGAGAAAGAAGCTTTCTGAGAAACTTCTTTGTGTTCTGTGAAATCATCTCACAGAGTTACAGCTTTCCCCGCTGGAAGTCGCTCTCTAAGACAGTTCTTGTGGATTTGGAAAAGTGATATTTGGAAGCCCATAGAGGGCTATGGTGAAAAAGTAAATATCCTCAGATGAAATCTGAAAAGAAGCTTTCTGAGAAACTCCTCTGTGATGTGAGACTTCCACTCACAGGGTTACATCTGTTTTTCGTGGATCTCTTTGCTAGCCTTATTTCTGTGGAATCTCAGAACAGATATTTCGGATCCCTTTGAAGACTATAGGTCCAAAGGAAATATCCTCCGATAACAAAGAGAAAGAAGCTTTCTGAGAAACTTCTTTGTGTTCTGTGAAATCATCTCACACAGTTACAGCTTTCCCTTCAAGAAGCCTTTCACTAAGACAGTTCTGTTGTAATTGGCAAAGTGATATTTGGAAGCCCATAGAGGGCTATGGTTAAAAAGAAAATATCCTCAGATGAAATCTGGAAAGAAGATTTCTGAGAAACTTCTCTGTGATGTGTGACTTCCACTCACAGAGTTACATCTGTATTTCGTGGATCTCTTTGCTAGCCTTATTTCTGTGGAATCTGAGAAGAGATATTTAGAATCCCTTTGAAGACTATAGGGCAAAAGGAGATATCCTCCGACAACAAAGAGAAAGAAGCTTTCTGAGAAACCTCTTTGTGTTCTGTGAAATCATCTCACAGAGTTACAGCTTTCCCCTCAAGAAGCCTTTCGCTAAGACAGTTCTTGTGGAATTGGAAAAGTGATATTTGGAAGCCCATAGAGGGCTATGGTGAAAAAGGAAATATCGTCAGATGAAATCTGGAAAGAAGCTTTCTCAGAAACTGCTCTGTGATGTGTGACTTCCACTCACAGAGTTACATCTGTATTTCGTGGATCTCTTTGCTAGCCTTATTGCTGTGGAATCTGAGAACAGATATTTCGGATCCCTTTGAAGACTATAGGGACAAGGGAAATATCCTCCGATAACAAAGAGAAGGAAGCTTTCTGAGAAACTTCTTTGTGTTCTGTGTAATCATCTACAGAGTTACTGCTTTCCCCTCAAGAAGACTTTCGCTAAGACAGTTCTTGTGGAATTGGCAAAGTGACATTTTGGAGCCCTTAGACGGCTATGGTGAAAAAGGAAATATCCTCAGATGAAATATGGAAAGAAGCTTTCTGAGAAACTGCTTAGTGTTCTGTTAATTCACCTCACAGAGTTACATCTTTATTTCGTGTATCTCTTTGCTAGCCTTGTTCTGTGGAATCTGAGAACAGATATTTCGAATCCCTTTGAAGACTATAGGGCCAAAAGAAATATCCTTCGATAACAAAGAGAAAGAAGCTTTCTGAGAAACTTCTTTGTGTTCCGTGAAATCATCTCACAGAGTTACAGCATTCCCCCCAAGAAGCGTTTAGCTAAGACAGTTCTTCTGGAATTGGCAAAGTGATATTTGGAAGCCCATAGAGGGCTATGGTGAAAAAGGAAATATCCTCAGATGAAATCTGGAAAGAAGCTTTCTGAGAAACTGCTTAGTGTTCTGTTAATTCATCTCACAAAGTTACATCTGTATTTCGTGTATCTCTTTGCTAGCCTTATTTCTGTGGAATCTGAGAACAGATATTTCCGATCCCTTTGAAGCCTATAAGGCCAAAGGAAATATCCTCCGATAACAAAGAGAAAGAAGCTTACTGAGAAACTTCATTGTGTTCTGTGAAATCATCTCACAGAGGTACATCTTTCGCCTCAAGAAGCCTTTCGCTAAGACAATTCTTGTGGAATTGGAAAAGTGATATTTGGAAGCCCATAGACGGGTATGGTGAAAAAGGAAATATCCTCAGATGAAATCTGGAAAGAAGCTTTCTGAGAAACTGCTTAGTGTTCTGTTAATTCACCTCACAGAGTTACATCTGTATTTCGTGGATCACTTTGCTAGCCTTATTTCTGTGGAATCAGAGAACAGATATTTCGAATCCCTTTGAAGACTATAGGGCCAAAGGAAATATCTTCCTATAACAAAGAGAACGAAGCTTTCTGAGAAACTTCTTTGTGTTCTGTGAAATCATCTCACAGAGTTACAACTTTCCCCTCAAGAAGAATTTCGCTAAGACAGTTCTTGTGGAATTGGCTAAGTGATATTTGTAAGCCCATAGAGGGCTATGTTGAAAAAGGAAATATCCTCAGATGAAATCTGGAAAGAAGCTTTCTGCGAAACTTCTTAGTGTTCTGTTAATTCATCTCACAGAGTTACATCTGTATTTCGTGGATCTCTTTGCTAGCCTTATTTCTGTGGAATCTGAGAACAGATATTTCGAATCCCTTTGAAGACTATAGGGTCAAAGGAAATATCCTCCGATAACAAAGAGAATGAAGCTTTCTGAGACACCTCTTTGTGTTCTGTGAAATCATCTCAGAGAGTTACAGCTTTCACCTAAAGAAGCCTTTCGCTAAGACAGTTCTTGTGGAATTGGAAAAGTGATATTTGGAAGCCCATAGAGGGCTGTGGTGAAAAAGGAAATATCCTCAAATGAAATCTGTAAAGAAGCTTTCTGAGAAACTGCTCTGTGATGTGTAAATTCCACTCACAGAGTTACATCTGTATTTCATGGATCTCTTTGCTGGCCTTATTTCTGTGGAATCTGAGAACAGATATTTCGGATCCCTGTGAAGACTATAGTGCCAAAGGAAATATCCTCCGATAACAAAGAGAAAGAAGCTTTCTGAGAAACTTCTTTGTGTTCAGTGAAATCATCTCACAGAGTTAGAGCTTTCCCCTCAAGAAGACTTTCGCTAAGACAGTTCTTGTGGAATTGGCAAAGTGATATTTGGAAGCCAAAGACGGGTATGGTGAAAAAGGAAATATCCTCAGATGAAATCTGGAAAGAATCTTTCTGAGAAACTACTTAGTGTTCTGTTAATTAACCTCACAGAGTTACATCTATATTTCGTGGATCTCTTTGCTAGCCTTATTTCTGTGGAATCTGAGAACAGATATTTCGAATCCCTTTGAAGAATATAGGGCCAAAGGAAATATGCTCCGATAACAAAGAGAAAGAAGCTTTCTGAGAAACTTCTTTGTGTTCTGTGAAACCATCTCACAGAGTTACAACTTTCCCCTCAAGAAGCATTTCGCTAAGACAGTTCTTGTGGAATTGGCAAAGTGATATTTGTAAGCCCATAGAGGGCTATGGTGAAAAAGGAAATTTCCTCAGATGAAATCTGGAAAGAAGCTTTCTGCGAAACTGCTTAGTGTTCTGTTAATTCATCTCACAGAGTTACATCTGTGTTTCGTGGATCTCTTTGCTAGCCTTATTTCTGTGGAATTTGAGAACAGATATTTCGGATCCCTTTGAAGACTATAGGGCCAAAGGAAATATCCTCCGATAACAAAGAGAATGAAGCTTTCTGAGACACCTCTTTGTGTTCTGTGAAATCATCTCACAGAGTTACAGCTTTCCCCTAAAGAAGCCTTTCGCTAACACAGTTCTTGTGGAATTGGAAAAGTGATATTTGGAAGCCCATAGAGGGCTGTGGTGAAAAAGGAAATATCCTCAAATGAAATCTGTAAAGAAGCTTTCTGAGAAACTGCTCTGTGATGTGTAACTTCCACTCACAGAGTTACATCTGTATTTCATGGATCTCTTTCCTAGCCTTATTTCTGTGGAATCTGAGAACAGATATTTCGGATCCTTTGAAGACTCTAGGGCCAAAGGAAATATCCTCCGAAAACAAAGAGAAAGAAGCTTTCTGAGAAACTTCTTTGTGTTCTGTGATATCATCTCACAGAGTTACAGCTTTCCCCTCAAGAAGCGGCTCGCTAACACAGTTCTTGTGGATTTGGAAAAGTGATATTTGGAAGCCCATAAAGGGCTTTGGTGAAAAAGGAAATATCCTCAGATGAAATCTGGAAAGAAGCTTTATGAGAAACTGCTCTGTGATGTGTGACTTCCACTCACAGAGTTACATCTATATTTCGTGGATCTCTTTGCTAGCCTTATTTCTGTGGAATGTGAGAACAGAGATTTCGGATCCCTTTGAAGACTATAGGGCCAAAGGAAATATCCTCCAATAACAAAGAGAAAGAAGCTTTCTGAGAAACTTCTTTGTGTTCTGTGAAATTATCTCACAGAGTTACAGCTTTCACCTCAAGAAAACTTTCGCTAAGACAGTTCTTGTGGAATTGGAAAAGTGATATTTGGAAGCCCATAGAGGGCTATGTTGAAAAAGGAAATATCCTCAGACGAAATCTGGAAAGAAACTTTCTGAGAAACTGCTTAGTGTTCTGTTAATTCACCTCACAGAGTTACGTCTTTATTTAGTGGATCTCTTTGCTAACCTTATTTCTGTGGAATCTTAGAACAGATATTTCGTATCTCTTTGAAGACTATAGGGCCAAACGAAATATCCTCCGATAAAAAAGAGAAAGAAGCTTTCTGAGAAACTTCTTTGTGTTCTGTGAAATCATCTCACAGAGTTACAGCTTTCCCCTCAAGAAGCCTTCCGCTAAGACAGTTCTTGTGGAATTGGAAAAGTGATATCTGGAAGCCCATAGAGGGCTATGGTGAAAAAGGAAATATCCTCAGATGAAATCTGGAAAGAAGCTTTCTGAGAAACTGCTCTGTGATGTGAGACTTCCACTCACAGGGTTACATCTGTATTTCGTGGATCTCTTTGCAAGCCTTCTTTCTGTGGAATCTGAGAACAGATATTTCGGATCCCTTTGAAGACTATAGGTCCAAAGGAAATATCCTCCGATAACAAAGAGAAAGAAGCTTTCTGAGAAACTTCTTTGTGTTCTGTGAAATCATCTCACACAGTTACAGCTTTCCCTTCAAGAAGCCTTTCACTAAGACAGTCTGTTGTAATTGGCAAAGTGATATTTGGAAGCCCATAGAGGGCTATGGTGAAAAAGGAAATATCCTCAGATGAAATCTGCAAAGAAGCTTTCTGAGAAACTTCTCTGTGATGTGTGACTTCCACTCACAGAGTTACATCTGTATTTTGTGGATCTCTTTGCTAGCCTTATTTCTGTGGAATCTGAGAACAGATATTTCGGATCCCTTTGAAGACTATAGGGACAAGGGAAATATCCTCCGATAACAAAGAGAAAGAAGCTTTCTGAGAAACTTCTTTGTGTTCTGTGAAATCATCTCACAGAGTTACAGCTTTCCCCGCAAGAAGCCTTCGCTAAGACAGTTCTTGTGGAATTGGCAAAGTGACATTTGGGAGCCCTTAGACGGCCATGGTGAAAAAGGAAATATCCTCAGATGAAATCTGGTACGCAGCTTTCTGAGAAACTCCTTAGTGTCCTGTTAATTCATCGCACAGGGTTACTTCTGTATTTCGTGGATCTCTTTGCTAGCCTTATTTCTGTGGAATCTGAGAACAGACATTTCGGATCCCTTGGAAGACTATAGGGCCAAAGGAAATATCCTCCGATAACAAAGAGAAAGAAGCTTTCTGAGAAACTTCTTTGTGTTCTGTGAAATCATCTCACAGAGTTACAGCTTTCCCCTCAAGAAGCCTTCAGCTAAGACAGTTCTTGTGGAATTGGCAAAGTGATATTTGGAAGCCCTTAGAGGGCTATGGTGACAAAGGAAATATCCTCATATGAAATCTGGAAAGAAGCTTTCTGAGAAACTGCTTAGTGTTCTGTTAATTCAACTCACAGAGTTACATCTGTATTTCGTGTATATCTTTGCTAGCCTTATTTCCGTGAAATCTGAGAACAGATATTTCGGATCCCTTTGAAGACTATAGGGCCAAAGGAAATATCCTCCGATAACAAAGAGAAAGAAGCTTTCTGAGAAACTTCTTTGTGTTCTGTGAAATCATCTCACAGAGTTACAGCTTTCCCCTCAAGAAGCCTTTCGCTAAGACAGTTCTTGTGGAATTTGCAAAGGGATATTTGGAAGCCCATAGAGGGCTATGGTGAAAAGGAAATATCTTCAGATGAAATCTGGAAAGAAGCTTTCTGAGAAACTGCTCTGTGATGTGTGACTTCCACTCACAGAGTTACATCTGTATTTCGTGGATCTCTTTGCTAGCCTTATTTCTGTGGAATCTGAGAATAGATATTTCGGATCCCTTTGAAGAATTTAGGGCCAAAGGAAATATCCTCCGATAACAAAGAGAAAGAAGCTTTCTGAGGTACTTCTTTGTGTTCTGTGAAATCATCTCACAGAGTTACAGCTTTCCCCTCAGGAAGTCGCTCGCTAAGACAGTTCTTGTGGATTTGGACAAGTGATATTTGGAAGCCCATAGAGGGCTATGGTGAAAAAGGAAATATCCTCAGATAAAATCTGGAAAGAAGCTTTCAGAGAAACTGCTCTGTGATGTGTGACTTCCACTCCCAGAGTTACATCTGTATTTCGTGGATCTCTTTGCTAGCCTTATTTCTGTGGAATCTGAGAACAGATATTTCGGATCCCTTTGAAGACTATAGGTCCAAAGGAAATATCCTCCGATAACAAAGAGAAAGAAGCTTTCTGAGAAACTTCTTTGTGTTCTGTGAAATCATCTCACAGAGTTACAGCTTTCCCTTCAAGAAGCCTTTCACTAAGACAGTTCTTGTGGAATTGGCAAAGTGATATTTGGAAGCCCCTAGAGGGCTATGGTGAAAAAGAAAATATCCTCAGATGAAATCTGGAAAGAAGCTTTCTGAGAAACTTCTCTTTGATGTGTGACTTCCACTCACAGAGTTACATCTGTATTTCGTGGATCTCTTTGCTAGCCTTATTTCTGTGGAATCTGAGAACAGATATTTCGAATTCCTTTGAAGACTATAGGGCCAAAGGAAATATCCTTCGATAAAAAAGAGAAAGAAGCTTTCTGAGAAACCTCTTTGTGTTCTGTGAAATCATCTCACAGAGTTACAGCTTTCCCCTCAAGAAGCCTTTAGCTAAGACAGTTCTTGTGGAATTGGCAAAGTGATATTTGGAAGCCCATAGAGGGCTATGGTGACAAAGGAAATATCCTCAGATGAAATCTGGAAAGAAGCTTTCTGAGAAACTACTTACTGTTCTGTTAATTCATCTCACAGAGTTACATCTATATTTCCAGGATCTCTTTGCTAGCCTTATTTCTGTGGAATCTGAGAACAGATATTTCGGATCCCTTTGAAGACTATATGGCCAAAGGAAATATCCTTCGATAACAAAGAGAAAGAAGCTTTCTGAGAAACTTCTTTGTGTTCTGTGAAATCATCTCACAGAGATACAGCATTTCCCCCAGGAAACCTTTAGCTAAGAAAGTTCTTGAGGAATTGCAAAGTGATATTTTGAAGCCCATAGAGGGCTATGGTGACAAAGGAAATATCCTCAGATGAAATCTGGAAAGCAGCTTTCTGAGAAACTGCTTAGTGTTCTTTTAATTCATCTCACAGAGTTACATCTGTATTTCGTGGATCTCTTTGCTAGCCTTATTTCTGTGGAATCTGAGAACAGATATTTCGGATCCCTTTGAAGACTATAAGGCCAAAGGAAATATCCTCCGATAAGAAAGAGAAAGAAGCTTTCTGAGAAACTTCTTTGTGTTCTGGGAAATCATCTCACAGAGGTACATCTTTCGCCTCAAGAAGCCTTTCGCTAAGACAGTTCTTGTGGAATTGGCAAAGTGATATTTGGAAGCCCATAGTGGGCTATGGTGAAAAAGAAAATATCCTCAGATGAAATCTGGAAAGAAGCTTTCTGAGAAACTTCTCTGTGATGTGTGACTTCCACTCACAGAGTTACATATGTATTTCGTGGATCTCTTTGCTAGCCTTATTTCTGTGGAATCTGAGAACAGATATTTCGGATCCCATTGAAGACTATAGGGCCAAAAGAAGTATCCTCTGATAACAAAGAGTAAGAAGCTTTCTGAGAAACTTCTTTGAGTTCCGTGAAATCATCTCACAGAGTTACAGCTTTCCCCTCAAGAAGCCTTTCGCTAAGACAATTCTTGTGGAATTGGCAAAGTGATATTTGGAAGCCCATAGAGGGCTATGGTGAAAAAGGAAATATCCTCAGACGAAATCTGGACAGAAGCTTTCTGAGAAACTGCTTAGTGTTCTGTTACTTCATCTCACAGAGTTACATCTTTATTTAGTGGATCTCTTTGCTAACCTTATTTCTGTGGAATCTGAGTACAGATATTTCGGATCTCTTTGAAGACTATAGGGCCAAAGGAAATATCCTCCGATAACAAAGAGAAAGAAGCTTTCTGAGAAACTTCTTTGTGTTCTGTGAAATCATCTCACAGAGTTACAGCTTTCCCCTCTAGAAGCCTTCCGCTAAGACAGTTCTTGTGGAATTGGCAAAGAATATATGGAAGCCCATAGAGGGCTATGGTGACAAACCATATATCCACATATGAAATCTGGAAAGAAGCATTCTGAGAAACTGCTTAATGTTCTGTTTATTCATCTCACAAAGTTACATATGTATTTCGTCTATCTATTTGCTAGCCTTATTTCTGTGGAATCTGAGAACAGATATTTCGGATCCCTTTGAAGACTATAGGGCCAAAGGAAATATCCTCCGATAACAAAGAGAAAGAAGCTTTCTGAGAAACTTCTTTGTGTTCTGTGAAATCATCTCACAGAGTTACAGCTTACCCCTCAAAAAGCCTTTCGCTAAGACAGTTCTTGTGGAATTTGCAAAGTGATATTTGGAAGCCCGTAAAGGGCTATGGTGAAAAGGAAATATCCTCAGATGAAATATGGAAAGAAGCTTTCTGAGAAACTGCTCTGTGATGTGTGACTTCCACTCACAGAGTTACATCTCTATTTCGTGGATCTCTTTGCTAGCCTTATTTCTGTGGAATCTGAGAACAGAAATTTCGGATCCCTTTGAAGACTATAGGGCCAAAGGAAATATCCTCTGATAACAAAGAGAAAGAAGCTTTCTGAGAAACTTCTTTGTGTTCTGTGAAATCATCTCACAGAATTACAGCTTTGCCTTGAACAACCCGCTCGCTAAGACAGTTTTTGTGGATTTGGAAAAGTGATATTTGGAAGCCCATAGAGGGCTATGGTGTAAAAGGAAATATCCTCAGATGAAATCTGGAAAGAAGCTTTCTGAGAAACTGCTTAGTGTTCTGTTAATTCATCTCACAGAGTTACATCTGTATTTCGTGGATCTCTTTTCTAGCCTTATTTCTGTGGAATCTGAGAACAGATATTTCGGATCCCTTTGAAGACTATAGGGCCAAAGGAAATATCCTCCGATAACAAAGAGAAAGAAGCTTTCTGAGAAATTTCTTTGTGTTCTGTGAAATCATCTCACACAGTTACAGCTTTCCCTTCAAGAAGCCTTTCACTAAGACAGTTCTTGTGGAATTGGCAAAGTGATATTTGGAAGCCCATAGAGGGCTATGGTGAAAAAGAAAATATCCTCAAATGAAATGTGGAAAGAAGCTTTCTGAGAAACTTCTCTGTGATGTGTGACTTCCACTCACAGAGTTACATCTGTATTTCGTGGATCTCTTTGCTAGCCTTATTTCTGTGGAATCTGAGAACAGATATTTCGGATCCCTTTGAAGACTACAGGGACAAGGGAAATATCCTCTGATAACAAAGAGAAAGAAGCTTTCTGAGAAACTTCTTTGCGTTTTGTGAAATCATCTCACACATTTACAGCATTCCCCTCAAGAAGCCTTTCTCTAAGACAGTTCTTGTGGAATTGGAAATACTGACATTTGGAAGCCCTTAGACGGCTATGGTGAAAAAGGAAATATCCTCAGATGAAATCTGGAAAGAAGCTTTCTGAGAAACGGCTTAGTGTTCTGTTAATTCATCTCACAGAGTTACATCTGTATTTCGTGGATCTCTTTGCTAGCCTTATTTCTGTGGAATCTGAGAACAGATATTTAGGATCCCTTTGAAGACTACAGGGCCAAAGGAAATATCCTCCGATAACAAAGAGAAAGAAGCTTTCTGAGAAACTACTTTGTGTTCTGGGAAATCATCTCACAGAGTTACAGCTTTCCCCTCAAGAAGCCTTTCGCTAAGACAGTTCTTGTGGAACTGGCAAAGTGATATTTGGAAGCCCATAGAAGTCTATGGTGAAAAAGGAAATATCCTCAGGCGAAATCTGGAAAGATCCTTTCTGAGAAACTGCTTGGTGTTCTATTAACTCACCTCACAGAGTTACTTCTCTATTTAGTGGATCTCTTTGCTAACCTTATTTCTGTGGAATCTGAGAACAGATATTTCCGATCCCTTTGAAGAATATAGGGGCAAAGGAAATATCCTCCGATAACAAAGAGAAAGAAGCTTTCTAAGGAACTTCTTTGTGTTCTGTGAAATCATCTCACAGAGTTACAGCTTTCCCCTCAGGAAGCCGCTCGCTAAGACAGTTCTGGTGGATTTGGAAAAGTGATATTTGGAAGCCCATAGAGGGCTATGGTGAAAAAGGAAATATCCTCAGATGAAATCTGGAAAGCAGCTTTCTGAGAAAATGCTTAGTGTTCTGTTTTTTCATCTCACAGAGTTACATCTGTAATTCGTGGATCTCTTCGCTACCCTTATTTCTGTGGAATCTGAGAACAGATATTTCGGATCCCTTTGAAAACTATAAGGCCAAAGGAAATATCCTCCGATAACAAAGAGAAAGAAGCTTTCTGAGAAACTTCTTTGTGTTCTGTGAAATCATCTCACAGAGTTACACCTTTCCCCTCAAGAAGCCGCACGCTAAGACAGTTCTTGTGGAATTGGCAAAGTGATATTTGGAAGCCCATAGAGGGCTATGGTGAAAAAGGAAATATCCTCAGATGAAATCTGGAAAGAAGCTTTCTGAGAAACTGCTTTGTGTTGTGTGGCTTCCACTCACAGAGTTACATCTGTATTTCGTGGATCTCTTTGCTAGCCTTATTTCTGTGGAATCTGAGAACAGATATTTCGGATCCATTTGAAGACAATAGGGCCAAAGGAAATATCCTCCGATACAAAAGAGAAAGAAGCTTTCTGAGAAACTTCTTTGTGTTCTGTGAAATCATCTCACAGAGTTACAGCTTTCCCCTCAAGAAGGCTTTCGCTAAGACAGTTCTTGTGGAATTGGCAAAGTGATATTTGGAAGCCCCTAGAGGGCTATGGCGAAAAGGAAATAACCTTAGATTAAATCTGAAAAGAAGCTTTCTGAGAAACTTCTCTGTGATGTGTGACTTCCAGTCACAGAGTTACATCTGTATTTCGTGGATCTCTTTGCTAGCCTTATTTCTGTGGAATCTGAGAACAGATATTTCGGATCCCTTGGAAGACTATAGGGCCAAAGGAAATATCCTCCGATAACAAAGAGAAAGAAGCTTTCTAAGGAAATTTTTTGTGTTCTGTGAAATCATCTCAGAGAGTTACAGCTTTCCCCTCAAGAAGCCTTTCGCTAAGACAGTTCTTGTGGAATATGCAAAGTGATATTTGGAAGCCCACAGAGGGCTATGGTGAAAAAGGAAATATCCTCAGATGAAATCTGGAAAGAAACCTTCTGAGAAACTGTTCTGTGATGTGTGACTTCCACTCACAGGGTTACATTTGTATTTCGTGGATCTCTTTGCTACCTTATTTCTGTGGAATCTGAGAATAGATATTTCGGATCCCTTTGAAGACTATAGGGCCAAAGGAAATATCCTCCGATAACAAAGAGAAAGAAGCTTTCTGAGAAACCTCTTTTTGTTCCGTGAAATCATCTCACAGAATTACAGCTTTCCCCTGAAGAAGCCTTTCGCTAAGACAGTTCTTGTGGAATTGGCAAAGTGATATTTGGAAGCCCATAGACGACTATGGTGAAAAAGGAAATATCCTCAGATGAAATCTGGAAAGAAGCTTTCTGAGAACCTGCTTAGTGTTCTGTTAATTCACCTCAGAGAGTTACATCTGTATTTCGTGGATCTCTTTGCTAGCCTTATTTCTGTGGAATCTGAGAACAGATATTTCGGATCCCTAGGAAGACTATAGGGCCAAAGGAAATATCCTCCGATAACAAAGAGAAAGAAGCTTTCTGAGAACCTTCCTTGTGTTCTGTGAAATCATCTCACAGAGTTACAGCTTTCCCCTCAAGAAGCCGCTCGCTAAGACAGTTCTTGTGGATTTTGGAAAAGTGGTATTTGGAAGCCCATAGAGGGCTAGGGTGAAAAAGGAAATATCCTCAGAGGAAATCTGGAAAGAAGCTTTCTGAGAAAATGCTTAGTGTTCTGTTTATTCATCTCACAGAGTTACATCTGTATTTCGTGGATCTCTTTCCTCGCCCTATTTCTGTGGAATCTGAGAACAGATATTTCGGATCCCTTTGAAGACTATAGGGCCAAAGAAAATATCCTCTGATAACAAAGAGAAAGAAGCTTTCTGTGAAACTTCTTTGTGTTCTGTGAAATCTTCTCACAGAGTTACAGCTTTACCCTCAAGAAGTCTTTCGCTAAGACAGTTCTTGGGGAATTGGCAAAGTAATATTTGGAAGCCCATAGAGGGCTATGGCGAAAAGGAAATATCCTCAGATGAAATCTGGAAAGAAGCTTTCTGAGAACCTGCTTAGTGTTCTGTTAATTCACCTCACAGAGTTACATCTGTATTTCGTGGATCTCTTTGCTAGCCTTATTTCTGTGGAATCTGAGAACAGATATTTCGAATCCCTTTGAAGACTATAGGGCCAAAGGAAATATCCTCCGTTAACAAAGAGAAAGAAGCTTTCTGAGAAACTTCTTTGTGTTCTGTGAAATCATCTCACAGAGTTACCGCTTTCCCCTCAAGACGCCGCTCGCTAAGTCAGTTCTTGCGGAATTGGCAAAGTGATATTTGGAAGCCCACGGAGGACTAAGGTGAAAAGGAAATATCTTCAGATGAAATCTGGATAGAAGCTTTCTGAGTAAATGCTGTGTGATGTGTGACTTCCATTTACAAAGTTAGATCTGTATTTCGTGTATCTCTTTGTTAGACTTATTTCTGTGGAACCTGAAAACAGATATTTCGGATCCTTTTGAAGACTATAGGGTCAAAGTAAATATCCTCCTATAACAAAGACAAAGAAGGTTTCTGAGAAACTTCTTTGTGTTCTGTGAAATCATCTCACAGAGTTACATCTTTCCCTTCAAGAAGCCTTTCGCTAAGAAAGTTCTTGTGGAATTGGCAAAGTGATATTTGGAAACCCATAGAGGGCTATGGTGAAAAAGGAAATATCCTCAGATGAAATCTGGAAAGAAGTTTTCTGAGAAACTTCTCTGTGATGTGTGACTTCCACTCACAGAGTTACATCTGTATTTCGTGCATCTCTTTGCTAGCCTTATTTCTGTGGAATCTGAGAACAGATATTTCGGATCACTTGGAAGACTATTGGGCCAAAGGAAATATCCTCCGATAACAAAGAGAAAGAAGCTTTCTGAGAACCTTCTTTGTGTTCTGTGAAATCATTGCACAGAGTTACAGCTTTCCCCTCAAGAAGCCTTTCGCTAAGACAGATCTTGTGGAATTTGCAAAGTGATATTTGGAAGCCCATAGCGGGCTATGTTGAAAAAGGAAATATCCTCTGATGAAATCTGGAAAGAAGCTTTCTGAGAAACTTCTCTGTGATGTGTGACTTCCACTCACAGAGTTACATCTGTATTTCGTGGATCTCTTTGCTAGCCTTATTTCTGTGGAATCTGAGAACAGATATTTCGGATCCCTTTGAAGACTATAGGGCCAAAGGAAATATCCTCCGTTAGCAAAGACTAAGAAGCTTTCTAAGGAACTTCTTTGTGTTCTGTGAAATCATCTCACAGAGTTACAGCTTTCCCCTCAAGAAGCCGCTCGCTAAGACAGTTCTTGTGGATTTGGAAAAGTCATATTTGGAAGCCCATAGAGGGCTATGGTGAAAAAGGAAATATCCTCAGATGAAATCTGGAAAGCAGCTTTCTGAGAAAATTCTTAGTGTTCTGTTTATTCATCTCACAGAGTTACATCTGTATTTCGTGGATCTCTTTCCTAGCCTTATTTCTGTGGAATCTGAGAACAGATATTTCGGATCCCTTTGAAGACTATAGGGCCAAAGGAAATATCCTCCGATAACAAAGAGAAAGAAGCTTTCTGAGAAACTTCTTTGTGTTCGGTGAAATCATCTCACAGAGTTACAGCTTTACCCTCAAGAAGCCTTTCGCTAAGACAGTTCTTGTGGAATTGGCAAAGTGATATTTGGAAGCCCATAGAGGGCTATGGCGAAAAGGAAATATCCTCAGATGAAATCTGGAAAGAAGCTTTCTGAGAAACTTCTCTCTGATGTGTGACTTCCACTCACAGAGTTACATCTGTATTTCGTAGATCTCTTTGCTAGCCTTATTTCTGTAGAATCTGAGAACAGATATTACGGATCCCTTTTAAGTCAAAGGGCCAAAGGAAATATCCTCCGATAACAAAGAGAAAGAAGCTTTCTGAGAAACTTCGTTGTTTTCTGTGAAATCATCTCATAGATTTACAGCTTTCCCCTCAAGAAGCCTTTCGCAAAGACAGTTCTTGTGGAATTGGCAAAGTGATATTAGGAAGCCCACAAACGGCTATGTTGAAAAAGGAAATATCCTCAGAAGAAAACTGGAAAGAAGCTTTCTTAGAAACTGCTTAGTGTTCTGTTAATTCATCTCACAAAGTTATATCTATATTTCGTGGATCTCTTTGCTACCCTTATTTCTGTGGAATCTGAGAAGAGATATTTCGGATCCCTTGGAAGACTATAGGGCCAAAGGAAATAACCTCCGATTACAAAAAGAAAGAAGCTTTCTGAGAAACTTTTTTGTGTTCTGTGAAATCATCTCACAGAGTTACAGCTTTCCCCTCAAGAATCCTTTCGCTAAGACAGTTCTTGTGGAATTGGCAAAGTGATATTTGGAAGCCCATGGAGGGCTATGGTGAAAAAGGAAATATCCACAGATGAAATCTGGAGAGAAGCTTTCTGAGAAACTGCTTAGTGTTCTGTTAATTCACCTCACAGAGTTACATCTGTATTTCGTGGATCTCTTTGCTAGCCTTATTTCTGTGGAGTCTGAGAACAGATATTTCGGATCCCTTTGAAGACTATAGGGCCAAAGGAAATATTCTCCGATAAGAAAGAGAAAGAAGCTTTCTGAGAAACTCCTCTGTGTTCTGTGAAATCATCTCACAGAGTTACAGCTTTCCCCTCAAGAAGCTTTTCGCTAAGACAGTTCTTGTGGAATCGGAAAAGTGATATTTGGTAGCCCATAGCGGGCTATGGTGAAAAAGGAAATATCCTCAGATGAAATCTGGAAAGAAGCTTTCTGAGAAACTGCTCTGTGATGTGTGGCTTCCACTCACAGAGTTTCATCTGTATTTCGTGGATCTCTTTGCTAGCCTTATTTCTGTGGAATCTGAGAACAGACATTACGTATCCCTTTTAAGTCAATAGAGCCAAAGGAAATATCCTCCGATAACAAAGAGAAAGAAGCTTGCTGAGAAACTCCTCTGTGTTCCGTGAAATCATCTCACAGAGTAACAGCTTTACCCTCAAGAAGCCTTTTGCTAAGACAGTTCTTGTGGAAATGGCAAAGTGATATTAGGAAGCCCAAAGACGGCTATGTTGAAAAAGGAAATATCCTCTAATGAAATCTGGAAAGAAGCTTTCTGAGAAACTCCTTAGTGTTCTGTTAATTCATCTCACAGTGTTACATGTGTATTTCGTGGATCTCTTTGCTAGCCTTATTTCTGTGGAATCTGAGAACAGATATTTCGAATCCCTTTCAAAACTATAGGGCCAAAGGGAATATCCTCCGATAACAAAGAGAAAGAAGCTTTCTGAGAACCTTCTTTGTGTTCTGTGAAATCATCTCACAGAGTTACAGCTTTACCCTCAAGAAGCCTTTCGCTAAGACAGTTCTTCTGGAATTGCCAAAGTGATATTTGGAAGCCCATAGAGGGCTATGGTCAAAAAGGAAATTTCGTCAGACGAAATCTGGAAAAAGCTTTCTGAGAAACTGCTTAGTGTTCTGTTAATTCACCTCACAGAGTTAAATCTTTATTTAGTGGATCTCTTTGCTAACCTTATTTCTGTGGAATTAGAGAACAGATATTTCGGATCCCTTTGAAGACTTTAGGGCCAAAGGAAATATCCTCTGATAACAAAGAGAAAGAAGCTTTCTGAGAAACTTCTTTGTGTTCTGTGAAATCATCTCACAGAGTTACAGCTTTACCCTCAAGAAGCCTTTCGCTAAGACAGTTCTTGTGCAATTGGAAAAGTGATATTTGGAAGCCCATAGAGGGCTATGGTGAAAAAGGAAACATCCTCAGATGAAATCTGGAAAGAAGCTTTCTGAGAAACTGCTTAGTGTTGTGTTAATTCATCTCAGAGAGTTACATCTGTATTTCGTGGATCTCTTTGCTAGCCTTATGTCTGTGGAATCTGAGAACAGATATTTCGGATCCCTTGGAAGACTATAGGGCCAAAGGAAATATCCTCCGATACCAAAGAGAAAGAAGCTTTCTGAGAAACTTCTTTGTGTTCTGTGAAATCATCTCTCAGAGTTACAGCTTTCCCCTCAAGAAACCTTTCGCTAAGACAGTTCTTGTGGAATTGGCAAAGTGATATTTTGAAGCCCATAGAGGGCTATGGTGAAAAAGGAAATATCCTCAGATGAAATCTGGAAAGCAGCTTTCTGAGAAAATGCTTAATGTTCTGTTAATTCATCTCACAGGGTTACATTTGTGTTTCGTGGATCTCTTTGCTACCTTTTTTCTGTGGAATCTGAGAACAGATATTTCGGATCCCTTTGAAGACTATAGGCCCAAAGGAAATATCCTCCGATAAGAAAGAGAAAGAAGCTTTCTGAGAAACCTCTTTGTGTTCCGTGAAATCATCTCACAGAGTTTCAGCTTTCCCCTCAAGAAGCCCTTCGCTGAGACAGTTCTTCTGGAACTGGCAAAGTGTTATTTGGAAGCCCATAGACGGCTATGGTGAAAAAGGAAATATCCTCTGATGAAATCTGGAAAGAAGCTTTCTAAGAAACTGCTTAGTGTTCTGTTAATTCACTTCACAGAGTTACATCTGTATTTCGTGGATCTCTTTGCTAGCCTTATTTCTGTGGAATCTGATAACAGATATTTCGAATCTTTTTGAAGACTATAGGGCCAAAGGAAATATCCTCCGATAACAAAGAGAAAGAAGCTTTCTGAGAAACTTCTTTGTGTTCTGTGGAATCATCTCACAGAGTTACACCATTGCCCTGAAGAAGCCTTTCGGTAAGAGAGTTCTTTTGGAATTGGCAAAGTGATATTTCGAAGCCCATAGAGGGCTTTGGTGAAAAAGGAAATATCCTCAGATGAAATCTGGAAAGCCGCTTTCTGAGAAAATGCTTAGTGTTCTGTTAATTCATCTCACAGAGTTACATCTATATTTCGTGGATCTCTTTGCTAGACTTATTTCTGTGGAATCTGAGAACAGATATTTCGGATCACTTTGAAGACTATAGGACCAAAGGAAATATCCTCCGATAACAAAAAGAAAGAAGCTTTCTGAGAAACTTCTTGGTGTTCTGTCTAATCATCTCACAGAGTTACAGCATTGCCCTCAAGAAGCCTTTCGGTAAGACAGTTCTTGTGGAATTGGCAAAGTGATATTTGGAAGCCCATAGAGGGCTTAGGTGAAAAAGGAAATATCCTCAGATGAAATCTGGAAAGAAACTTTCTGAGAAACTGCTCTGTGATGTGTGACTTCCACTCACAGGGTTACATCTGTATTTCGTAGATCTCCTTGCTACCTTATTTCTGTGGAATCTGAGAATACATATTTCGGATCCCCTTGAAGACTATAGGGCCAAAGGAAATATCCTCCGATAACAAAGAGAAAGAATCTTTCTGAGAAACCTCTTTGTGTTCCGTGAAATCATCTCACAGAGTTACAGCTTTCCCCTCAAGAAGCCTTTCGCTTAGACAGTTCTTGTGGAATTGGCAAAGTGATATTTGGAAGCCCATAGAGGGCTAAGGTGAAAAAGGAAATATCCTCAGATGAAATCTGGAAAGAAACTTTCTGAGAAACTGCTCTGTGATGTGTGACTTCCACTGACAGGGTTACATCTGTATTTCGTGGATCTCTTTGCTACCTAATTTCTGTGGAATCTGAGAACAGATATTTCGGATCCCCTTGAAGACTATAGGGCCAAAGGAAATATCCTCCGATAACAAAGAGAAAGAAGCTTTCTGAGTAACCTCTTTGTGTTCCGTGAAATCATCTCACAGAGTTACAGCTTTCCCCTCAAGAAGCCTTTCGCTAAGACAGTTCTTGTGGAATTGGCAAAGTGATATTTGGAAGCGCATAGACGGCTATGGTGAAAAAGGAAATATCCTCAGATGAAATCTGGAAAGAAGCTTTCTGAGAACCTGCTTAGTGTTCTGTTAATTCACCTCACAGAGTTACATCTGTATTTCGTGGATCTCTTTGCTAGACTTATTTCTGTGGAATCTGAGAACAGATATTTCGAATCCCTTTGAAGACTATAGGGCTAAAGGAAATATCCTCCGATAACAAAGAGAAAGAAGCTTTCTGAGAAACCTCTTTGTGTTCTGTGAAATCATCTCACAGAGTTACAGCTTTCCCTTCAAGAAGCCTTTCGCTAAGACAGTTCTTGTGGGATTGGAAAAGTGATATTTGGACGCCCATCGAGGGCTATGGTGATAAAGGAAACATCCTCAGATGAAATTTGGAAAGAAGCTTTCTGAGAAACTGCTTAGTGTTGTGTTAATTCACCTCAGAGAGTTTCATCTGTATTTCGTGGATCTCTTTGCTAGACTTATTTCTGTGGAATCTGAGAACAGATATTTCGGATCCCTTTGAAGACTATAGGGCCAAAGGAAATATCCTCCGATAACAAAGAGAAAGAAGATTTCTGAGAAACTTCTTTGTGTTCTGTGAAATCATCTCACAGAGTTACAGCTTTACCCTCAAGAAGCCTTTCGCTAAGACAGTTCTTGTGGAATTGGCAAAGTGATATTTGGAAGCCCATAGAGGGCTATGGCGAAAAGGAAATATCCTTAGATTAAATCTGGAAAGAAGCTTTCTGAGAAACTTCTCTGTAATGTGTGACTTCCACTCACAGAGTTACATCTGTATTTCGTGGATCTCTTTGCTAGCCTTATTTCTGTGGAATCTGAGAACAGATATTTCGGATCCCTTGGAAGACTATAGGGCCAAAGGAAATATCCTCCGATAACAAAGAGAAAGAAGCTTTCTAAGGAAATTCTTTGTGTTCTGTGAAATCATCTCAGAGAGTTACAGCTTTCCCCTCAAGAAGCCTTTCGCTAAGACAGTTCTTGTGGATTTGGAAAAGTGATATTTGGAAACCCATAGAATGCTATGGTGAAAAAGGAAATATCCTCAGATGAAATCTGGAAAGAAATTTTCTGAGAAACTGCTCTGTGATGTGTGACTTCCACTCACAGGGTTACATCTGTATTTCGTGGATCTCCTTGCTACCTTATTTCTGTGGAATCTGAGAATAGATATTTCGGATCCCCTTGAAGACTATAGGGCCAAAGGAAATATCCTCCGATAACAAAGAGAAAGAAGCTTTCTGAGAAACCTCTTTGTGTTCCGTGAAATCATCTCACAGAGTTACAGCTTTCCCCTCAAGAAGCCTTTCGCTAAGACAGTTCTTGTGGAATTGGTAAAGTGATATTTGAAAGCGCATAGACGGTTATGGTGAAAAAGGAAATATCCTCAGATGAAATCTGGAAAGAAGCTTTCTGAGAACCTGCTTAGTGTTGTGTTAATTCACCTCAGAGAGTTACATCTGTATTTCGTGGATCTCTTTGCTAGACTTATTTCTGTGGAATATGAGAACAGATATTTCGGATCCCTTTGAAGAGTATAGGGCCAAAGGAAATATCCTCCGATAACAAAGAGAAAGAAGCTTTCTGAGAAACTTCTTTGTATTCTGTGAAATCATCTCACAGAGTTACAGCGTTCCCCTCAAGAAGGCTTTCGCTATGACAGTTCTTGTGGAATTGGCAAAGTGATATTTGGAAGACCACAGGGGGCTATTGTGAAAAAGGAAATATCCTCAGATGAAATCTGGAAAGAAGTTTTCTGAGAAACTTCTCTGTGATGTGTGACTTCCACTCACAGAGTTACATCTGTATTTCGTAGATCACTTTGCTAGCCTTATTTCTGTGGAATCTGAGAACAGATATTTCGAATCCCTTTGAAGACTATAGGGCCAAAGAAAATATCCTACGATAAAAAAGAGAAAGAAGCTTTCTGACAACCTTCTTTGTGTTCTGTAAAATCATCTCACAGAGTTACAGCTTTCCCTTCAAGAAGCCTTTCGCTAAGACAGTTCTTGTGGAATTGGCAAAGTGATATTTGGAAGCCCATAGAGGGCTATGGTGAAAAAGGAAATATCCTCAGATCAAATCTCGAAAGAAGCATTCTGAGAAACTGCTTAGTGTTCTGTTAACTCATCTCACAGAGTTGCATCTGCATTTCGTGGATCTCTTTGCTAGCCTTATTTCTGTGGTATCTGGGAACAGATATTTCGGATCCCTTTGAAGACTATAGGGCCAAAGGAAATATCCTCCGATAACAAAGAGAAAGAAGCTTTCTGAGAAACTTCTTTGTGTTTTGTGAAATCATCTCACAGAGTTACAGCTTTCCCCTCAAGAAAACTTTCGCTAAGACAGTTCGTGTGGAATTGGCAAAGTGATGTTTCGAAGCCCATAGAGGGCTATGTTGAAAAAGGAAGTATCCTCAGATGAAATCTGGAAAGCAGCTTTCTGATAAAATGCTTAGTGTTCTGTTAATTCATCTCACAGAGTTACATTTGTATTTCGTGGATCCCTTTGCTAGACTTATTTCTGTGGAATCTGAGAACAGATATTTCGGATCACTTTGAAGACTATAGGGCCATAGGAAATATCCTCAGATTACAAAGAGAAAGAAGCTTTCTGAGAAACTTCTTTGTGTTCTGTGAAATCATCTCACAGAGATACAGCTTTACTCTCAAGAAGCCTTTCGCTAAGACAGTTCTTGTGGAATATGCAAAGTGATATTTGGAAGCCCACAGAGGGCTATGGTTAAAAAGTAAATATCCTCTGATGAAATCTGGAAAGAAGCTTTCTGAGAAACTTCTCTGTAATGTGTGACTTCCACTCACAGAGTTACATATATATTTCTTGGATATCTTTGCTAGCCTTATTTCTGTGGAATCTGAGAACAGATATTTCGGATCCCTTTGAAGACTATAGGGGCAAAGGAAATATCCTCCGATAACAAAGAGAAAGAAGCTTTCTGAGGAAATTCTTTGTGTTCTGTGAAATCATCTCACAGAGTTACAGCTTTCCCCTCAAGAAGCCGCTCGCTAAGACAGATCTTGTGGATTTGGAAAAGTGACATTTGGAAGCCCATTGAGGGCTCTGGTGAAAAAGGAAATATCCTAAGATAAAATCTGGAAAGAAGCTTTCTGAGAAACTGCTGTGATGTGTGACTTCCAATCACAGAGTTACATCTGCATTTCGTGGATCTCTTTGCTAGCCTTATTTCTGTGGAATCTGAGAACAGATATTTCGGATCCCTTTGAAGACTATAGGGCCAAAGGAAATATCCTCCAATAACAAAGAGAAAGTAGCTTTCTGAGAACCTTCTTTGTGTTCTGTGAAATCATCTCACAGAGTTACAGCTTTCCCTTCAAGAAGCCTTTCGCTAAGACAGTTCTTGTGGAATTGGCAAAGTCATATTTGCAAGTCCACAGCGGGCTATGGTGAAAAAGGAAATATCCGCAGATGAAATTCTGGAAAGAAGCTTTCTGAGAAACTTCTTAGTGTTCTGTTAACTCATCTCACAAAATTTCATCTGTATTTCGTGGATCTTTTTGCTAGCCTTATTTCTGTGGAATCTGAGAACAGATATTTCGGATCCCTATGAAGACTATAGGGCCAAAGGAAATATCCTCCGATAACAAAGAGAAAGAAGCTTTCTGAGAAACTTCTTTGTGTTCTGTGAAATCATCTCAAAGAGTTACAGCTTTCCCCTCCAGAAGCCTTTCGCTAAGACAGTTCTTGTGGAATTGGCAAAGTGATATTTCGAAGCCCACAGCGGGCTATGGTGAAAAAGGAAATATCCTCAGATGAAATCTGGAAAGCAGCTTTCTGAGAAAATGCTTAGTGTTCTGTTAATTCATCTCACAGAGTTACATCTGTATTTCGTGGATCTCTTTGCTAGACTTATTTCTGTGGAATCTGAGAACAGATATTTCGGATCACTTTGAAGACTATAGGGCCAAAGGAAATATCCTCAGATTACAAGGAGAAAGAAGCTTTCTGAGAAACTTCTTTGTGTTCTGTGAAATCATCTCACAGAGTTACAGGTTTAGCCTCAAGAAGCCTTTCGCTAAGACAGTTCTTGTGGAATTTGCAAAGTGATATTTGGAAGCCCACAGAGGTCTATGGTGAAAAAGTAAATATCCTCAGATGAAATCTGGAAAGAAGCTTTCTGAGAAACTGCTCTGTGATGTGTGACTACCATACACAGAGTTACATGTGTATTTCGTGGATCTCTTTACTAGCCTTTTTTGTGTGGAATTTGAGAACAGATATTTCGAATCCCTTTGAAGACAATAGGGCCAAAGGAAATATCCTCCGATAACAAAGAGAAAGAAGCTTTCTGAGAAACTTCTTTGTGTTCTGTGGAATCATCTCACAGAGTTACAGCATTGCCCTCAAGAAGCCTTTCGGTAAGACAGTTCTTGTGGAATTGGCAAAGTGACATTTTGGAGCCCTTAGATGGCTATGGTGAAAAAGGAAATATCCTCAGATGAAATCTAGAAAGAAGCTTTCTGAGAAACTGCTTAGTGTTCTGTTAATTCACCTCACAGAGTTACATCTGTGTTTTTTGGATCTCTTTGCTAGCCTTATTTCTGTGGAAAATGAGAACAGATATTTCGAATCCCTTTGAAATCTATAGGGCCAAAGGAAATATCTTCCGATAACAAAGAGAAAGAAGCTTTCTGAGAAACTTCTTTGTGTTCTGTGAAATCATCTCACAGAGTTACAGCTTTCCCCTCAAGAAGCCGCTCGATAAGACAGTTCTTGTGGATTTGGAAAAGTGATATTTGGAAGCCCATAGAGGGCTATGGTGAAAAAGGAAATATCCTAAGATGAAATCTGGAAAGAAGCTTTCTGAGAAACTGCTCTGTGATTTGTGACTTCCACTCACAGAGTTTCATCTCTATTTCGTGGATCTCTTTCCTAGACCTATTTCTGTGGAATCTGAGAACAGATATTTCGGATCACTTTGAAGACTATAGGGCCAAAGGAAATATCCTCTGATAACAAAGAGAAAGAAGCTTTCTGAGAAACTTCTTTGTGTTCTGTGAAATCATCTCACAGCGTTACAGCTTTCCCCTCAAGAAGCCTTTCGCTAAGACAGTTCTTGTGGAATTCGCAAAGTGATATTTGGAAGCCCATAGAGGGCTATGGTGAAAAAGGAAATATCCTCAGATGAAATCTGGAAAGAAGCTTTCTGAGAAACTGCTCTGTGATGTGTGACTTCCACTCACAGAGTTACATCTGTATTTCGTGGATCTCTTTGCTAGCTTTATTTCTGTGGAATCTGAGAACAGATATTTCGGATCCCTTTGAAGTCTATAGTTCAAAAGGAAATATCCTCCGATAACAAAGAGAAACAAGCTTTGTGAGAAATTTCTTTGTGTTCTGTGAAATCATCTCACAGAGTTCCAGCTTTCCCCGGAAGAAGGTTTTCGCTGAGACAGTTCTTGTGGAATTGGAAAAGTGATATTTGGAAGCCCATAGAGGGCTATGGTGAAAAGGAAATATCCTCAGATGAAATCTGGAGAGAAATTTCTGAGTAAATGCTCTGTGATGTGTGACTTCCACTTAAAAAGTTACATCTGTATTTCGTTGATCTCTTTGCTAGCCTTATTTCTGTGGAATCTGAGAACAGATATTTCGGATCCTTTTGAAGACCATAGGGTCAATGGAAATATCCACCGATAACAAAGAGAAAGAAGCTTTCTGAGAAACTTCTTTGTGTTCTGTGAAATCATCTCACAGAGTTACAGCTTTCCCCTCAAGAAGCCTTTCGCTAAGACAGTTCTTGTGGAAATGGCAAAGTGATATTTCGAAGCCCTTAGAGGGCTATGGTGAAAAAGGAAATATCCTCAGATGAAATCTGGAAAGAAGCTTTCTGAGAAAATGCTTAGTGTTCAGTTAATTCATCTCACAGTGTTACATCCGTATTTCGTGGATCTCTTTGCTAGCCTTATTTCTGTGGAATCTGAGAACAGATATTTCGGATCCCTTGGAAGATTATAGGGACAAAGGAAATATCCTCCGATAAAAAAGAGAAAGAAGCTTTCGGAGAAACTTCTTTGTGTTCTGTGGAATCATCTCACAGAGTTACAGCTTTCCCCAGAAGAAGCCTTCTCTAAGACACTTCTTGTGGAAGTGGCAAAGTGATATTTGGAAGCCCATAGAGGGCTATGTTGAAAAGGAAATATCCTCAGATGAAATCTGGAAAGAAGCTTTGTGAGAAACTTCTCTGTGATGTGTGACTTCCACTTAGAGAGTTACATCTGTATTTCGTGGATCTCTTTTCCAGCCTTATTTCTGTGTAATCTGAGAACAGATATTTCGGATCCCTTTGAAGACTATAGGGCCAAAGGAAATATCCTCTGATAACAAAGACAAAGAAGCTTTCTGAGAAACTTCTTTGTGTTCTGTGAAATAATCTCACAGAAATACAGCTTTCCCCTCAAGAAGTCTTTCGCTAAGACAGTTCTTGTGGAATTGGCAAAGTGATAATTGGAAGCCCATAGAGGGCTATGGTGAAAAAGGAAATATCCTCAGATGAAATCTGGAAAGCAGCTTTCTGAGAAACTGCTTAGTGTTCTGTTAATTCATGTCACAGAGTTACATCTGTATTTCGTGGATCTCTCTGCCAGCCTTATTTCTGTGGAATCTGAGAACAGATATTTCGGATCCCTTGGAAGACTATAGGGCCAAAGGAAATATCCTCCCATAACAAAGAGAAAGAAGCTTTCTGAGAAACTTCTTTGTGTTCTGTGAAATCATCTCACAGAGGTACAGCTTTCGCCTCAAGAAGCCTTTCGCTAAGACAGTTCTTGTGGAATTGGAAAAGTGATATTTGGAAACCCTAGAGGGCTATGGTGAAAAAGGAAATATCCTCAGAGGAAATCTGTAAAGAAGCTTTCTGAGAAACTGCTCTGCGATGTGTAACTTCCACTCACAGAGTTACATCTGTATTTCATGGATCTCTTTGCTAGCCTTCTTTCTGTGCATTCTTAGAACAGATATTTCGGATCCCTTTGAAGACTATAGGGACAAGGGAAATGTCCTCCGATACCAAAGAGAAAGAAGCTTTCTGAGAAACTTCTTTGTGTTGTGTGAAATCATCTCACAGAGTTACAGCTTTCCCCTCAAGTAGTCTTTCGCTAAGACAGTTCTTGTGGAATTGGCAAAGTGATATTTGGAAGCCCATAGAGGGCTTTGGTGAAAAAGGAAATATCCTCAGATGAAATCTGGAAGGAAGCCTTGTGAGAAAATGCTTAGTGTTCTGTTAATTCATCTCACTGAGTTACATCTCTATTTCTTGGATCTCTTTGCTAGCCTTATTTCTGTGGAATCTGAGAACAGATATTTCGGATCCCTTTGAAGACTATAAGACCAAAGGAAGTATCCTCCGATAACAAAGAGAAAGAAGCTTTCTGAGAAACTGCATTGTGTGCTGTGAAATCATCTCACAGAGTTACAGCTTTCCCCTCAAGAAGCCTTTCGCTAAGACAGTTCTTGTGGAATTGGCAAAGTGATATTTGGAAGCCCATAGAGGTCTACGGTGAAAAAGGAAATATCCTCAGACGAAATCTGGAAAGAAGCTTTCTGAGAAACTGCTTAGTGTTCTATTAATTCACCTCAGAGAGTTACATCTGTATTTAGTGGATCTCCTTGCTAATCTTATTTCTGTGGAATCTGAGAACAGATATTTCCGATCCCTTTGAAGACTATAGGGCCAAAGGAAATATCCTCCGATAACATACAGAAAGAGGCTTTCTAAGAAACTTCTTTGTGTTTTGTGAAATCATCTCACAGAGTTACAGCTTTCCCCTCAAGAAGCCTGTCCCTAAGACAGTTCTTGTGGTATTGGCAGAGTGATATTTAGGAGCCCATAGAGGGCTATGGTGAAAAAGGAAATACCCTCAAATGAAATATGGAAAGAAGCATTCTGAGAAACTGCTCTGTGATGTGTGACTTCCACTCACCGAATTACATCGGTATATCGTGTATCTCTTTGCTAGCCTTATTTCTGTGGAGTCTGAGAACAGAAATTTCGGATCCCTTGGATGACTATATGGCCAAAGTAAATATCCTCCGATAACAAAGAGAAAGAAGCTTTCTGAGAACCTTCTTTGTGTTCTGTGAAATCATCTCACAGAGTTACAGCTTTCCCCTCAAAAAGCCTTTCGCTAAGACAGTTCTTGTGGAATTGGCAACGTGATATTTGGAAGCCCATAGAGGGCTATGGTCAAAAAGGAAATATCCTCAGATGAAATCTGGAAAGAAACTTTCTGAGAAACTGCTTAGTGTTCTGTTAATTCATCTCACAGTGTTACATCTGTATTTCGTGGATCTCTTTGCTAGCCTTATTTCTGTGGAATCTGAGAACAAATATTTGGAATCCCTTTGAAGACTATAGGGCCAAAGGAAATATCCTCCGATAACAAAGAGAAAGAAGCTTTCTGAGAAACTTCTTTGTGTTCTGTGAAATCATCTCACAGAGTTACAGCTTTCCCCTCAAGAAGCCTTTCACTAAGACAGTTCTTGTGGAATTGGCAAAGTGATATTTGGAAGCCCATAGAGGGCAATGGTGAAAAAGGAAATATCCTGAGACGAAACCTGGAAAGAAGCTTTCTGAGAAACTGCTTAGTGTTCTGTTAATTCACCTCACAGAGTTACATCTGTATTTAGCGGATCTCTATGCTTACCTTACGTCTGTGGAAACTGAGAACAGATTTTTCGGATCCCTTTGAAGACTATAGGGCCAAAGGAAATATCCTCCGATAACAAAGAGAAAGAAGCTTTCTAAGAAACTTCTTTGTGTTTTGTGAAATCATCTCACAGAGTTACAGCCTTCCCCTCGAGAAGCCTTTCGCTAAGGCAGTTCTTGTGGTATTGGCAAAGTGATATTTGGAAGCCCATAGAGGGCTATGGGGAAAAACAAATATCCTCAGATGAAATCTGGAAAGAAGCTTTCTGAGAAACTGCTCTGTGATATGTGACTTCCACTCACCGAATTACATCTGTATTTCGTGGATCTCTTTGCTAGCCTTATTTCTGTGGAATTTGAGAACAGATATTTCGGATCCCTTTGAAGACTGTAGGGCCAAAGGAAGTATCCTCCGATAAAAAAGAGAAAGAAGCTTTCTGAGAAACTTCTTTGTGTTCTGTTAAATCATCTCACAGAGTTACAGCTTTCACCCCAAGAAGCGTTTCGCTAAGACAGTTCTTGTGGAATTGGCAAAGTGATATTTGGAAGCCCATAGAGGGCTATGCTGAAAAAGGAAATATCCTCAGATTAAATCTGGAAAGAAGCTTTCCGAGAAAATGCTCTGATGTGTGACTTCCAGTCATAGAGTTAAATCTGTATTTCGTGGATCTCTTTGCTAGCCTTATTTCTGTGGAATCTGAGAACAGATATTTCGGATCCCTTTGAAGGCTATACGGACAAATGAAATATCCTCCGATAACAAAGAGAAAGAAGCTTTCTGAGAAACTTCTTTGTGTTCTGTGAAATCATATCACAGACTTACAGCTCTCCCCTCAAGAAGCCTTTCGCTAAGATAGTTGTTGTGGAATTGGCAAAGTGATATTTGGAAGCCCAGAGAGGGCTATGGTGAAAAAGGAAATATCCTCAGATGTAATTTGGAAAGAAGCTTTCTGAGAAACTGCTCTGTGATGTGTGATTTCCACTCACAGAGTTACCTCTGTATTTCGTGGATCTCTTTGCGAGCCTTATTTCTGTGGAATTTGAGAACAGATATTTCGTATCCCTTTGAAGACTATAGGGCCAAAGGAAATATCCTCCGATAACAAAGAGAAAGAAGCTTTCTGAGAAACTTCATTGTGTTCTGTGAAATCATCTCACAGAGTTATAGCTTTCCCCTCAAGAAGCCTTTCGCTAAGACAGTTCTTGTGGAATTGGCAAAGTCATATTTGGAAGCCCATAGAAGGCTGTGCGGAAAAAGGAAATATCCTCAGATGAAATCTGGAAAGCAGCTTTCTGAGAAACTGCTTAGTGTTCTGTTAATTCATCTCGCAGAGTTACATCTGTATTTCGTGGATCTCTTTGCTAGCATTATTTCTGTGGAATCTGAGAACAGATATTTCGGATCCCTTTGAAGACTCTAGGGCCCAAGGAAATATCTTATGATAACAAAGAGAAAGAAGCTTTCTGAGAAACTTCTTTGGGTTCTCTGAAATCATCCACAGAGTTACAGCTTTCCCCTCAAGAAGCCTTTCGCTACGACAGTTCTTGTGGAATTGGCAAAGTGATATTTGGAAGGCCATATACCGCTGTGGTGAAAAAGGAAATATCCTCAGTTGAAATCTGGAAAGAAGCTTTCTGAGAAACTGCTTAGTGTTCTGTTAATTCATCTCACAGAGTTACATCTGTATTTCGTGGATCTCTTTGCTAGCCTCATTTCTGTGAAATCTGAGAACAGATATTTCGGAAACCTTTGAAAACTATAGGGCTAAAGGAAATAACCTCCAATAACAAAGAGAAAGAAGCTTTCTGAGAAACTTCTTTGTGTTCTTTGAAATCATCCACAGAGTTACAGCTTTCCCCTCAAGAAGCCTTTCGCTAAGACAGTTCTAGTGGAATTGGCAAAGTCATATTTGGAAGCCCATAGAAGGCTTTGGCGAAAAAGGAAATATCCTCAGATGAAATCTGAAAAGCAGCTTTCTGAGAAACTGCTTAGTGTTCTGTTAATTCATCTCACAGAGTCACATCTGTATTTCGTGGATCTCTTTGCTAGCCTTATTTCTGTGGAATCTGAGAACAGATATTTCGGATCCCTTTGAAGATTCCTGGGCCCAAGGAAATATCTTATGATAACAAAGAGAAAGAAGCTTTCTGAGAAACATCTTTGTGTTCTTTGAAATCATCCACAGAGTTACAGCTTTCCCCTCAAGAAGCCTTTTGCTAAGACTGTTCTTGTGGTATTGGAAAAGTGATATTTGGAAGGCCATATACAGCTATGGTGAAAAAGGAAATATCCTCAGATGAAATCTGGAAAGAAGCTTTCTGTGAAACTGCTCTGTGATGTGTGACTTCCACTCAGAGAGTTACATCTGTATTTCGTGGATCTCTTTGGTAGCCTGATTTCTGTGGAATCTGAGAACGGATACTTCGGATCCCTTTGAAGATTCTAGGGACAAAGGAAATATCCTCTGATAACAAAGAGAAAGAAGCTTTCTGAGAAACTTCTTTGTGTTCTGTGAAAATATCTCATAGAGTTACAGCTTTCCCCTCAAGAAGCCTTTCGCTAAGACAGCAAATGTGTAATTGTCAAAGTGATATTTGGAAGCCCATAGAGGGCTACGGTTAAAAAGGAAATATCCTCAGATGAAATCTGGAAAGCAGCTTTCTCAGAAACTGCTTAGTGTTCTGTTAATTCACCTCACAAAGTTACATCTATATTTCGTGGATCTCTTTGCTAGCCTTATTTCTGTGGAATCTGAGAACAGATATTTCGGATCCCTTTGAAGACTATAGTGCCAAAGGAAATATCCTCCGATTACAAAGAGAAAGAAGCTTTCTGAGAAACTTCTTTTTGTTCCGTGAAATCATCTCACAGAGTTACAGCTTTCCCCTCAAGAAGCCTTTCGCTAAGACAGTTCTTTGGGAATTGGCAAAGTGATATTTGGAAGCCCATAGAGGGCTATGGTGAAAAAGGAAATATCCTCAGATGAAATCTGGAAAGAAGCTTTCTGGGAAACTGCTTAGTGTTCTGTTAATTCATCTCACGAGTTTCATCTGTATTTCGTGGATCTCTTTGCTAGCCTTTTTTCTGTGGAATCTGAGACAGATATTTCGGATCCCTTTGAAGACTATAGGGCCAAAGGAAATATCCACCGTTAACAAAGAGAAAGAAGCTTTCTGAGAAACTTCTTTGTGTTCTGTGAAATCATCCACAGAGTTACAGCTTTCCCCTCAAGAAGCCTTTCGCTAAGACAGTTTTTGGGAATTGGCAAAGTGATATTTGGATGCCCATATACGGCTATGGTGAAAAAGGAAATATCATTAGATGAAATATGGAAAGAAGCTTTCTGTGAAACTGCTCTGTGATGTGTGACTTCCACTCACAGAGTTACATCTGTATTTCGTGGATCTCTTTGGTAGCCTTATTTCTGTGGAATCTGAGAACAGATATTTCGGATCCCTTTGAAGATTCTAGGGACAAAGGAAATATCCTCCGATAACAAAGAGAAAGAAGCTGTCTGAGAAACTTCTTTGTGTTCTTGAAATCATCGCATAGATTTACAGCTTTCCCCTCAAGAAGCCTTTCGCTAAGACAGTTCCTTTGGAATTGGCAAAGTGATATTTGGAAGCCCATAGACGGCTATGGTGAAAAAGGAAATATCCTAACATGAAATCTGGAAAGAAGCATTCTGAGAAACTGCTTAGTGTTCTGTTAATTCATCTCACAGAGTTACATCTGTATTTCGTGGATCTCTTTGCAAGCCTTATTTCTGTGGAATCTGAGAAGAGATATTTCGGATCCCTTTGAAGACTATAGGGCCACAGGAAATATCCTCCGATAACAAAGAGAAAGAAGCTTTCTGAGAAACTTCTTTGTGTTGTGTGAAATCATCTCACAGAGTTACAGCTCTCCCCTCAAGAAGCCTTTCTCTAGGACAGTTGTTGTGGAATTGGCAAAGAGATATTTAGAAGCCCATAAAGGGCTATGGTGAAAAAGGAAATATCCTCTGATGAAATCTGTAAAGAAGCTTTCTGTGAAACTACTCTGTGATGTGTGACTTCCACTCAGACAGTTACGTCTGTATTTCGTGGATCTCTTTGCTAGCCTTATTTCTGTGGAATCTGAGAACAGATATTTCGGATCCCTTTGAAGACTATAGGGCCAAAGGAAATATCCTCCGATAACAAAGAGAAAGAAGCTTTCTGAGAAACTTCTTTGTGTTCTGTGAAATCATCTCACAGAGTTATAGCTTTCCCCTCAAGAAGCCTTTCCCTAAGACAGTTCTTGTGGAATTGGCAAAGTGATATTTGGAAGCCCATAGAGGGCTATGGTGAAAAAGGAAATATCCTCAATGAAATCTGGGAAGAAGCTTTCTGAGAAACTGCTCTGTGATGTGTGACTTCCACTCACGGAGTTACATCTGTTTTTCGTGCATCTCTTTGCTAGCCTGATTTCTGTGGAATCTGAGAACAGATAATTTGTTTCCCTTTGAAGACTCTAGGGCCAAAGGAAATATCCTCTGATAACAAAGAGAAAGAAGCTTTCTGTGAAACTTCTTTGTGTTCTGTGAAATCATCTCACAGAGTTACAGCTTTCCCTTGAAGAAGCTTTTCGCTAAGACAGATCTTGTGGAATTGGCAAAGTGATATTTGGAAGCCCATAGACGGCTATGGTGAAAAAGGAAATATCCTCAAATGAAATCTGGAAAGAAGCTTTCTGAGAAACTGCTTAGTGTTCTGTTAATTCATCTCACAGAGATACATCTGTATTTCGTGGATCTCTTTGCTAGCCTTATTTCTGTGGAATCTGAGAACAGATATTTCGGTTCCCTTTATAGACTATAGGCCAAAGGAAATATACTTCGATAACAAAGAGAAAGAAGCTTTCTGAGAAACTTCTTTGTGTTCTGTGAAATCATCTCACAGAGTTACAGCTCTCCCCTAAGAAGCCTTTCGCTAAGACAGTTGTTGTGGAATTGGCAAAGTGATATTTGGAAGCCCATAGAGGGGTATGGTGAAAAAGGAAATATCCTCAGATGAAATCTGGAAAGAAGCTTTCTGAGAAACTGCTCTGTGATGTGTGACTTCAACTCACAGAGTTACATCTATATTTCGTGAAACTCTTTGCTAGCCTTATTTCTGTGGAATCTTAGAACAGATATTTCGGATCCCTTTGAAGACTATGGGGACAAAGGAAATATCCTCCGATAACAAAGAGAAAGAAGATTTCTGAGAAACTTCTTTGTGTTCTGTAAAATCATCTCAGAGAGTTACAGCTTTCCCCTCAGGAAGCCTTTCGCTAAGACAGTACTTGTGGAATTGGCAAAGTGATATTTGGAATCCCGTAGACGGCAATGGTGAAAAAGGAAATATCCTCAGATGAAATCTGGAAAGCAGCTTTCTGAGCAACTGCTTAGTGTTCTCTTAATTCATCTCGCAGAGTTATATCTGTGTTTCGTCGATCTCTTTGCTAGCCCTATTTCTGTGGATTCTGAGAACAGATATTTCGGGTCCCTTTGAAGACTATAGGGCCAAAGGAAATATCATCCGATAACTAAGAGAAAGAAGCTTTCTGAGAAACTTCTTTGTGTTCTGTGAAATCATCGCATAGAGTTACAGCTTTCCCCTCAAGAAGCCTTTCGCTAAGACAGTTCCTTTGGAATTGGCAAAGTGATATTTGGAAGCCCATAGACGGCTATGGTGAAAAAGGAAATATCCTCACATGAAATCTGGAAAGAAGCATTCTGAGAAAATGCTTAGTGTTCTGTTAATTCATCTCACAGAGATACATCTGTGTTTCGTGCTTCTCTTTGGTAGCCTGATTTCTCTGGAATCTGAGAACAGATATTTCGGATCCCTTTGAAGGTTCTAGGGACAAAGGAAATATCCTCCGATAACAAAGATAAAGAAGCTTTCTGAGAAACTTCTTTGTGTTCTGTGAAATCATCTCACAGAGTTACAGCTTTCCCCTCAAGAAGCCTTTCGCTAAGACAGTTCCTTTGGAATTGGCAAAGTGATATTTGGAAGCCCATAGACGGCTATGGTGAAAAAGGAAATATCCTAACATGAAATCTGGAAAGAAGCATTCTGAGAAACTGCTTAGTGTTCTGTTAATTCATCTCACAGAGTTACATCTGTATTTCGTGGATCTCTTTGCAAGCCTTATTTCTGTGGAATCTGAGAAGAGATATTTCGGATCCCTTTGAAGACTATAGGGCCACAGGAAATATCCTCCGATAACAAAGAGAAAGAAGCTTTCTGAGAAACTTCTTTGTGTTGTGTGAAATCATCTCACAGAGTTACAGCTCTCCCCTCAAGAAGCCTTTCTCTAGGACAGTTGTTGTGGAATTGGCAAAGAGATATTTAGAAGCCCATAAAGGGCTATGGTGAAAAAGGAAATATCCTCTGATGAAATCTGTAAAGAAGCTTTCTGTGAAACTACTCTGTGATGTGTGACTTCCACTCAGACAGTTACGTCTGTATTTCGTGGATCTCTTTGCTAGCCTTATTTCTGTGGAATCTGAGAACAGATATTTCGGATCCCTTTGAAGACTATAGGGCCAAAGGAAATATCCTCCGATAACAAAGAGAAAGAAGCTTTCTGAGAAACTTCTTTGTGTTCTGTGAAATCATCTCACAGAGTTATAGCTTTCCCCTCAAGAAGCCTTTCCCTAAGACAGTTCTTGTGGAATTGGCAAAGTGATATTTGGAAGCCCATAGAGAGCTATGGTGAAAAAGGAAATATCCTCAATGAAATCTGGGAAGAAGCTTTCTGAGAAACTGCTCTGTGATGTGTGACTTCCACTCACGGAGTTACATCTGTTTTTCGTGCATCTCTTTGCTAGCCTGATTTCTGTGGAATCTGAGAACAGATATTTTGTTTCCCTTTGAAGACTCTAGGGCCAAAGGAAATATCCTCTGATAACAAAGAGAAAGAAGCTTTCTGTGAAACTTCTTTGTGTTCTGTGAAATCATCTCACAGAGTTACAGCTTTCCCTTGAAGAAGCCTTTCGCTAAGACAGATCTTGTGGAATTGGCAAAGTGATATTTGGAAGCCCATAGACGGCTATGGTGAAAAAGGAAATATCCTCAAATGAAATCTGGAAAGAAGCTTTCTGAGAAACTGCTTAGTGTTCTGTTAATTCATCTCACAGAGATACATCTGTATTTCGTGGATCTCTTTGCTAGCCTTATTTCTGTGGAATCTGAGAACAGATATTTCGGATCCCTTTGAAGACTATAGGCCAAAGGAAATATACTTCGATAACAAAGAGAAAGAAGCTTTCTGAGAAACTTCTTTGTGTTCTGTGAAATCATCTCACAGAGTTACAGCTCTCCCCTAAGAAGCCTTTCGCTAAGACAGTTGTTGTGGAATTGGCAAAGTGATATTTGGAAGCCCATAGAGGGGTATGGTGAAAAAGGAAATATCCTCAGATGAAATCTGGAAAGAAGCTTTCTGAGAAACTGCTCTGTGATGTGTGACTTCAACTCACAGAGTTACATCTATATTTCGTGAAACTCTTTGCTAGCCTTATTTCTGTGGAATCTTAGAACAGATATTTCGGATCCCTTTGAAGACTATGGGGACAAAGGAAATATCCTCCGATAACAAAGAGAAAGAAGATTTCTGAGAAACTTCTTTGTGTTCTGTAAAATCATCTCACAGAGTTACAGCTTTCCCCTCAAGAAGCCTTTCGCTAAGACAGTACTTGTGGAATTGGCAAAGTGATATTTGGAAGCCCGTAGACGGCAATGGTGAAAAAGGAAATATCCTCAGATGAAATCTGGAAAGCAGCTTTCTGAGCAACTGCTTAGTGTTCTCTTAATTCATCTCGCAGAGTTATATCTGTGTTTCGTCGATCTCTTTGCTAGCCCTATTTCTGTGGAATCTGAGAACAGATATTTCGGGTCCCTTTGAAGACTATAGGGCCAAAGGAAATATCATCCGATAACTAAGAGAAAGAAGCTTTCTGAGAAACTTCTTTGTGTTCTGTGAAATCATCGCATAGAGTTACAGCTTTCCCCTCAAGAAGCCTTTCGCTAAGACAGTTCCTTTGGAATTGGCAAAGTGATATTTGGAAGCCCATAGACGGCTATGGTGAAAAAGGAAATGTCCTCACATGAAATCTGGAAAGAAGCATTCTGAGAAAATGCTTAGTGTTCTGTTAATTCATCTCACAGAGATACATCTGTGTTTCGTGCTTCTCTTTGGTAGCCTGATTTCTCTGGAATCTGAGAACAGATATTTCGGATCCCTTTGAAGGTTCTAGGGACAAAGGAAATATCCTCCGATAACAAAGATAAAGAAGCTTTCTGAGAAACTTCTTTGTGTTCTGTGAAATCGTCTCACAGAATTACTGCTTTCCCCTCAAGAAGCCTTTCACTAAGACATTTCCTTTCGAATTGGCAAAGTGATATTTGGAAGACAATAGACGGCTATGGTGAAAAAGGAAATATCCTCAATGAAATCTTTAAAGAAGCTTTATGGGAAAATGCTCTGTGATGTGTGACTTCTACTAACAGATTTACATCTGTATTTCGTGGATCTCTTTGCTAGTCTTATTTCTGTGGAATCTGAGAACAGATATTTCGGATCCCTTTGAAGATTATAGGACCAAAGGAAATATCCTCCGATAACAAAGAGAAAGAAGCTTTCTGAGAAACTTCTTTGTCTTCTGTGAAATCATCTCACAGAGTTACTGCTTTCCCCTCAAGAAGCCGTTCACTAAGACAGTTCCTGTGGAATTGGCAAAGTGATATTTGGAAGCCCATAGACGGCTATGGTGAAAAAGGAAACATCCTCAGATGAAATCTGGACATGAAGTCTTTGCCCATGCCTATGTCCTGAATGGTACTACCTAGGTTTTCCTCTAGGATTTTTATGGTATTAGGTCTAACATTTAAGTCTCTAATCCATCTTGAATTAATTTTCGTATAAGGAGTAAGGAAAGGATCCAGTTTCAGCTTTCTACTTACGGCTAGCCAATTTTCCCAGCACCATTTATTAAATAGGGAATCCTTTCCCCATTTCTTGTTTCTCTCAGGTTTGTCATAGATCAGATGGCTGTAGATGTGTGGTATTATTTCTGAGGACTCTGTTCTGTTCCATTGGTCTATATCTCTGTTTTGATACCAGTACCATGCTGTTTTGGTTACTGTAGCTTTGTAGTATAGTTTGAAGTCAGGTAGCGTGATGCCTCCAGCTTTGTTCTTTTGACTTAGGATTGTCTTGGAGATGCGGGCTCTTTTTTGGTTCCATATGAACTTTAAAGCAGTTTTTTCCAATTCTGTGAAGAAACTCGTTGGTAGCTTGATGGGGATGGCATTGAATCTATAAATAACCTTGGGCAGTATGGCCATTTTCACGATTTTGATTCTTCCTATCCCTGAGCATGGTATGTTCTTCCATTTGTTTGTGTCCTCTTTGATTTCACTGAGCAGTGGTTTGTAGTTCTCCTTGAAGAGGTCCTTTACATCCCTTGAAAGTTGGATTCCTAGGTATTTTATTCTCTTTGAAGCAATTGTGAATGGAAGTTCATTCCTGATTTGGCTCTCTGTTTGTCTGTTACTGTTGTATAAGAATGCTTGTGATTTTTGCACATTAATTTTGTATCCTGAGACTTTGCTGAAATTGCTTATCAGCTTAAGGAGATTTTGGGCTGAGACAATGGGGTTTTCTAAATATACAATCATGTCATCTGCAAACAGGGACAATTTGACTTCTTCTTTTCCTAACTGAATACCCTTGATTTCTTTCTCTTGCCTAATTGCCCTAGCCAGAACTTCCAACACTATGTTGAATAGGAGTGGTGAGAGAGGGCATCCCTGTCTTGTGCCAGTTTTCAAAGGGAATTTTTCCAGTTGCAACGGCAGCAAAAGCCAAAATTGACAAATGGGATCTCATTAAACTAAAGAGCTTCTGCACAGCAAAAGAAACTACCATCAGAGTGAACAGGCAACCTACAGAATGGGAGAAAATTTTTGCAATCTACTCATCTGACAAACGGCTAATATCCAGAACCTACAAAGAACTCAAACAAATTTACAAGAAAAAAACAAACAACCCCATCAAAAAGTGGGCAAAGGATATGAACAGACATTTCTCAAAAGAAGACATTCATACAGCCAACAGACAAATGAAAAAATGCTCATCATCACTGGCCATCAGAGAAATGCAAATCAAAACCACAATGAGATACCATCTCACACCAGTTAGAATGGCGATCATTAAAAAGTCAGGAAACAACAGGTGCTGGAGAGGATGTGGAGAAATAGGAACACTTTTACACTGTTGGTGGGATTGTAAACTAGTTCAACCATTATGGAAAACAGTATGGCGATTCCTCAAGGATCTAGAACTAGATGTACCATATGACCCAGCCATCCCATTACTGGGTATATACCCAAAGGATTATAAATTATGCTGCTATAAAGACACATGCACACGTATGTTTATTGCGGCACTATTCACAATAGCAAAGACTTGGAATCAACCCAAATGTCCATCAGTGACAGATTGGATTAAGAAAATGTGGCACATATACACCATGGAATACTATGCAGCCATCAAAAAGGATGAGTTTGTGTCCTTTGTAGGGACATGGATGCAGCTGGAAACCATCATTCTTAGCAAACTATCACAAGAACAGAAAACCAAACACCGCATGTTCTCACTCATAGGTGGGAACTGAACAATGAGATCACTCGGACTCAGGAAGGAGAACATCACACACCGGGGCCTATCTTGGGAGGGGGGAGGGGAGAGGGGGGAGGGGGGAGGGATTGCATTGGGAGTTATACCTGATGTAAATGACGAGTTGATGGGTGCACCACACCAACATGGCACAAGTATACATATGTAACAAACCTGCACGTTATGCACATGTACCCTACAACTTAAAGTATAATAATAATAATTAAAAAAAAAAAAAGAAATAAATGGATCAGTTAAAAAAAAAAAAAGAAATCTGGAAAGAAGCATTCTGAGAAACTGCTTAGTGTTCTGTTAATTCATCTCACAGAGTTACATCTGTATTTCGTGGATCTCTTTGCTAGCCTTATTTCTGTGGAATCTGAGAACAGATATTTCGGATCCCTTTGAAGACTATAGTGCCAAAGGAAATATCCTCCGATAACAAAGAGAAAGAAACTTTCTGAGAAACTTCTTTGTGTTGTGTGAAATCATCTCACAGAGTTACAGCTCTCCCCTCAAGAAGCCTTTCGCGAAGACAGTTGTTGTGGAATTGGCAAAGTGATATTTGGAAGCACGTAGAGGGCTATGGTGAAAAAGGAAATATCCTCAGATGAAATCTGGAAAGAAGCTTTCTGAGAAACTGCTCTGTGATGTGTGACTTCCACTCAGAGAGTTACATCTGTATTTGGTGGATCTCTTTGCCAGCCTTATTTCTGTGGAATCTGAGAACAGATATTTCGGATCCCTTTGAAGACTATAGGGACAAAGTACATATCCTCCGATAACAAAGAGAAAGAAGCTTTCTGAGAAACTTCTTTGTGTTCTGTGAAATCATCTCACAGAGTTATAGCTTTCCCCTCAAGAAGCCTTTCGCTAAGACAGTTCTTGTGTAATTGGCAAAGTGATATTTGGAAGCCCATAGAAGGCTATGGTGAAAAAGGAAATATCCTCAGATCAAATCTGGAAAGCAGCTTTCTGAGAAACTGCTTAGTGTTCTTTTAATTCGTCTCGCAGAGTTACATCTGTGTTTCGTGGATCTCTTTGCTAGCCCTATTTCTGTGGAATCTGAGAACAGACATTTCGGGTCCCTTTGAAGACTATAGGGCCAAAGGAAATATCCTCCGATAACTAAGAGAAAGAAGCTTTCTGAGAAACTTCTTTGTGTTCTGTGAAATCATCCACAGAGTTACAGCTTTCCCCTCAAGAAGCCTTTCGCTACGATAGTTATTGTGTTATTGGCAAAGTGATATTTGGAAGCGCATAGAGGGCTACGGTGAAAAAGGAAATATCCTCAGATGAAATCTGGAAAGAAGCTTTCTGAGAAACTGCTCTGTGATGTGTGACTTCCACTCACAGATTTACATCTGTATTTCGTGGATCTCTTTGCTAGCCTTATTTCTGTGGAATCTGAGAATAGATATTTCGGATCCCTTTGAAGACTATAGGGCCAAAGGAACTATCCTCCGATAACAAAGAGAAAGAAGCTTTCTGAGAAACTTCTTTGGGTTCTGTGAAATCATCTCACAGAGTTTTAGCTTTCCCCTCAAGAAGCCGTTTGCTAAGACAGTTCTTGTGGAATTGGCAAAGTGATATTTGGAAGCCCATAGAAGGCTATGGTGAAAAAGGAAATATACTCAGATGAAATTTGGAAAGCAGCTTTCGGAGAAACTGCTTAGTGTTCTGTTAATTCATCTCGGAGAGTTACATCTGTATTTCTGGATCTCTTTGCTAGAATTATTTCTGTGGTATCTGAGAACAGATATTTCGGATCCCTTTGAAGACACTAGGCCCCAAGGAAATATCTTCTGATAACAAAGAGAAAGAAGCTTTCTGAGAAACTTCTTTGTGTTCTATGAAATCATCACACAGAGTTACAGCTTTCCCCTCAAGAAGCCTTTCGCTAAGACAGTTCTTGTGGAATTGGAAAAGTGATATTTGGAAGCCCATTGACGGCAAAGGTGAAAAAGGAAATATCCTCAGATGAAATCTGGAAAGAAGCTTTCTGAGAAACTGCTCTGTGATGTATGACTTCCACTCACAGAGGTACATCTGTATTTTGTGCATCTCTTTGCTAGCCTGATTTCTGTGGAATCTGAGAACAGATATTTCGGATCCCTTTGAAGATTCTAGGGACAAAGGAAATATCCTCCGATAACAAAGAGAAAGAAGCTTTCTGAGAAACTTCTTTGTGTTCTGTGAAATCATCCACAGAGTTACAGCTTTCCCCTCAAGAAGCCTTTCGCTAAGACAGTTCTTGTGGAATTGGCAAAGTGATATTTGGAGGCCCATAGAGGGCTATGGTGAAAAAGGAAATATCCTCAGATGAAATATGGAAAGAAGCTTTCTGAGAAACTGCTTAGTGTCCTGTTAATTCATCTCACAGAGTTACATCTGTATTTCGTGGATCTCTTTGCTAGCCTTATTTCTGTGGAATCTGAGAACAGATATTTCGGATCCCTTTGAAGACTATAGGGCCAAATTAAATATCCTTCCATAACAAAGAGAAAGAAGCTTTCTGAGAAACTCCTTTGTGTTCTGTGAAATCATCCACAGAGTTACAGCTTTCCACTCAAGAAGCCTTTCGCTAAGACAGTTCTTGTGATATTGGCAAAGTGATATTTGGAAGCGCATAGAGGGCTACGGGGTAAAAGGAAATATCCTCAGATGAAATCTGGAAAGAAGCTTTCTGAGAAACTGCTCTGTGATGTGTGACTTCCACTGACAGATTTACATCTGTATTTCGTGGATCTCTTTGCTAGCCTTATTTCTGTGGAATCTGAGAACAGATATTTCTGATCCCTTTGAAGACTATAGGGCCAAAGGAAATATCCTCCGATAACAAAGAGAAAGAAGCTTTCTGAGAAACTTTTTTGTGTTCTTTGAAATCATCGCACAGAGTTATAGCTTTCCCCTCAAGAAGCCTTTTACTAAGACAGTTCTTTTGGAATTGGCAAAGTGATATTAGGAAGCCCATTGAAGGCTATGGTGAAAAAGGAAATATCCTCAGATTAAATTTGGAAAGCAGCTTTCTGAGAAACTGCTTAGTGTTCTGTTAATTCATCTCCGAGAGTTACATCTGTATTTCTGGATCTCTTTGCTAGCCTTATTTCTGTGGAATCTGAGAACAGATATTTCGGATCCCTTTGAAGACTATAGGGCCAAAGGAAATATCCTCCGGTAACAAAGAGAGAGAAGCTTTCTGAGAAACTTCTTTGTGTTCTGTGAAATCATCCACAGATTTATAGCTTTCTCCTCAAGAAACCTTTTGCTAAGACAGTTCTTTTGGAATTGGCAAAGTGATATTTGGAAGCCCCTAGAGGGCTATGGTGAAAAAGGAAATATCGTCAGATGAAATCTGGAAAGAAGCTTTCTGAGAAACTGCTCTGTGATTTGTGGCTTCCACTCACAGAGTTACATCTGTATTTCGTGGATCTCTTTGCTTGCCTTATTTCTGTGGAATCTGAGAACAGATATTTCGAATCCCTTTGAAGACTATAGGGCCAAAGGAAATATCCTTCGATAACAAAGAGAAAGTAGCTTTCTGAGAAACTTCTTTGTGTTCTGTGAAATCATCTCACAGAGTTACAGCTCTCCGCTAGGAAGCCTTTCGCTAAGACAGTTGTTGTGGAATTGTCAAAGTGATATTTGGAAGCAAATAGAGGGGTATGGTGAAAAAGGAAATATGTTCAGATGAAGTCTGGAAAGAAGCTTTCTGAGAAACTGCTCTGTGATGTGTGACTTCCACTCACAGAGTTACATCTGTATTTCGTGGATCTCTTTGCCAACCTTATTTCTGTGGAATCTTAGAACAGATATTTCGGATCCCTTTGAAGACTATAGGGCCAAAGGAAATATCCTCCGATAACAAAGAGAAAGAAGATTTCTGAGAAACTTCTTTGTGTTCTGTTTAATCATCTCACAGAGTTATAGCTTTCCCCTCAAGAAGCCTTTCGCTAAGACAGTTCTTGTGGAATTGGCAAAGTGATATTTGGATGCCCATAGAGGGCTATGGTGAAAAAGGAAATATCGTCAGATGAAATCTTTAAAGAAGCTTTCTGAGAAACTGCTCTGTGATGTGTGGCTTCCACTCACAGAGTTGCATCTGTATTTCGTGGATCTCCTTGCTGGCCTTATTTCTGTGGAATCTGAGAACAGATATTTCGGATCCCTTTGAAGACCCTAGGGCCCAAGGAAATATCTTCCGATAACAAAGAGAAAGAAGCTTTCTGAGAAACTTCTTTGTGTTCTGTGAAATGATCTCACAGAGTTACTGCTTTCCCCTCAAGAAGCCTTTCGCTAAGACAGTTCTTGTGGAGTTGGCAAAGTGATATTTGGAAGCCCTTATACGGCTATGGTGAAAAAGGAAATATCCTCTGATGAAATATGGAAAGAAGCTTTCTGAGAAACTGTTCTGTGATGTGTGACTTCCACTCGCAGTGTTACATCTGTATTTTGTGGATCTCTTTGCTAGCCTTATTTCTGTGGAATCTGAGAACAGGTATTTCGGATCCCTTTGAAGACTATAGGTCCAAAGGAAATATCCTCCGATAACAAAGAGAAAGAAGCTTTCTGAGAAACTTCTTTGTGTTCTGTGAAATCATCTCACAGAGTTACAGCTTTCCCCTCAAGAAGCCTTTCGCTAAGACAGTTCTTGTGGAATTGGAAAAGTGATATTTGGAAGCCCATAGAAGGCTATGGTGAAAAAGGAAATATCCTCAGATGAAATCTGGAAAGAAGCTTTCTGAGAAACTTCTTAGTGTTCTGTTAATTCATCTCGCAGAGTTACATCTGTATTTCGTGGATCACTTTGCTAGCCTTATTTCTGTGGAATCTGAGAACAGATATTTGGGATCCCTTTGAAGACTATAGGGCCAAAGGAAATATCCTCCGATAACAAAGAGAAAGGAGCTTTCTGAGAAACTTCTTTGTGTTCTGTAAAATCATCCACAGAGTTACAGATTTCCCCTCAAGAGGCCTTTCGCTAAGACAGTTCTTGTGGAATTGGCAAAGTGATATTTGGAAGCCCTTATTCGGCTATGGTGAAAAAGGAAATATCCTCAGATGAAATATGGAAAGAAGCTTTCTGAGAAACTGTTCTGTGATGTGTGACTTCCACTCACAGAGTTACATCTGTATTTCGTGGATCTCTTTGCTAGCCTTATTTCTGTGGAATCTGAGAACAGATACTTCGGATCCCTTTGAAGACTATAGGGCCAAAGGAAATATCCTCCGATAACAAAGAGAAAGAAGCTTTCTGAGAAACTTCTTTGTGTTCTGTGAAATCATCTCACAGAGTTATAGCTTTCCCCTCAAGAAGCCTTTCGCTAAGACACTTCTTGTGGAATTGACAAAGTGATATTTGGAAGCCCATATACGGCTATGGTGAAAAAGGAAATATCCTCAGATGAAATCTGGAAAGAAGCTTTCTGAGAAACTGCTTAGTGTTCTGTTAATTCATCTCGCAGAGTTACATCTGTATTTCGTGGATCTCTTTGCTAGCCTTATTTCTGTGGAATCTGAGAACAGATATTTCGGATCCCTTTGAAGACTATAGGGCCAAAGGAAATATCCTCCGATAACAAAGAGAAAGAAGCTTTCTGAGAAACTTCTTTGTGTTCTGTAAAATCATACACAGAGTTACAGCTTTCCCCTCAAGAAGCCTTTCGCTAAGACATTTCTTGTGGAATTGGCAAAGTGATATTTGGAAGCCAATAGACGGCTTTGGTGAAAAAGGAAATATCCTCATTGAAATCTGGAAAGAAGCTTTCTGAGAAACTGCTCTGTGATTTGTGACTTCCACTCACAGAGTACCTCTGTATTTCGTGCATCTCTTTGCTAGCCTCATTTCTGTGGAATCTTAGAACAGGTATTTCGGATCCCTTTGAAGACAATAGGGACAAAGGAAATATCCTCCGATATCAAAGAGAAAGAAGATTTCTGAGAAACTTCTTTGTGTTCTGTGAAATCATCTCCCAGAGTTACTGCTTTCCCCTCAAGAAGCCTTTCACTAAGACAGTTCCTGTGGAATTGGCAAAGTGATATTTGGAAGCCCATAGACGTCTATGGTGAAAAAGGAAATATCCTCAGGTGAAATCTGGAAAGAAGATTTCTGAGAAACTGCTCTGTGATGTGTGACTTCCACTCACAGAGTTTCATCTGTATTTCGTGGATCTCTTTTCTAGCCTGATCTGTGGAATCTGAGAACGGATATTTGGGATCCCTTTGAAGACTACAGGGCCAAAGGAAATATCCTCCGATAACAAAGAGAAAGAAGCTTTATGAGAAACTTCTTTGTGTTCTGTGAAATCAACTCACAGAGTTACTGCTTTCCCCTCAAGAAGCCTTTCACTAAGACAGTTCCTGTGGAATTGACAAAGTGATATTTGGAAGCCCATAGACCGCTATGGAGAAAAAGGAAATATCCTCAGATGAAATCTGGAAAGAAGCTTTCTGAGAAACTGCTCTGTGATGTGTTACTTCCACTCACAGAGTTGCATCTGTATTTCGTGGATCTCTTTGCTAGCCTTATTTCTGTGGAATCTGAGAACAGATATTTCGGATCCCTTTGAAGACTATAGGGCCAAAGGAAATATCCTCCGATTACAAAGAGAAAGAAGCTTTCTGAGAAACTTTTTTGTGTTCTTTGAAATCATCTCACAGAGTTATAGCTTTCCCCTCAAGAAGCCTTTTACTAAGACAGTTCTTTTGGAATTGGCAAAGTGATATTTGGAAGCCCATTGAAGGCTATGGTGAAAAAGGAAATATCCTCAGATGAAATTTGGAAAGCAGCTTTCTGAGAAACTGCTTAGTGTTCTGTTAATTCATCTCCGAGAGTTACATCTGTATTTCTGGATCTCTTTGCTAGCCTTATTTCTGTGGAATCTGAGAACAGATATTTCGGATCCCTTGGAAGACTATAGGGCCAAAGGAAATATCCTTCGATAACAAAGAGAAAGAAGCTTTCTGAGAAACTTCTTTGTGTTCTGTGAAATCATCTCACAGAGTTACAGCTCTCCGCTAGGAAGCCTTTCGTTAAGACAGTTGTTGTGAAATTGGTAAAGTGATATTTGGAAGCAAATAGAGGGGTATGGTGAAAAAGGAAATATCCTCAGATGAAATCTGGAAAGAAGCTTTCTGAGAAACTGCTCTGTGATGTGTGACTTCCACTCACAGTGTTACATCTGTATTTCGTGGATCTCTTTGCTAGCCTTATTTCTGTGGAATCTGAGAACAGATATTTCGGATCCCTTTGAAGACTATAGGGCCAAAGGAAATATCCTCCGATAACAAAGAGAAAGAAGCTTTCTGAGAAACTTCTTTGTGTTCTGTGAAATCATCTCACAGAGTTATAGCTTTACCCTCAAGAAGCCTTTCGCTAAGACAGTTCTTGTGGAACTGGCAAAGTGATATTTGGATGCTCATAGAGGGCTATGGTGAAAAAGGAAATATCGTCAGATGAAATCTGGAAAGAAGCTTTCTGAGAATCTGCTCTGTGATGTGTGGCTTCCACTCACAGAGTTGCATCTGTATTTCCTGGATCTCTTTGCTAGCCTTATTTCTGTGGAATCTGAGAACAGATATTTCGGATCCCTTTGAAGACTATAGGTCCAAAGGAAATATCCTCCGATAACAAAGAGAAAGAAGCTTTCTGAGAAACTTCTTTGTGTTCTGTGAAATCATCTCACAGAGTTACAGCTTTCCCCTCAAGAAGCCTTTCGCTAAGACAGTTCTTGTGGAATTGGAAAAGTGATATTTGGAAGCCCATAGAAGGCTATGGTGAAAAAGGAAATATCCTCAGATGAAATCTGGAAAGAAGCTTTCTGAGAAACTTCTTAGTGTTCTGTTAATTCATCTCGCAGAGTTACATCTGTATTTCGTGGATCACTTTGCTAGCCTTATTTCTGTGGAATCTGAGAACAGATATTTGGGAACCCTTTGAAGACTATAGGGCCAAAGGAAATATCCTCCGATAACAAAGAGAAAGGAGCTTTCTGAGAAACTTCTTTGTGTTCTGTAAAATCATCCACAGAGTTACAGATTTCCCCTCAAGAGGCCTTTCGCTAAGACAGTTCTTGTGGAATTGGCAAAGTGATATTTGGAAGCCCTTATTCGGCTATGGTGAAAAAGGAAATATCCTCAGATGAAATATGGAAAGAAGCTTTCTGAGAAACTGTTCTGTGATGTGTGACTTCCACTCACAGAGTTACATCTGTATTTCGTGGATCTCTTTGCTAGCCTTATTTCTGTGGAATCTGAGAACAGATACTTCGGATCCCTTTGAAGACTATAGGGCCAAAGGAAATATCCTCCGATAACAAAGAGAAAGAAGCTTTCTGAGAAACTTCTTTGTGTTCTGTGAAATCATCTCACAGAGTTATAGCTTTCCCCTCAAGAAGCCTTTCGCTAAGACACTTCTTGTGGAATTGACAAAGTGATATTTGGAAGCCCATATACGGCTATGGTGAAAAAGGAAATATCCTCAGATGAAATCTGGAAAGAAGCTTTCTGAGAAACTGCTTAGTGTTCTGTTAATTCATCTCGCAGAGTTACATCTGTATTTCGTGGATCTCTTTGCTAGCCTTATTTCTGTGGAATCTGAGAACAGATATTTCGGATCCCTTTGAAGACTATAGGGCCAAAGGAAATATCCTCCGATAACAAAGAGAAAGAAGCTTTCTGAGAAACTTCTTTGTGTTCTGTAAAATCATCCACAGAGTTACAGCTTTCCCCTCAAGAAGCCTTTCGCTAAGACATTTCTTGTGGAATTGGCAAAGTGATATTTGGAAGCCAATAGACGGCTTTGGTGAAAAAGGAAATATCCTCATTGAAATCTGGAAAGAAGCTTTCTGAGAAACTGCTCTGTGATTTGTGACTTCCACTCACAGAGTACCTCTGTATTTCGTGCATCTCTTTGCTAGCCTCATTTCTGTGGAATCTTAGAACAGGTATTTCGGATCCCTTTGAAGACAATAGGGACAAAGGAAATACCCTCCGATATCAAAGAGAAAGAAGATTTCTGAGAAACTTCTTTGTGTTCTGTGAAATCATCTCCCAGAGTTACTGCTTTCCCCTCAAGAAGCCTTTCACTAAGACAGTTCCTGTGGAATTGGCAAAGTGATATTTGGAAGCCCATAGACGTCTATGGTGAAAAAGGAAATATCCTCAGGTGAAATCTGGAAAGAAGATTTCTGAGAAACTGCTCTGTGATGTGTGACTTCCACTCACAGAGTTTCATCTGTATTTCGTGGATCTCTTTTCTAGCCTGATTTCTGTGGAATCTGAGAACGGATATTTGGGATCCCTTTGAAGACTACAGGGCCAAAGGAAATATCCTCCGATAACAAAGAGAAAGAAGCTTTATGAGAAACTTCTTTGTGTTCTGTGAAATCAACTCACAGAGTTACTGCTTTCCCCTCAAGAAGCCTTTCACTAAGACAGTTCCTGTGGAATTGACAAAGTGATATTTGGAAGCCCATAGACCGCTATGGAGAAAAAGGAAATATCCTCAGATGAAATCTGGAAAGAAGCTTTCTGAGAATCTGCTCTGTGATGTGTGGCTTCCACTCACAGAGTTGCATCTGTATTTCCTGGATCTCTTTGCTAGCCTTATTTCTGTGGAATCTGAGAACAGATATTTCGGATCCCTTTGAAGACTATAGGTCCAAAGGAAATATCCTCCGATAACAAAGAGAAAGAAGCTTTCTGAGAAACTTCTTTGTGTTCTGTGAAATCATCTCACAGAGTTACAGCTTTCCCCTCAAGAAGCCTTTCGCTAAGACAGTTCTTGTGGAATTGGAAAAGTGATATTTGGAAGCCCATAGAAGGCTATGGTGAAAAAGGAAATATCCTCAGATGAAATCTGGAAAGAAGCTTTCTGAGAAACTTCTTAGTGTTCTGTTAATTCATCTCGCAGAGTTACATCTGTATTTCGTGGATCACTTTGCTAGCCTTATTTCTGTGGAATCTGAGAACAGATATTTGGGATCCCTTTGAAGACTATAGGGCCAAAGGAAATATCCTCCGATAACAAAGAGAAAGGAGCTTTCTGAGAAACTTCTTTGTGTTCTGTAAAATCATCCACAGAGTTACAGATTTCCCCTCAAGAGGCCTTTCGCTAAGACAGTTCTTGTGGAATTGGCAAAGTGATATTTGGAAGCCCTTATTCGGCTATGGTGAAAAAGGAAATATCCTCAGATGAAATATGGAAAGAAGCTTTCTGAGAAACTGTTCTGTGATGTGTGACTTCCACTCACAGAGTTACATCTGTATTTCGTGGATCTCTTTGCTAGCCTTATTTCTGTGGAATCTGAGAACAGATACTTCGGATCCCTTTGAAGACTATAGGGCCAAAGGAAATATCCTCCGATAACAAAGAGAAAGAAGCTTTCTGAGAAACTTCTTTGTGTTCTGTGAAATCATCTCACAGAGTTATAGCTTTCCCCTCAAGAAGCCTTTCGCTAAGACACTTCTTGTGGAATTGACAAAGTGATATTTGGAAGCCCATATACGGCTATGGTGAAAAAGGAAATATCCTCAGATGAAATCTGGAAAGAAGCTTTCTGAGAAACTGCTTAGTGTTCTGTTAATTCATCTCGCAGAGTTACATCTGTATTTCGTGGATCTCTTTGCTAGCCTTATTTCTGTGGAATCTGAGAACAGATATTTCGGATCCCTTTGAAGACTATAGGGCCAAAGGAAATATCCTCCGATAACAAAGAGAAAGAAGCTTTCTGAGAAACTTCTTTGTGTTCTGTAAAATCATAAACAGAGTTACAGCTTTCCCCTCAAGAAGCCTTTCGCTAAGACATTTCTTGTGGAATTGGCAAAGTGATATTTGGAAGCCAATAGACGGCTTTGGTGAAAAAGGAAATATCCTCATTGAAATCTGGAAAGAAGCTTTCTGAGAAACTGCTCTGTGATTTGTGACTTCCACTCACAGAGTACCTCTGTATTTCGTGCATCTCTTTGCTAGCCTCATTTCTGTGGAATCTTAGAACAGGTATTTCGGATCCCTTTGAAGACAATAGGGACAAAGGAAATACCCTCCGATATCAAAGAGAAAGAAGATTTCTGAGAAACTTCTTTGTGTTCTGTGAAATCATCTCCCAGAGTTACTGCTTTCCCCTCAAGAAGCCTTTCACTAAGACAGTTCCTCTGGAATTGGCAAAGTGATATTTGGAAGCCCATAGACGTCTATGGTGAAAAAGGAAATATCCTCAGGTGAAATCTGGAAAGAAGATTTCTGAGAAACTGCTCTGTGATGTGTGACTTCCACTCACAGAGTTTCATCTGTATTTCGTGGATCTCTTTTCTAGCCTGATTTCTGTGGAATCTGAGAACGGATATTTGGGATCCCTTTGAAGACTACAGGGCCAAAGGAAATATCCTCCGATAACAAAGAGAAAGAAGCTTTATGAGAAACTTCTTTGTGTTCTGTGAAATCAACTCACAGAGTTACTGCTTTCCCCTCAAGAAGCCTTTCACTAAGACAGTTCCTGTGGAATTGACAAAGTGATATTTGGAAGCCCATAGACCGCTATGGAGAAAAAGGAAATATCCTCAGATGAAATCTGGAAAGAAGCTTTCTGAGAAACTGCTCTATGATGTGTTACTTCCACTCACAGAGTTGCATCTGTATTTCGTGGATCTCTTTGCTAGCCTTATTTCTGTGGAATCTGAGAACAGATATTTCTGATCCCTTTGAAGACTATAGGGCCAAAGGAAATATCCTCCGATTACAAAGAGAAAGAAGCTTTCTGAGAAACTTTTTTGTGTTCTTTGAAATCATCTCACAGAGTTATAGCTTTCCCCTCAAGAAGCCTTTTACTAAGACAGTTCTTTTGGAATTGGCAAAGTGATATTTGGAAGCCCATTGAAGGCTATGGTGAAAAAGGAAATATCCTCAGATGAAATTTGGAAAGCAGCTTTCTGAGAAACTGCTTAGTGTTCTGTTAATTCATCTCCGAGAGTTACATCTGTATTTCTGGATCTCTTTGCTAGCCTTATTTCTGTGGAATCTGAGAACAGATATTTCGGATCCCTTGGAAGACTATAGGGCCAAAGGAAATATCCTTCGATAACAAAGAGAAAGAAGCTTTCTGAGAAACTTCTTTGTGTTCTGTGAAATCATCTCACAGAGTTACAGCTCTCCGCTAGGAAGCCTTTCGTTAAGACAGTTGTTGTGAAATTGGCAAAGTGATATTTGGAAGCAAATAGAGGGGTATGGTGAAAAAGGAAATATCCTCAGATGAAATCTGGAAAGAAGCTTTCTGAGAAACTGCTCTGTGATGTGTGACTTCCACTCACAGTGTTACATCTGTATTTCGTGGATCTCTTTGCTAGCCTTATTTCTGTGGAATCTGAGAACAGATATTTCGGATCCCTTTGAAGACTATAGGGCCAAAGGAAATATCCTCCGATAACAAAGAGAAAGAAGCTTTCTGAGAAACTTCTTTGTGTTCTGTGAAATCATCTCACAGAGTTATAGCTTTACCCTCAAGAAGCCTTTCGCTAAGACAGTTCTTGTGGAACTGGCAAAGTGATATTTGGATGCCCATAGAGGGCTATGGTGAAAAAGGAAATATCGTCAGATGAAATCTGGAAAGAAGCTTTCTGAGAATCTGCTCTGTGATGTGTGGCTTCCACTCACAGAGTTGCATCTGTATTTCCTGGATCTCTTTGCTAGCCTTATTTCTGTGGAATCTGAGAACAGATATTTCGGATCCCTTTGAAGAGTATAGGTCCAAAGGAAATATCCTCCGATAACAAAGAGAAAGAAGCTTTCTGAGAAACTTCTTTGTGTTCTGTGAAATCATCTCACAGAGTTACAGCTTTCCCCTCAAGAAGCCTTTCGCTAAGACAGTTCTTGTGGAATTGGAAAAGTGATATTTGGAAGCCCATAGAAGGCTATGGTGAAAAAGGAAATATCCTCAGATGAAATCTGGAAAGAAGCTTTCTGAGAAACTTCTTAGTGTTCTGTTAATTCATCTCGCAGAGTTTCATCTGTATTTCGTGGATCACTTTGCTAGCCTTATTTCTGTGGAATCTGAGAACAGATATTTGGGATCCCTTTGAAGACTATAGGGCCAAAGGAAATATCCTCCGATAACAAAGAGAAAGGAGCTTTCTGAGAAACTTCTTTGTGTTCTGTAAAATCATCCACAGAGTTACAGATTTCCCCTCAAGAGGCCTTTCGCTAAGACAGTTCTTGTGGAATTGGCAAAGTGATATTTGGAAGCCCTTATTCGGCTATGGTGAAAAAGGAAATATCCTCAGATGAAATATGGAAAGAAGCTTTCTGAGAAACTGTTCTGTGATGTGTGACTTCCACTCACAGAGTTACATCTGTATTTCGTGGATCTCTTTGCTAGCCTTATTTCTGTGGAATCTGAGAACAGATACTTCGGATCCCTTTGAAGACTATAGGGCCAAAGGAAATATCCTCCGATAACAAAGAGAAAGAAGCTTTCTGAGAAACTTCTTTGTGTTCTGTGAAATCATCTCACAGAGTTATAGCTTTCCCCTCAAGAAGCCTTTCGCTAAGACACTTCTTGTGGAATTGACAAAGTGATATTTGGAAGCCCGTATACGGCTATGGTGAAAAAGGAAATATCCTCAGATGAAATCTGGAAAGAAGCTTTCTGAGAAACTGCTTAGTGTTCTGTTAATTCATCTCGCAGAGTTACATCTGTATTTCGTGGATCTCTTTGCTAGCCTTATTTCTGTGGAATCTGAGAACAGATATTTCGGATCCCTTTGAAGACTATAGGGCCAAAGGAAATATCCTCCGATAACAAAGAGAAAGAAGCTTTCTGAGAAACTTCTTTGTGTTCTGTAAAATCATCCACAGAGTTACAGCTTTCCCCTCAAGAAGCCTTTCGCTAAGACATTTCTTGTGGAATTGGCAAAGTGATATTTGGAAGCCAATAGACGGCTTTGGTGAAAAAGGAAATATCCTCATTGAAATCTGGAAAGAAGCTTTCTGAGAAACTGCTCTGTGATTTGTGACTTCCACTCACAGAGTACCTCTGTATTTCGTGCATCTCTTTGCTAGCCTCATTTCTGTGGAATCTTAGAACAGGTATTTCGGATCCCTTTGAAGACAATAGGGACAAAGGAAATATCCTCCGATAACAAAGAGAAAGAAGATTTCTGAGAAACCTCTTTGTGTTCTGTGAAATCATCTCCCAGAGTTACTGCTTTCCCCTCAAGAAGCCTTTCACTAAGACAGTTCCTGTGGAATTGGCAAAGTGATATTTGGAAGCCCATAGACGGCTATGGTGAAAAAGGAAATATCCTCAGGTGAAATCTGGAAAGAAGATTTCTGAGAAACTGCTCTGTGATGTGTGACTTCCACTCACAGAGTTTCATCTGTATTTCGTGGATCTCTTTTCTAGCCTGATTTCTGTGGAATCTGAGAACGGATATTTGGGATCCCTTTGAAGACTACAGGGCCAAAGGAAATATCCTCCGATAACAAAGAGAAAGAAGCTTTATGAGAAACTTCTTTGTGTTCTGTGAAATCAACTCACAGAGTTACTGCTTTCCCCTCAAGAAGCCTTTCACTAAGACAGTTCCTGTGGAATTGACAAAGTGATATTTGGAAGCCCATAGACCGCTATGGAGAAAAAGGAAATATCCTCAGATGAAATCTGGAAAGAAGCTTTCTGAGAAACTGCTCTATGATGTGTTACTTCCACTCACAGAGTTGCATCTGTATTTCGTGGATCTCTTTGCTAGCCTTATTTCTGTGGAATCTGAGAACAGATATTTCTGATCCCTTTGAAGACTATAGGGCCAAAGGAAATATCCTCCGATTACAAAGAGAAAGAAGCTTTCTGAGAAACTTTTTTGTGTTCTTTGAAATCATCTCACAGAGTTATAGCTTTCCCCTCAAGAAGCCTTTTACTAAGACAGTTCTTTTGGAATTGGCAAAGTGATATTTGGAAGCCCATTGAAGGCTATGGTGAAAAAGGAAATATCCTCAGATGAAATTTGGAAAGCAGCTTTCTGAGAAACTGCTTAGTGTTCTGTTAATTCATCTCCGAGAGTTACATCTGTATTTCTGGATCTCTTTGCTAGCCTTATTTCTGTGGAATCTGAGAACAGATATTTCGGATCCCTTGGAAGACTATAGGGCCAAAGGAAATATCCTTCGATAACAAAGAGAAAGAAGCTTTCTGAGAAACTTCTTTGTGTTCTGTGAAATCATCTCACAGAGTTACAGCTCTCCGCTAGGAAGCCTTTCGTTAAGACAGTTGTTGTGAAATTGGCAAAGTGATATTTGGAAGCAAATAGAGGGGTATGGTGAAAAAGGAAATATCCTCAGATGAAATCTGGAAAGAAGCTTTCTGAGAAACTGCTCTGTGATGTGTGACTTCCACTCACAGTGTTACATCTGTATTTCGTGGATCTCTTTGCTAGCCTTATTTCTGTGGAATCTGAGAACAGATATTTCGGATCCCTTTGAAGACTATAGGGCCAAAGGAAATATCCTCCGATAACAAAGAGAAAGAAGCTTTCTGAGAAACTTCTTTGTGTTCTGTGAAATCATCTCACAGAGTTATAGCTTTACCCTCAAGAAGCCTTTCGCTAAGACAGTTCTTGTGGAACTGGCAAAGTGATATTTGGATGCCCATAGAGGGCTATGGTGAAAAAGGAAATATCGTCAGATGAAATCTGGAAAGAAGCTTTCTGAGAATCTGCTCTGTGATGTGTGGCTTCCACTCACAGAGTTGCATCTGTATTTCCTGGATCTCTTTGCTAGCCTTATTTCTGTGGAATCTGAGAACAGATATTTCGGATCCCTTTGAAGAGTATAGGTCCAAAGGAAATATCCTCCGATAACAAAGAGAAAGAAGCTTTCTGAGAAACTTCTTTGTGTTCTGTGAAATCATCTCACAGAGTTACAGCTTTCCCCTCAAGAAGCCTTTCGCTAAGACAGTTCTTGTGGAATTGGAAAAGTGATATTTGGAAGCCCATAGAAGGCTATGGTGAAAAAGGAAATATCCTCAGATGAAATCTGGAAAGAAGCTTTCTGAGAAACTTCTTAGTGTTCTGTTAATTCATCTCGCAGAGTTTCATCTGTATTTCGTGGATCACTTTGCTAGCCTTATTTCTGTGGAATCTGAGAACAGATATTTGGGATCCCTTTGAAGACTATAGGGCCAAAGGAAATATCCTCCGATAACAAAGAGAAAGGAGCTTTCTGAGAAACTTCTTTGTGTTCTGTAAAATCATCCACAGAGTTACAGATTTCCCCTCAAGAGGCCTTTCGCTAAGACAGTTCTTGTGGAATTGGCAAAGTGATATTTGGAAGCCCTTATTCGGCTATGGTGAAAAAGGAAATATCCTCAGATGAAATATGGAAAGAAGCTTTCTGAGAAACTGTTCTGTGATGTGTGACTTCCACTCACAGAGTTACATCTGTATTTCGTGGATCTCTTTGCTAGCCTTATTTCTGTGGAATCTGAGAACAGATACTTCGGATCCCTTTGAAGACTATAGGGCCAAAGGAAATATCCTCCGATAACAAAGAGAAAGAAGCTTTCTGAGAAACTTCTTTGTGTTCTGTGAAATCATCTCACAGAGTTATAGCTTTCCCCTCAAGAAGCCTTTCGCTAAGACACTTCTTGTGGAATTGACAAAGTGATATTTGGAAGCCCGTATACGGCTATGGTGAAAAAGGAAATATCCTCAGATGAAATCTGGAAAGAAGCTTTCTGAGAAACTGCTTAGTGTTCTGTTAATTCATCTCGCAGAGTTACATCTGTATTTCGTGGATCTCTTTGCTAGCCTTATTTCTGTGGAATCTGAGAACAGATATTTCGGATCCCTTTGAAGACTATAGGGCCAAAGGAAATATCCTCCGATAACAAAGAGAAAGAAGCTTTCTGAGAAACTTCTTTGTGTTCTGTAAAATCATCCACAGAGTTACAGCTTTCCCCTCAAGAAGCCTTTCGCTAAGACATTTCTTGTGGAATTGGCAAAGTGATATTTGGAAGCCAATAGACGGCTTTGGTGAAAAAGGAAATATCCTCATTGAAATCTGGAAAGAAGCTTTCTGAGAAACTGCTCTGTGATTTGTGACTTCCACTCACAGAGTACCTCTGTATTTCGTGCATCTCTTTGCTAGCCTCATTTCTGTGGAATCTTAGAACAGGTATTTCGGATCCCTTTGAAGACAATAGGGACAAAGGAAATATCCTCCGATAACAAAGAGAAAGAAGATTTCTGAGAAACCTCTTTGTGTTCTGTGAAATCATCTCCCAGAGTTACTGCTTTCCCCTCAAGAAGCCTTTCACTAAGACAGTTCCTGTGGAATTGGCAAAGTGATATTTGGAAGCCCATAGACGGCTATGGTGAAAAAGGAAATATCCTCAGGTGAAATCTGGAAAGAAGATTTCTGAGAAACTGCTCTGTGATGTGTGACTTCCACTCACAGAGTTTCATCTGTATTTCGTGGATCTCTTTTCTAGCCTGATTTCTGTGGAATCTGAGAACGGATATTTGGGATCCCTTTGAAGACTACAGGGCCAAAGGAAATATCCTCCGATAACAAAGAGAAAGAAGCTTTATGAGAAACTTCTTTGTGTTCTGTGAAATCAACTCACAGAGTTACTGCTTTCCCCTCAAGAAGCCTTTCACTAAGACAGTTCCTGTGGAATTGACAAAGTGATATTTGGAAGCCCATAGACCGCTATGGAGAAAAAGGAAATATCCTCAGATGAAATCTGGAAAGAAGCTTTCTGAGAAACTGCTCTGTGATGTGTGACTTCCACTCACAGAGTTGCATCTGTATTTCGTGGATCTCTTTGCTAGCCTTATTTCTGTGGAATCTGAGAACAGATATTTCTGATCCCTTTGAAGACTATAGGGCCAAAGGAAATATCCTCCGATTACAAAGAGAAAGAAGCTTTCTGAGAAACTTTTTTGTGTTCTTTGAAATCATCTCACAGAGTTATAGCTTTCCCCTCAAGAAGCCTTTTACTAAGACAGTTCTTTTGGAATTGGCAAAGTGATATTTGGAAGCCCATTGAAGGCTATGGTGAAAAAGGAAATATCCTCAGATGAAATTTGGAAAGCAGCTTTCTGAGAAACTGCTTAGTGTTCTGTTAATTCATCTCCGAGAGTTACATCTGTATTTCTGGATCTCTTTGCTAGCCTTATTTCTGTGGAATCTGAGAACAGATATTTCGGATCCCTTGGAAGACTATAGGGCCAAAGGAAATATCCTTCGATAACAAAGAGAAAGAAGCTTTCTGAAAAACTTCTTTGTGTTCTGTGAAATCATCTCACAGAGTTACAGCTCTCCGCTAGGAAGCCTTTCGTTAAGACAGTTGTTGTGAAATTGGCAAAGTGATATTTGGAAGCAAATAGAGGGGTATGGTGAAAAAGGAAATATCCTCAGATGAAATCTGGAAAGAAGCTTTCTGAGAAACTGCTCTGTGATGTGTGACTTCCACTCACAGAGTTACATCTCTATTTTGTGGATCTCTTTGCTAGCCTTATTTCTGTGGAATCTGAGAACAGATATTTCGGATCCCTTTGAAGACTATAGGGCCAAAGGAAATATCCTCCGATAACAAAGAGAAAGAAGCTTTCTGAGAAACTTCTTTGTGTTCTGTGAAATCATCTCACAGAGTTATAGCTTTACCCTCAAGAAGCCTTTCGCTAAGACAGTTCTTGTGGAACTGGCAAAGTGATATTTGGATGCCCATAGAGGGCTATGGTGAAAAAGGAAATATCGTCAGATGAAATCTGGAAAGAAGCTTTCTGAGAATCTGCTCTGTGATGTGTGGCTTCCACTCACAGAGTTGCATCTGTATTTCCTGGATCTCTTTGCTAGCCTTATTTCTGTGGAATCTGAGAACAGATATTTCGGATCCCTTTGAAGACTATAGGTCCAAAGGAAATATCCTCCGATAACAAAGAGAAAGAAGCTTTCTGAGAAACTTCTTTGTGTTCTGTGAAATCATCTCACAGAGTTATAGCTTTACCCTCAAGAAGCCTTTCGCTAAGACAGTTCTTGTGGAACTGGCAAAGTGATATTTGGATGCCCATAGAGGGCTATGGTGAAAAAGGAAATATCGTCAGATGAAATCTGGAAAGAAGCTTTCTGAGAATCTGCTCTGTGATGTGTGGCTTCCACTCACAGAGTTGCATCTGTATTTCCTGGATCTCTTTGCTAGCCTTATTTCTGTGGAATCTGAGAACAGATATTTCGGATCCCTTTGAAGACTATAGGTCCAAAGGAAATATCCTCCGATAACAAAGAGAAAGAAGCTTTCTGAGAAACTTCTTTGTGTTCTGTGAAATCAGCTCACAGAGTTATAGCTTTCCCCTCAAGAAGCCTTTCGCTAAGACAGTTCTTGTGGAATTGGAAAAGTGATATTTGGAAGCCCATAGAAGGCTACGGTGAAAAAGGAAATATCCTCAGATGAAATCTGGAAAGAAGCTTTCTGAGAAACTTCTTAGTGTTCTGTTAATTCATCTCGCAGAGTTACATCTGTATTTCGTGGATCCCTTTGCTAGCCTTATTTCTGTGGAATCTGAGAACAGATATTTGGGATCCCTTTGAAGACTATAGGGCCAAAGGAAATATCCTCCGATAACAAAGAGAAAGGAGCTTTCTGAGAAACTTCTTTGTGTTCTGTAAAATCATCCACAGAGTTACAGATTTCCCCTCAAGAAGCCTTTCGCTAAGACAGTTCTTGTGGAATTGGCAAAGTGATATTTGGAAGCCCTTATTCGGCTATGGTGAAAAAGGAAATATCCTCAGATGAAATATGGAAAGAAGCTTTCTGAGAAACTGTTCTGTGATGTGTGACTTCCACTCACAGAGTTACATCTGTATTTCGTGGATCTCTTTGCTAGCCTTATTTCTGTGGAATCTGAGAACAGATACTTCGGATCCCTTTGAAGACTATAGGGCCAAAGGAAATATCCTCCGATAACAAAGAGAAAGAAGCTTTCTGAGAAACTTCTTTGTGTTCTGTGAAATCATCTCACAGAGTTATAGCTTTCCCCTCAAGAAGCCTTTCGCTAAGACACTTCTTGTGGAATTGACAAAGTGATATTTGGAAGCCCATATACGGCTATGGTGAAAAAGGAAATATCCTCAGATGAAATCTGGAAAGAAGCTTTCTGAGAAACTGCTTAGTGTTCTGTTAATTCATCTCGCAGAGTTACATCTGTATTTCGTGGATCTCTTTGCTAGCCTTATTTCTGTGGAATCTGAGAACAGATATTTCGGATCCCTTTGAAGACTATAGGGCCAAAGGAAATATCCTCCGATAACAAAGAGAAAGAAGCTTTCTGAGAAACTTCTTTGTGTTCTGTAAAATCATCCACAGAGTTACAGCTTTCCCCTCAAGAAGCCTTTCGCTAAGACAGTTCTTGTGGAATTGGCAAAGTGATATTTGGAAGCCAATAGACGGCTTTGGTGAAAAAGGAAATATCCTCATTGAAATCTGTAAAGAAGCTTTCTGAGAAACTGCTCTGTGATTTGTGACTTCCACTCACAGAGTACCTCTGTATTTCGTGCATCTCTTTGCTAGCCTCATTTCTGTGGAATCTTAGAACAGGTATTTCGGATCCCTTTGAAGACAATAGGGACAAAGGAAATATCCTCCGATAACAAAGAGAAAGAAGATTTCTGAGAAACTTCTTTGTGTTCTGTGAAATCATCTCCCAGAGTTACTGCTTTCCCCTCAAGAAGCCTTTCACTAAGACAGTTCCTGTGGAATTGGCAAAGTGATATTTGGAAGCCCATAGACGGCTATGGTGAAAAAGGAAATATCCTCAGGTGAAATCTGGAAAGAAGCTTTCTGAGAAACTGCTCTGTGACGTGTGACTTCCACTCACAGAGTTTCATCTGTATTTCGTGGATCTCTTTGCTAGCCTTATTTCTGTGGAATCTGAGAACAGATATTTCTGATCCCTTTGAAGACTATAGGGCCAAAGGAAATATCCTCCGATTACAAAGAGAAAGAAGCTTTCTGAGAAACTTCTTTGTGTTCTGTGAAATCATCTCACAGAGTTATAGCTTTCCCCTCAAGAAGCCTTTTACTAAGACAGTTCTTTTGGAATTGGCAAAGTGATATTTGGAAGCCCATTGAAGGCTATGGTGAAAAAGGAAATATCCTCAGATGAAATTTGGAAAGCAGCTTTCTGAGAAACTGCTTAGTGTTCTGTTAATTCATCTCCGAGAGTTACATCTGTATTTCTGGATCTCTTTGCTAGCCTTATTTCTGTGGAATCTGAGAACAGATATTTCGGATCCCTTGGAAGACTATAGGGCCAAAGGTAATATCCTTCGATAACAAAGAGAAAGAAGCTTTCTGAGAAACTTCTTTGTGTTCTGTGAAATCATCTCACAGAGTTACAGCTCTCCGCTAGGAAGCCTTTCGTTAAGACAGTTGTTGTGAAATTGGCAAAGTGATATTTGGAAGCAAATAGAGGGGTATGGTGAAAAAGGAAATATCCTCAGATGAAATCTGGAAAGAAGCTTTCTGAGAAACTGCTCTGTGATGTGTGACTTCCACTCACAGAGTTACATCTCTATTTTGTGGATCTCTTTGCTAGCCTTATTTCTGTGGAATCTGAGAACAGATATTTCGGATCCCTTTGAAGACTATAGGGCCAAAGGAAATATCCTCCGATAACAAAGAGAAAGAAGCTTTCTGAGAAACTTCTTTGTGTTCTGTGAAATCATCTCACAGAGTTATAGCTTTACCCTCAAGAAGCCTTTCGCTAAGACAGTTCTTGGGGAACTGGCAAAGTGATATTTGGATGCCCATAGAGGGCTATGGTGAAAAAGGAAATATCGTCAGATGAAATCTGGAAAGAAGCTTTCTGAGAATCTGCTCTGTGATGTGTGGCTTCCACTCACAGAGTTGCATCTGTATTTCCTGGATCTCTTTGCTAGCCTTATTTCTGTGGAATCTGAGAACAGATATTTCGGATCCCTTTGAAGACTATAGGTCCAAAGGAAATATCCTCCGATAACAAAGAGAAAGAAGCTTTCTGAGAAACTTCTTTGTGTTCTGTGAAATCAGCTCACAGAGTTATAGCTTTCCCCTCAAGAAGCCTTTCGCTAAGACAGTTCTTGTGGAATTGGAAAAGTGATATTTGGAAGCCCATAGAAGGCTAAGGTGAAAAAGGAAATATCCTCAGATGAAATCTGGAAAGAAGCTTTCTGAGAAACTGCTTAGTGTTCTGTTAATTCATCTCGCAGAGTTACATCTGTATTTCGTGGATCTCTTTGCTAGCCTTATTTCTGTGGAATCTGAGAACAGATATTTCGGATCCCTTTGAAGACTATAGGGCCAAAGGAAATATCCTCCGATAACAAAGAGAAAGAAGCTTTCTGAGAAACTTCTTTGTGTTCTGTAAAATCATCCACAGAGTTACAGCTTTCCCCTCAAGAAGCCTTTCGCTAAGACATTTCTTGTGGAATTGGCAAAGTGATATTTGGAAGCCAATAGACGGCTTTGGTGAAAAAGGAAATATCCTCATTGAAATCTGGAAAGAAGCTTTCTGAGAAACTGCTCTGTGATTTGTGACTTCCACTCACAGAGTACCTCTGTATTTCGTGCATCTCTTTGCTAGCCTCATTTCTGTGGAATCTTAGAACAGGTATTTCGGATCCCTTTGAAGACAATAGGGACAAAGGAAATATCCTCCGATAACAAAGAGAAAGAAGATTTCTGAGAAACCTCTTTGTGTTCTGTGAAATCATCTCCCAGAGTTACTGCTTTCCCCTCAAGAAGCCTTTCACTAAGACAGTTCCTGTGGAATTGGCAAAGTGATATTTGGAAGCCCATAGACGGCTATGGTGAAAAAGGAAATATCCTCAGGTGAAATCTGGAAAGAAGATTTCTGAGAAACTGCTCTGTGATGTGTGACTTCCACTCACAGAGTTTCATCTGTATTTCGTGGATCTCTTTTCTAGCCTGATTTCTGTGGAATCTGAGAACGGATATTTGGGATCCCTTTGAAGACTACAGGGCCAAAGGAAATATCCTCCGATAACAAAGAGAAAGAAGCTTTATGAGAAACTTCTTTGTGTTCTGTGAAATCAACTCACAGAGTTACTGCTTTCCCCTCAAGAAGCCTTTCACTAAGACAGTTCCTGTGGAATTGACAAAGTGATATTTGGAAGCCCATAGACCGCTATGGAGAAAAAGGAAATATCCTCAGATGAAATATGGAAAGAAGCTTTCTGAGAAACTGCTCTGTGATGTGTGACTTCCACTCACAGAGTTGCATCTGTATTTCCTGGATCTCTTTGCTAGCCTTATTTCTGTGGAATCTGAGAACAGATATTTCTGATCCCTTTGAAGACTATAGGGCCAAAGGAAATATCCTCCGATTACAAAGAGAAAGAAGCTTTCTGAGAAACTTTTTTGTGTTCTTTGAAATCATCTCACAGAGTTATAGCTTTCCCCTCAAGAAGCCTTTTACTAAGACAGTTCTTTTGGAATTGGCAAAGTGATATTTGGAAGCCCATTGAAGGCTATGGTGAAAAAGGAAATATCCTCAGATGAAATTTGGAAAGCAGCTTTCTGAGAAACTGCTTAGTGTTCTGTTAATTCATCTCCGAGAGTTACATCTGTATTTCTGGATCTCTTTGCTAGCCTTATTTCTGTGGAATCTGAGAACAGATATTTCGGATCCCTTGGAAGACTATAGGGCCAAAGGAAATATCCTTCGATAACAAAGAGAAAGAAGCTTTCTGAAAAACTTCTTTGTGTTCTGTGAAATCATCTCACAGAGTTACAGCTCTCCGCTAGGAAGCCTTTCGTTAAGACAGTTGTTGTGAAATTGGCAAAGTGATATTTGGAAGCAAATAGAGGGGTATGGTGAAAAAGGAAATATCCTCAGATGAAATCTGGAAAGAAGCTTTCTGAGAAACTGCTCTGTGATGTGTGACTTCCACTCACAGAGTTACATCTCTATTTTGTGGATCTCTTTGCTAGCCTTATTTCTGTGGAATCTGAGAACAGATATTTCGGATCCCTTTGAAGACTATAGGGCCAAAGGAAATATCCTCCGATAACAAAGAGAAAGAAGCTTTCTGAGAAACTTCTTTGTGTTCTGTGAAATCATCTCACAGAGTTATAGCTTTACCCTCAAGAAGCCTTTCGCTAAGACAGTTCTTGTGGAACTGGCAAAGTGATATTTGGATGCCCATAGAGGGCTATGGTGAAAAAGGAAATATCGTCAGATGAAATCTGGAAAGAAGCTTTCTGAGAATCTGCTCTGTGATGTGTGGCTTCCACTCACAGAGTTGCATCTGTATTTCCTGGATCTCTTTGCTAGCCTTATTTCTGTGGAATCTGAGAACAGATATTTCGGATCCCTTTGAAGACTATAGGTCCAAAGGAAATATCCTCCGATAACAAAGAGAAAGAAGCTTTCTGAGAAACTTCTTTGTGTTCTGTGAAATCATCTCACAGAGTTATAGCTTTACCCTCAAGAAGCCTTTCGCTAAGACAGTTCTTGTGGAACTGGCAAAGTGATATTTGGATGCCCATAGAGGGCTATGGTGAAAAAGGAAATATCGTCAGATGAAATCTGGAAAGAAGCTTTCTGAGAATCTGCTCTGTGATGTGTGGCTTCCACTCACAGAGTTGCATCTGTATTTCCTGGATCTCTTTGCTAGCCTTATTTCTGTGGAATCTGAGAACAGATATTTCGGATCCCTTTGAAGACTATAGGTCCAAAGGAAATATCCTCCGATAACAAAGAGAAAGAAGCTTTCTGAGAAACTTCTTTGTGTTCTGTGAAATCAGCTCACAGAGTTATAGCTTTCCCCTCAAGAAGCCTTTCGCTAAGACAGTTCTTGTGGAATTGGAAAAGTGATATTTGGAAGCCCATAGAAGGCTACGGTGAAAAAGGAAATATCCTCAGATGAAATCTGGAAAGAAGCTTTCTGAGAAACTTCTTAGTGTTCTGTTAATTCATCTCGCAGAGTTACATCTGTATTTCGTGGATCCCTTTGCTAGCCTTATTTCTGTGGAATCTGAGAACAGATATTTCGGATCCCTTTGAAGACTATAGGGCCAAAGGAAATATCCTCCGATAACAAAGAGAAAGGAGCTTTCTGAGAAACTTCTTTGTGTTCTGTAAAATCATCCACAGAGTTACAGATTTCCCCTCAAGAAGCCTTTCGCTAAGACAGTTCTTGTGGAATTGGCAAAGTGATATTTGGAAGCCCTTATTCGGCTATGGTGAAAAAGGAAATATCCTCAGATGAAATATGGAAAGAAGCTTTCTGAGAAACTGTTCTGTGATGTGTGACTTCCACTCACAGAGTTACATCTGTATTTCGTGGATCTCTTTGCTAGCCTTATTTCTGTGGAATCTGAGAACAGATATTTCGGATCCCTTTGAAGACTATAGGGCCAAAGGAAATATCCTCCGATAACAAAGAGAAAGAAGCTTTCTGAGAAACTTCTTTGTGTTCTGTAAAATCATCCACAGAGTTACAGCTTTCCCCTCAAGAAGCCTTTCGCTAAGACATTTCTTGTGGAATTGGCAAAGTGATATTTGGAAGCCAATAGACGGCTTTGGTGAAAAAGGAAATATCCTCATTGAAATCTGGAAAGAAGCTTTCTGAGAAACTGCTCTGTGATTTGTGACTTCCACTCACAGAGTACCTCTGTATTTCGTGCATCTCTTTGCTAGCCTCATTTCTGTGGAATCTTAGAACAGGTATTTCGGATCCCTTTGAAGACAATAGGGACAAAGGAAATATCCTCCGATAACAAAGAGAAAGAAGATTTCTGAGAAACCTCTTTGTGTTCTGTGAAATCATCTCCCAGAGTTACTGCTTTCCCCTCAAGAAGCCTTTCACTAAGACAGTTCCTGTGGAATTGGCAAAGTGATATTTGGAAGCCCATAGACGGCTATGGTGAAAAAGGAAATATCCTCAGGTGAAATCTGGAAAGAAGATTTCTGAGAAACTGCTCTGTGATGTGTGACTTCCACTCACAGAGTTTCATCTGTATTTCGTGGATCTCTTTTCTAGCCTGATTTCTGTGGAATCTGAGAACGGATATTTGGGATCCCTTTGAAGACTACAGGGCCAAAGGAAATATCCTCCGATAACAAAGAGAAAGAAGCTTTATGAGAAACTTCTTTGTGTTCTGTGAAATCAACTCACAGAGTTACTGCTTTCCCCTCAAGAAGCCTTTCACTAAGACAGTTCCTGTGGAATTGACAAAGTGATATTTGGAAGCCCATAGACCGCTATGGAGAAAAAGGAAATATCCTCAGATGAAATCTGGAAAGAAGCTTTCTGAGAAACTGCTCTGTGATGTGTGACTTCCACTCACAGAGTTGCATCTGTATTTCGTGGATCTCTTTGCTAGCCTTATTTCTGTGGAATCTGAGAACAGATATTTCTGATCCCTTTGAAGACTATAGGGCCAAAGGAAATATCCTCCGATTACAAAGAGAAAGAAGCTTTCTGAGAAACTTTTTTGTGTTCTTTGAAATCATCTCACAGAGTTATAGCTTTCCCCTCAAGAAGCCTTTTACTAAGACAGTTCTTTTGGAATTGGCAAAGTGATATTTGGAAGCCCATTGAAGGCTATGGTGAAAAAGGAAATATCCTCAGATGAAATTTGGAAAGCAGCTTTCTGAGAAACTGCTTAGTGTTCTGTTAATTCATCTCCGAGAGTTACATCTGTATTTCTGGATCTCTTTGCTAGCCTTATTTCTGTGGAATCTGAGAACAGATATTTCGGATCCCTTGGAAGACTATAGGGCCAAAGGAAATATCCTTCGATAACAAAGAGAAAGAAGCTTTCTGAAAAACTTCTTTGTGTTCTGTGAAATCATCTCACAGAGTTACAGCTCTCCGCTAGGAAGCCTTTCGTTAAGACAGTTGTTGTGAAATTGGCAAAGTGATATTTGGAAGCAAATAGAGGGGTATGGTGAAAAAGGAAATATCCTCAGATGAAATCTGGAAAGAAGCTTTCTGAGAAACTGCTCTGTGATGTGTGACTTCCACTCACAGAGTTACATCTCTATTTTGTGGATCTCTTTGCTAGCCTTATTTCTGTGGAATCTGAGAACAGATATTTCGGATCCCTTTGAAGACTATAGGGCCAAAGGAAATATCCTCCGATAACAAAGAGAAAGAAGCTTTCTGAGAAACTTCTTTGTGTTCTGTGAAATCATCTCACAGAGTTATAGCTTTACCCTCAAGAAGCCTTTCGCTAAGACAGTTCTTGTGGAACTGGCAAAGTGATATTTGGATGCCCATAGAGGGCTATGGTGAAAAAGGAAATATCGTCAGATGAAATCTGGAAAGAAGCTTTCTGAGAATCTGCTCTGTGATGTGTGGCTTCCACTCACAGAGTTGCATCTGTATTTCCTGGATCTCTTTGCTAGCCTTATTTCTGTGGAATCTGAGAACAGATATTTCGGATCCCTTTGAAGACTATAGGTCCAAAGGAAATATCCTCCGATAACAAAGAGAAAGAAGCTTTCTGAGAAACTTCTTTGTGTTCTGTGAAATCATCTCACAGAGTTATAGCTTTACCCTCAAGAAGCCTTTCGCTAAGACAGTTCTTGTGGAACTGGCAAAGTGATATTTGGATGCCCATAGAGGGCTATGGTGAAAAAGGAAATATCGTCAGATGAAATCTGGAAAGAAGCTTTCTGAGAATCTGCTCTGTGATGTGTGGCTTCCACTCACAGAGTTGCATCTGTATTTCCTGGATCTCTTTGCTAGCCTTATTTCTGTGGAATCTGAGAACAGATATTTCGGATCCCTTTGAAGACTATAGGTCCAAAGGAAATATCCTCCGATAACAAAGAGAAAGAAGCTTTCTGAGAAACTTCTTTGTGTTCTGTGAAATCAGCTCACAGAGTTATAGCTTTCCCCTCAAGAAGCCTTTCGCTAAGACAGTTCTTGTGGAATTGGAAAAGTGATATTTGGAAGCCCATAGAAGGCTACGGTGAAAAAGGAAATATCCTCAGATGAAATCTGGAAAGAAGCTTTCTGAGAAACTTCTTAGTGTTCTGTTAATTCATCTCGCAGAGTTACATCTGTATTTCGTGTATCCCTTTGCTAGCCTTATTTCTGTGGAATCTGAGAACAGAAATTTCGGATCCCTTTGAAGACTATAGGGCCAAAGGAAATATCCTCCGATAACAAAGAGAAAGGAGCTTTCTGAGAAACTTCTTTGTGTTCTGTAAAATCATCCACAGAGTTACAGATTTCCCCTCAAGAAGCCTTTCGCTAAGACAGTTCTTGTGGAATTGGCAAAGTGATATTTGGAAGCCCTTATTCGGCTATGGTGAAAAAGGAAATATCCTCAGATGAAATATGGAAAGAAGCTTTCTGAGAAACTGTTCTGTGATGTGTGACTTCCACTCACAGAGTTACATCTGTATTTCGTGGATCTCTTTGCTAGCCTTATTTCTGTGGAATCTGAGAACAGATACTTCGGATCCCTTTGAAGACTATAGGGCCAAAGGAAATATCCTCCGATAACAAAGAGAAAGAAGCTTTCTGAGAAACTTCTTTGTGTTCTGTGAAATCATCTCACAGAGTTATAGCTTTCCCCTCAAGAAGCCTTTCGCTAAGACACTTCTTGTGGAATTGACAAAGTGATATTTGGAAGCCCATATACGGCTATGGTGAAAAAGGAAATATCCTCAGATGAAATCTGGAAAGAAGCTTTCTGAGAAACTGCTTAGTGTTCTGTTAATTCATCTCGCAGAGTTACATCTGTATTTCGTGGATCTCTTTGCTAGCCTTATTTCTGTGGAATCTGAGAACAGATATTTCGGATCCCTTTGAAGACTATAGGGCCAAAGGAAATATCCTCCGATAACAAAGAGAAAGAAGCTTTCTGAGAAACTTCTTTGTGTTCTGTAAAATCATCCACAGAGTTACAGCTTTCCCCTCAAGAAGCCTTTCGCTAAGACAGTTCTTGTGGAATTGGCAAAGTGATATTTGGAAGCCAATAGACGGCTTTGGTGAAAAAGGAAATATCCTCATTGAAATCTGTAAAGAAGCTTTCTGAGAAACTGCTCTGTGATTTGTGACTTCCACTCACAGAGTACCTCTGTATTTCGTGCATCTCTTTGCTAGCCTCATTTCTGTGGAATCTTAGAACAGGTATTTCGGATCCCTTTGAAGACAATAGGGACAAAGGAAATATCCTCCGATAACAAAGAGAAAGAAGATTTCTGAGAAACTTCTTTGTGTTCTGTGAAATCATCTCCCAGAGTTACTGCTTTCCCCTCAAGAAGCCTTTCACTAAGACAGTTCCTGTGGAATTGGCAAAGTGATATTTGGAAGCCCATAGACGGCTATGGTGAAAAAGGAAATATCCTCAGGTGAAATCTGGAAAGAAGCTTTCTGAGAAACTGCTCTGTGACGTGTGACTTCCACTCACAGAGTTTCATCTGTATTTCGTGGATCTCTTTGCTAGCCTTATTTCTGTGGAATCTGAGAACAGATATTTCTGATCCCTTTGAAGACTATAGGGCCAAAGGAAATATCCTCCGATTACAAAGAGAAAGAAGCTTTCTGAGAAACTTCTTTGTGTTCTGTGAAATCATCTCACAGAGTTATAGCTTTCCCCTCAAGAAGCCTTTTACTAAGACAGTTCTTTTGGAATTGGCAAAGTGATATTTGGAAGCCCATTGAAGGCTATGGTGAAAAAGGAAATATCCTCAGATGAAATTTGGAAAGCAGCTTTCTGAGAAACTGCTTAGTGTTCTGTTAATTCATCTCCGAGAGTTACATCTGTATTTCTGGATCTCTTTGCTAGCCTTATTTCTGTGGAATCTGAGAACAGATATTTCGGATCCCTTGGAAGACTATAGGGCCAAAGGTAATATCCTTCGATAACAAAGAGAAAGAAGCTTTCTGAGAAACTTCTTTGTGTTCTGTGAAATCATCTCACAGAGTTACAGCTCTCCGCTAGGAAGCCTTTCGTTAAGACAGTTGTTGTGAAATTGGCAAAGTGATATTTGGAAGCAAATAGAGGGGTATGGTGAAAAAGGAAATATCCTCAGATGAAATCTGGAAAGAAGCTTTCTGAGAAACTGCTCTGTGATGTGTGACTTCCACTCACAGAGTTACATCTCTATTTTGTGGATCTCTTTGCTAGCCTTATTTCTGTGGAATCTGAGAACAGATATTTCGGATCCCTTTGAAGACTATAGGGCCAAAGGAAATATCCTCCGATAACAAAGAGAAAGAAGCTTTCTGAGAAACTTCTTTGTGTTCTGTGAAATCATCTCACAGAGTTATAGCTTTACCCTCAAGAAGCCTTTCGCTAAGACAGTTCTTGGGGAACTGGCAAAGTGATATTTGGATGCCCATAGAGGGCTATGGTGAAAAAGGAAATATCGTCAGATGAAATCTGGAAAGAAGCTTTCTGAGAATCTGCTCTGTGATGTGTGGCTTCCACTCACAGAGTTGCATCTGTATTTCCTGGATCTCTTTGCTAGCCTTATTTCTGTGGAATCTGAGAACAGATATTTCGGATCCCTTTGAAGACTATAGGTCCAAAGGAAATATCCTCCGATAACAAAGAGAAAGAAGCTTTCTGAGAAACTTCTTTGTGTTCTGTGAAATCAGCTCACAGAGTTATAGCTTTCCCCTCAAGAAGCCTTTCGCTAAGACAGTTCTTGTGGAATTGGAAAAGTGATATTTGGAAGCCCATAGAAGGCTAAGGTGAAAAAGGAAATATCCTCAGATGAAATCTGGAAAGAAGCTTTCTGAGAAACTTCTTAGTGTTCTGTTAATTCATCTCGCAGAGTTACATCTGTATTTCGTGGATCACGTTGCTAGCCTTATTTCTGTGGAATCTGAGAACAGATATTTCGGATCCCTTTGAAGACTATAGGGCCAAAGGAAATATCCTCCGATAACAAAGAGAAAGGAGCTTTCTGAGAAACTTCTTTGTGTTCTGTAAAATCATCCACAGAGTTACAGATTTCCCCTCAAGAAGCCTTTCGCTAAGACAGTTCTTGTGGAATTGGCAAAGTGATATTTGGAAGCCCTTATTCGGCTATGGTGAAAAAGGAAATATCCTCAGATGAAATATGGAAAGAAGCTTTCTGAGAAACTGTTCTGTGATGTGTGACTTCCACTCACAGAGTTACATCTGTATTTCGTGGATCTCTTTGCTAGCCTTATTTCTGTGGAATCTGAGAACAGATACTTCGGATCCCTTTGAAGACTATAGGGCCAAAGGAAATATCCTCCGATAACAAAGAGAAAGAAGCTTTCTGAGAAACTTCTTTGTGTTCTGTGAAATCATCTCACAGAGTTATAGCTTTCCCCTCAAGAAGCCTTTCGCTAAGACACTTCTTGTGGAATTGACAAAGTGATATTTGGAAGCCCATATACGGCTATGGTGAAAAAGGAAATATCCTCAGATGAAATCTGGAAAGAAGCTTTCTGAGAAACTGCTTAGTGTTCTGTTAATTCATCTCGCAGAGTTACATCTGTATTTCGTGGATCTCTTTGCTAGCCTTATTTCTGTGGAATCTGAGAACAGATATTTCGGATCCCTTTGAAGACGATAGGGCCAATGGAAATATCCTCCGATAACAAAGAGAAAGAAGCTTTCTGAGAAACTTCTTTGTGTTCTGTAAAATCATCCACAGAGTTACAGCTTTCCCCTCAAGAAGCCTTTCGCTAAGACAGTTCTTGTGGAATTGGCAAAGTGATATTTGGAAGCCAATAGACGGCTTTGGTGAAAAAGGAAATATCCTCATTGAAATCTGTAAAGAAGCTTTCTGAGAAACTGCTCTGTGATTTGTGACTTCCACTCACAGAGTACCTCTGTATTTCGTGCATCTCTTTGCTAGCCTCATTTCTGTGGAATCTGAGAACGGATATTTGGGATCCCATTGAAGACTACAGGGCCAAAGGAAATATCCTCCGATAACAAAGAGAAAGAAGCTTTATGAGAAACTTCTTTGTGTTCTGTGAAATCAACTCACAGAGTTACTGCTTCCCCTCAAGAAGCCTTTCACTAAGACAGTTCCTGTGGAATTGGCAAAGTGATATTTGGAAGCCCATAGACCGCTATGGAGAAAAAGGAAATATCCTCAGATGAAATCTGGAAAGAAGCTTTCTGAGAAACTGCTCTGTGATGTGTGACTTCCACTCACAGAGTTACATGTGTATTTCGTGGATCTCTTTGCTTGCCTTATTTCTGTGGAATCGGAGAACAGATATTTCTAATCCCTTTGAAGACTATAGGGACAAAGGAAATATCATCCGACAACAAAGACAAAGAAGCTTTCTGAGAAACTTCTTTGTGTTCTGTGAAATCATCTCACAGAGTTACAGCTTTCCCCTCAAGAAGCCTTTCGCTAAGACAGTTCTTGTGGAATTGGCAAAGTTATATTTGGAACCCCTAGAGGGCTATGGCGAAAAAGGAAATATCGTCAGATGAAATCTGGAAAGAAGCTTTCTGAGAAACTGCTCTGTGATGTGTTACTTCCACTCACAGAGTTGCATCTGTATTTCGTGGATCTCTTTGCTAGCCTTATTTCTGTGGAATCTGAGAACAGATATTTCTGATCCCTTTGAAGACTATAGGGCCAAAGGAAATATCCTCCGATAACAAAGAGAAAGAAGCTTTCTGAGAAACTTTTTTGTGTTCTTTGAAATCATCTCAGAGAGTTATAGCTTTCCCCTCAAGAAGCCTTTTACTAAGGCAGTTCTTTTGGAAATGGCAAAGTGATATTTGGAAGCCCATTGAAGGCTATGGTGAAAAAGGAAATATCCTCAGATGAAATTTGGAAAGCAGCTTTCTGAGAAACTGCTTAGTGTTCTGTTAATTCATCTCCGAGAGTTACATCTGTATTTCTGGATCTCTTTGCTAGCCTTATTTCTGTGGAATCTGAGAACAGATATTTCGGATCCCTTTGAAGACTATAGGGCCAAAGGAAATATCCTTCGATAACAAAGAGAAAGAAGCTTTCTGAGAAACTTCTTTGTGTTCTGTGAAATCATCTCACAGAGTTACAGCTCTCCGCTAGGAAGCCTTTCGTTAAGACAGTTGTTGTGAAATTGGCAAAGTGATATTTGGAAGCAAATAGAGGGGTATGGTGAAAAAGGAAATATCCTCAGATGAAATCTGGAAAGAAGCTTTCTGAGAAACTGCTCTGTGATGTGTGACTTCCACTCACAGAGTTACATCTCTATTTTGTGGATCTCTTTGCTAGCCTTATTTCTGTGGAATCTGAGAACAGATATTTCGGATCCCTTTGAAGACTATAGGGCCAAAGGAAATATCCTCCGATAACAAAGAGAAAGAAGCTTTCTGAGAAACTTCTTTGTGTTCTGTGAAATCATCTCACAGAGTTATAGCTTTACCCTCAAGAAGCCTTTCGCTAAGACAGTTCTTGGGGAACTGGCAAAGTGATATTTGGATGCCCATAGAGGGCTATGGTGAAAAGGGAAATATCGTCAGATGAAATCTAGAAAGAAGCTTTCTGAGAATCTGCTCTGTGATGTGTGGCTTCCACTCACAGAGTTGCATCTGTATTTCCTGGATCTCTTTGCTAGCCTTATTTCTGTGGAATCTGAGAACAGATATTTCGGATCCCTTTGAAGACTATAGGTCCAAAGGAAATATCCTCCGATAACAAAGAGAAAGAAGCTTTCTGAGAAACTTCTTTGTGTTCTGTGAAATCAGCTCACAGAGTTATAGCTTTCCCCTCAAGAAGCCTTTCGCTAAGACAGTTCTTGTGGAATTGGAAAAGTGATATTTGGAAGCCCATAGAAGGCTACGGTGAAAAAGGAAATATCCTCAGATGAAAACTGGAAAGAAGCTTTCTGAGAAACTGCTTAGTGTTCTTTTACTTCACCTCACAGAGTTACATCTGTATTTCGTGGATCTCTTTGCTAGCCTTATTTCTGTGGAATCTGAGAACAGATATTTCGGATCCCTTTGAAGACTATAGGGCCCAAGGAAATATCCTCCGATAACAAAGAGAAAGGAGCTTTCTGAGAAACTTCTTTGTGTTCTGTAAAATCATCCACAGAGTTACAGATTTCCCCTCAAGAAGCCTTTCGCTAAGACAGTTCTTGTGGAATTGGCAAAGTGATATTTGGAAGCCCTTATTCGGCAATGGTGAAAAAGGAAATATCCTCAGATGAAATATGGAAAGAAGCTTTCTGAGAAACTGTTCTGTGATGTGTGACTTCCACTCACAGAGTTACATCTGTATTTCGTGGATCTCTTTGCTAGCCTTATTTCTGTGGAATCTGAGAACAGATACTTCGGATCCCTTTGAAGACTATAGGGCCAAAGGAAATATCCTCCGATAACAAAGAGAAAGACGCTTTCTAAGAAACTTCTTTGTGTTCTGTGAATTCATCTCACAGAGTTATAGCTTTCCCCTCAAGAAGCCTTTCGCTAAGACACTTCTTGTGGAATTGACAAAGTGATATTTGGAAGCCCATATACGGCTATGGTGAAAAAGGAAATATTCTCAGATGAAATCTGGAAAGAAGCTTTCTGAGAAACTGCTTAGTGTTCTGTTAATTCATCTCGCAGAGTTACATCTGTATTTCGTGGATCTCTTTGCTAGCCTTATTTCTGTGGAATCTGAGAACAGATATTTCGGATCCCTTTGAAGACTATAGGGCCAAAGGAAATATCCTCCGATAACAAAGAGAAAGAAGCTTTCTGAGAAACTTCTTTGTGTTCTCTAAAATCATCCACAGAGTTACAGCTTTCCCCTCAAGAAGCCTTTCGCTAAGACAGTTCTTGTGGAATTGGCAAAGTGATATTTGGAAACCAATAGACGGCTTTGGTGAAAAAGGAAATATCCTCATTGAAATCTGGAAAGAAGCTTTCTGAGAATCTGCTCTGTGATTTGTGACTTCCACTCACAGAGTACCTCTGTATTTCGTGCATCTCTTTGCTAGCCTCATTTCTGTAGAATCTTAGAACAGGTATTTCGGATCCCTTTGAAGACAATAGGGACAAAGGAAATATCCTCTGATAACAAAGAGAAAGAAGCTTTCTGAGAAACTTCTTTGTGTTCTGTGAAATCATCTCACAGAGTTATAGCTTTCCCGTCAAGAAGCCTTTCGCTAAGAGAGTTCTTGTGGAATTGCCAAAGTGATATTTGGAAGGCCATAGAAGGCTATGGTGAAAAAGGAAATATCCTCAGATGAAATCTGGAAAGAAGCTTTCTGAAAAACTGCTTAGTGTTCTGTTAATTCATCTGACAGAGTTATATCTATATTTCGTGGTTGTCTTTGCTAGCCTTATTTCTGTGGAATCTGAGAACGGATATTTCGGATCCCTTTGAAGTCTATAGGGCCAAAGGAGTCATCCTCCGATAACAAAGAGAAAGAAGCTTTCTGGAAACTTCTTTGTGTTCTGTGGAATCATCTCACAGAGTTACAGCTTTCCCCTCAAGAAGCCTTTCGCTAAGACAGTTCTTGTGCAATTGGCAAAGTGATATTTGGAAGCCCATAGACGGCTATGGTGAAAAAGGAAATATCCTCAGATGAAATCTGGAAAGAAGCTTTCTGAGAAACTGCTCTGTGATGTTTGACTTCCACTCACAGAGTTACATCTGTATTTCGTGGATCTCTTTGCTAGTCTTATTTCTGTGGAATCTGAGAACAGATATTTCGGATCCCTTTGAAGACTATAGGGCCCAAGGAAATATCCTCTGATAACAAAGAGAGAGAAGCTTTCTGAGAAACTTCTTTGTGTTCTGTGAAATCATCTCACAGAGTTATAGCTTTCCCGTCAAGAAGCCTTTCGCTAAGAGAGTTCTTGTGGAATTGGCAAAGTGATATTCGGAAGGCCATAGAAGGCTATGGTGAAAAAGGAAATATCCTCAGATGAAATTTGGGAAGCAGCTTTCTGAGAAACTGCTTAATGTTCTGTTAATTCATCTCGAAGAGTTACATCTGTATTTCGTGGATCTCTTTGCTAGTCTTATTTCTGTGGAATCTGAGGACAGATATTTCGGATCCCCTTGAAGACTCTAGGGCACAAGGAAATATCTTCCGATAACAAAGAGAAAGAAGCTTTCTGAGAAACCTCTTTGTGTTCTGTGAAATCATCTCACAGAGTTACAGCTTTCCCCTCAAGAAGGCTTTCGTTAAGACAGTTCTTGTGGAATTGGCAAAGTGATATTTGGAAGCCCATAGAGGGCTATGGTGAAAAAGGAAATATCCTCAGATGAAATCTGGAAAGAAGCTTTCTGAGAAACTGCTATGTGATGTGTGACTTCTACTCAGAGAGTTACATCTGTATTTCGTGGAACTCTTTGCTAGCCTTATTTCTGTGGAATCTGAGAACAGATATTTCGGATGCCTTTGAAGTCTATAGGGCCAAAGGAAATATCCTCCGATAACAAAGAGAAAGAAGCTTTATGAGAAACTTCTTTGTGTTGTGTGAAATCATCTCACAGAGTTACAGCTCTCCCCTCAAGAAGCCTTTCGCTAAGACAGTTCTTGAGGAATTGGCAAAGTGATATTTGGAAGCCCATAGAGGTCTACGGTGTAAAAGGAAATATCCTCAGATGAAATCTGGAAAGAAGCTTTCTGAGAAACTTCTTAGTGTTCTGTTAATTCATCTCGCAGAGTTACATCTGTATTTCGTGGATCACGTTGCTAGCCTTATTTCTGTGGAATCTGAGAACAGATATTTCGGATCCCTTTGAAGACTATAGGGCCAAAGGAAATATCCTCCGATAACAAAGAGAAAGGAGCTTTCTGAGAAACTTCTTTGTGTTCTGTAAAATCATCCACAGAGTTACAGATTTCCCCTCAAGAAGCCTTTCGCTAAGACAGTTCTTGTGGAATTGGCAAAGTGATATTTGGAAGCCCTTATTCGGCTATGGTGAAAAAGGAAATATCCTCAGATGAAATATGGAAAGAAGCTTTCTGAGAAACTGTTCTGTGATGTGTGACTTCCACTCACAGAGTTACATCTGTATTTCGTGGATCTCTTTGCTAGCCTTATTTCTGTGGAATCTGAGAACAGATACTTCGGATCCCTTTGAAGACTATAGGGCCAAAGGAAATATCCTCCGATAACAAAGAGAAAGAAGCTTTCTGAGAAACTTCTTTGTGTTCTGTGAAATCATCTCACAGAGTTATAGCTTTCCCCTCAAGAAGCCTTTCGCTAAGACACTTCTTGTGGAATTGACAAAGTGATATTTGGAAGCCCATATACGGCTATGGTGAAAAAGGAAATATCCTCAGATGAAATCTGGAAAGAAGCTTTCTGAGAAACTGCTTAGTGTTCTGTTAATTCATCTCGCAGAGTTACATCTGTATTTCGTGGATCTCTTTGCTAGCCTTATTTCTGTGGAATCTGAGAACAGATATTTCGGATCCCTTTGAAGACGATAGGGCCAATGGAAATATCCTCCGATAACAAAGAGAAAGAAGCTTTCTGAGAAACTTCTTTGTGTTCTGTAAAATCATCCACAGAGTTACAGCTTTCCCCTCAAGAAGCCTTTCGCTAAGACAGTTCTTGTGGAATTGGCAAAGTGATATTTGGAAGCCAATAGACGGCTTTGGTGAAAAAGGAAATATCCTCATTGAAATCTGTAAAGAAGCTTTCTGAGAAACTGCTCTGTGATTTGTGACTTCCACTCACAGAGTACCTCTGTATTTCGTGCATCTCTTTGCTAGCCTCATTTCTGTGGAATCTGAGAACGGATATTTGGGATCCCATTGAAGACTACAGGGCCAAAGGAAATATCCTCCGATAACAAAGAGAAAGAAGCTTTATGAGAAACTTCTTTGTGTTCTGTGAAATCAACTCACAGAGTTACTGCTTCCCCTCAAGAAGCCTTTCACTAAGACAGTTCCTGTGGAATTGGCAAAGTGATATTTGGAAGCCCATAGACCGCTATGGAGAAAAAGGAAATATCCTCAGATGAAATCTGGAAAGAAGCTTTCTGAGAAACTGCTCTGTGATGTGTGACTTCCACTCACAGAGTTACATGTGTATTTCGTGGATCTCTTTGCTTGCCTTATTTCTGTGGAATCGGAGAACAGATATTTCTAATCCCTTTGAAGACTATAGGGACAAAGGAAATATCATCCGACAACAAAGACAAAGAAGCTTTCTGAGAAACTTCTTTGTGTTCTGTGAAATCATCTCACAGAGTTACAGCTTTCCCCTCAAGAAGCCTTTCGCTAAGACAGTTCTTGTGGAATTGGCAAAGTTATATTTGGAACCCCTAGAGGGCTATGGCGAAAAAGGAAATATCGTCAGATGAAATCTGGAAAGAAGCTTTCTGAGAAACTGCTCTGTGATGTGTTACTTCCACTCACAGAGTTGCATCTGTATTTCGTGGATCTCTTTGCTAGCCTTATTTCTGTGGAATCTGAGAACAGATATTTCTGATCCCTTTGAAGACTATAGGGCCAAAGGAAATATCCTCCGATAACAAAGAGAAAGAAGCTTTCTGAGAAACTTTTTTGTGTTCTTTGAAATCATCTCAGAGAGTTATAGCTTTCCCCTCAAGAAGCCTTTTACTAAGGCAGTTCTTTTGGAAATGGCAAAGTGATATTTGGAAGCCCATTGAAGGCTATGGTGAAAAAGGAAATATCCTCAGATGAAATTTGGAAAGCAGCTTTCTGAGAAACTGCTTAGTGTTCTGTTAATTCATCTCCGAGAGTTACATCTGTATTTCTGGATCTCTTTGCTAGCCTTATTTCTGTGGAATCTGAGAACAGATATTTCGGATCCCTTTGAAGACTATAGGGCCAAAGGAAATATCCTTCGATAACAAAGAGAAAGAAGCTTTCTGAGAAACTTCTTTGTGTTCTGTGAAATCATCTCACAGAGTTACAGCTCTCCGCTAGGAAGCCTTTCGTTAAGACAGTTGTTGTGAAATTGGCAAAGTGATATTTGGAAGCAAATAGAGGGGTATGGTGAAAAAGGAAATATCCTCAGATGAAATCTGGAAAGAAGCTTTCTGAGAAACTGCTCTGTGATGTGTGACTTCCACTCACAGAGTTACATCTCTATTTTGTGGATCTCTTTGCTAGCCTTATTTCTGTGGAATCTGAGAACAGATATTTCGGATCCCTTTGAAGACTATAGGGCCAAAGGAAATATCCTCCGATAACAAAGAGAAAGAAGCTTTCTGAGAAACTTCTTTGTGTTCTGTGAAATCATCTCACAGAGTTATAGCTTTACCCTCAAGAAGCCTTTCGCTAAGACAGTTCTTGGGGAACTGGCAAAGTGATATTTGGATGCCCATAGAGGGCTATGGTGAAAAGGGAAATATCGTCAGATGAAATCTAGAAAGAAGCTTTCTGAGAATCTGCTCTGTGATGTGTGGCTTCCACTCACAGAGTTGCATCTGTATTTCCTGGATCTCTTTGCTAGCCTTATTTCTGTGGAATCTGAGAACAGATATTTCGGATCCCTTTGAAGACTATAGGTCCAAAGGAAATATCCTCCGATAACAAAGAGAAAGAAGCTTTCTGAGAAACTTCTTTGTGTTCTGTGAAATCAGCTCACAGAGTTATAGCTTTCCCCTCAAGAAGCCTTTCGCTAAGACAGTTCTTGTGGAATTGGAAAAGTGATATTTGGAAGCCCATAGAAGGCTACGGTGAAAAAGGAAATATCCTCAGATGAAAACTGGAAAGAAGCTTTCTGAGAAACTGCTTAGTGTTCTTTTACTTCACCTCACAGAGTTACATCTGTATTTCGTGGATCTCTTTGCTAGCCTTATTTCTGTGGAATCTGAGAACAGATATTTCGGATCCCTTTGAAGACTATAGGGCCCAAGGAAATATCCTCCGATAACAAAGAGAAAGGAGCTTTCTGAGAAACTTCTTTGTGTTCTGTAAAATCATCCACAGAGTTACAGATTTCCCCTCAAGAAGCCTTTCGCTAAGACAGTTCTTGTGGAATTGGCAAAGTGATATTTGGAAGCCCTTATTCGGCAATGGTGAAAAAGGAAATATCCTCAGATGAAATATGGAAAGAAGCTTTCTGAGAAACTGTTCTGTGATGTGTGACTTCCACTCACAGAGTTACATCTGTATTTCGTGGATCTCTTTGCTAGCCTTATTTCTGTGGAATCTGAGAACAGATACTTCGGATCCCTTTGAAGACTATAGGGCCAAAGGAAATATCCTCCGATAACAAAGAGAAAGACGCTTTCTAAGAAACTTCTTTGTGTTCTGTGAATTCATCTCACAGAGTTATAGCTTTCCCCTCAAGAAGCCTTTCGCTAAGACACTTCTTGTGGAATTGACAAAGTGATATTTGGAAGCCCATATACGGCTATGGTGAAAAAGGAAATATTCTCAGATGAAATCTGGAAAGAAGCTTTCTGAGAAACTGCTTAGTGTTCTGTTAATTCATCTCGCAGAGTTACATCTGTATTTCGTGGATCTCTTTGCTAGCCTTATTTCTGTGGAATCTGAGAACAGATATTTCGGATCCCTTTGAAGACTATAGGGCCAAAGGAAATATCCTCCGATAACAAAGAGAAAGAAGCTTTCTGAGAAACTTCTTTGTGTTCTCTAAAATCATCCACAGAGTTACAGCTTTCCCCTCAAGAAGCCTTTCGCTAAGACAGTTCTTGTGGAATTGGCAAAGTGATATTTGGAAACCAATAGACGGCTTTGGTGAAAAAGGAAATATCCTCATTGAAATCTGGAAAGAAGCTTTCTGAGAATCTGCTCTGTGATTTGTGACTTCCACTCACAGAGTACCTCTGTATTTCGTGCATCTCTTTGCTAGCCTCATTTCTGTGGAATCTTAGAACAGGTATTTCGGATCCCTTTGAAGACAATAGGGACAAAGGAAATATCCTCTGATAACAAAGAGAAAGAAGCTTTCTGAGAAACTTCTTTGTGTTCTGTGAAATCATCTCACAGAGTTATAGCTTTCCCGTCAAGAAGCCTTTCGCTAAGAGAGTTCTTGTGGAATTGCCAAAGTGATATTTGGAAGGCCATAGAAGGCTATGGTGAAAAAGGAAATATCCTCAGATGAAATCTGGAAAGAAGCTTTCTGAAAAACTGCTTAGTGTTCTGTTAATTCATCTGACAGAGTTATATCTATATTTCGTGGTTGTCTTTGCTAGCCTTATTTCTGTGGAATCTGAGAACGGATATTTCGGATCCCTTTGAAGTCTATAGGGCCAAAGGAGTCATCCTCCGATAACAAAGAGAAAGAAGCTTTCTGGAAACTTCTTTGTGTTCTGTGGAATCATCTCACAGAGTTACAGCTTTCCCCTCAAGAAGCCTTTCGCTAAGACAGTTCTTGTGCAATTGGCAAAGTGATATTTGGAAGCCCATAGACGGCTATGGTGAAAAAGGAAATATCCTCAGATGAAATCTGGAAAGAAGCTTTCTGAGAAACTGCTCTGTGATGTTTGACTTCCACTCACAGAGTTACATCTGTATTTCGTGGATCTCTTTGCTAGTCTTATTTCTGTGGAATCTGAGAACAGATATTTCGGATCCCTTTGAAGACTATAGGGCCCAAGGAAATATCCTCTGATAACAAAGAGAGAGAAGCTTTCTGAGAAACTTCTTTGTGTTCTGTGAAATCATCTCACAGAGTTATAGCTTTCCCGTCAAGAAGCCTTTCGCTAAGAGAGTTCTTGTGGAATTGGCAAAGTGATATTCGGAAGGCCATAGAAGGCTATGGTGAAAAAGGAAATATCCTCAGATGAAATTTGGGAAGCAGCTTTCTGAGAAACTGCTTAATGTTCTGTTAATTCATCTCGAAGAGTTACATCTGTATTTCGTGGATCTCTTTGCTAGTCTTATTTCTGTGGAATCTGAGGACAGATATTTCGGATCCCCTTGAAGACTCTAGGGCACAAGGAAATATCTTCCGATAACAAAGAGAAAGAAGCTTTCTGAGAAACCTCTTTGTGTTCTGTGAAATCATCTCACAGAGTTACAGCTTTCCCCTCAAGAAGGCTTTCGTTAAGACAGTTCTTGTGGAATTGGCAAAGTGATATTTGGAAGCCCATAGAGGGCTATGGTGAAAAAGGAAATATCCTCAGATGAAATCTGGAAAGAAGCTTTCTGAGAAACTGCTATGTGATGTGTGACTTCTACTCAGAGAGTTACATCTGTATTTCGTGGAACTCTTTGCTAGCCTTATTTCTGTGGAATCTGAGAACAGATATTTCGGATGCCTTTGAAGTCTATAGGGCCAAAGGAAATATCCTCCGATAACAAAGAGAAAGAAGCTTTATGAGAAACTTCTTTGTGTTGTGTGAAATCATCTCACAGAGTTACAGCTCTCCCCTCAAGAAGCCTTTCGCTAAGACAGTTCTTGAGGAATTGGCAAAGTGATATTTGGAAGCCCATAGAGGTCTACGGTGTAAAAGGAAATATCCTCAGATGAAATCTGGAAAGAAACTTTCTGAGAAACTGCTTAATGTTCTGTTAATTCATCTCACAGGGTTACATCTGTATTTCGTGGATCTCTTTGCTAGCCTTATTTCTGTGGAACATTAGAACAGATATTGCGGATCCCTTTGAAGACTATAGGGCCAAAGGAAATATCCTCCGATAACAAAGAGAAAGAAGCTTTCTGAGAAACTTCTTTGTGTTCTGTGAAATCATCTCACAGAGTTACAGCTTTCCCCTCAAGAAGCCTTTCGCTAAGACAGTTCTTGTGGAATTGGCAACGTGATATTTGGAAGCCCATAGAGGTCTATGGTGAAAAAGGAAATATCCTCAGATGAAATCTGGAAAGAAGCTTTCTGAGAAACTTCTTTGTGATGTGTGACTTCCACTCACAGAGTTACATCTGTTTTTCGTGGATCACTTTGCTAGCCTTATTTCTGTGGAATCTGAGAACAGATATTTCGGATCCCTTTGAATATTCTAGGGACAAAGGAAATAACCTCCGATAACAAAGAGAAAGAAGCTTTCTGAGAAACTTCCTTGTATTCTGTGAAATCATCTCACGGAGTTACAGCTTTCCCCTCAGGAAGCCTTTCGCTAAGACACTTCTTGTGGAATTGGAAAAGTAATATTTGGCAGCCCACAGAGGGCTATGGTGAAAAAGCAAATATCCTCAGATGAATTATGGAAAGAAGCTTTCTGAGAAACTGCTTAGTGTTCTGTTAATTCATCTCACAGAGTTACATCTGTATTTCGTGGATCTCTTTACTAGACTTATTTCTGTGGAATCTGAGAACAGATATTGCGGATCCCTTTGAAGACTATAGGGCCGAAGGAAATATGCCCCGATAACAAAGAGAAATAAGCTTTCTGAGAAACTTCTTTGTGTTCTGTGAAATCATCTCACAGAGTTACAGCTTTCCCCTGAAGAAGCCTTTCGCTAAGACAGTTCTTGTGGAATTGACAAAGTGATATTTGGAAGCCCTTAGACGGCTATGGTGAAAAAGGAAATATCCTCAGATGAAATCTGTAAAGAAGCTTTCTGAGAAACTGCTCTGTGATGTGTGACTTCCAGTCACAGAGTTACATCTGTATTTCGTGGATCTCTTTGCTAGCCTTATTTCTGTGGAATCTGAGAACAGATATTTCGGATCCCTTGGAAGACTATAGGGCCAAAGGAAATATCCTCCGATAACAAAGAGAAAGAAGGTTTGTGAGAAACTTCTTTGTGTTCTGTGAAATCATCTCACAGAGTTTCAGCTTTCTCCTCAAGAAGCCTTTCGCAAAACAGTTCTTGTGTATTTGGCAAAGTGATATTTGGAAGCCCATAGAGGGCTATGGTGAAAAAGGAAATATCGTCAGATGAAATTTGGAAAGAAGCTTTCTGAGAAACTGCTTAGTGTTCTGTTAATTCATCTCACACATTTACATCTGTATTTCGTGGATCTCTTTGCTAGCCTTATTTCTGTGGTATCTGAGAACAGATATTCCGGATCCCTTTGAAGATTATACGGCCAAAGGAAATATCCTCCGATAACAAAGAGAAAGAAGCTTTCTGAGAAACTTCTTTGTATTCTGTGAAATCATCTCAAAGAGTTACAGCTTTCCCCTCAGGAAGGCTTTCGCTAAGACACTTCTTGTGGATTTGGCAAAGTGATATTTGGAAGCCCACAGAGGGCTACGGTGAAAAAGGAAATATCCTCGGATGAAATATGGAAAGAAGCTTTCTGAGAAAATTCTCTGTGATGTGTGACTTCCACTCACAGAGTTACATCTGTATTTCGTGGATCTCTTTGCTAGTCTTATTTCTGTGGAATCTGAGAACAGATATTTCGGATCACTTTGAAGACTATAGGGCCAAAGTAAATACCTTCCGATAACAAAGAGAAAGAAGCTTTCTGAGAAACTTCTTTGTGTTCTGTGAAATCATCTAACAGAGGTACAGCTTTCCCCTCAAGAAGTCTTTCGCTAAGACAGTTCTTTGGAATGGCAAAGTGATATTTGGAAGCCCTTAGACGGCTATGGTGAAAAAGGAAATATCCTCAGATGAAATCTGGAAAGCAGCTTTCTGAGAAACTGCTTAGTATTCTGTTAATTCATCTCACAGAGTTATATCTGTATTTCGTGGATCTCTTTTCTAGCCTTATTTCTGTGGAATCTGAGAACAGATATTTCGGATCCCTTGGAAGAATATAGGGCCAAAGGAAATATCCTCCGAAAAATAGAGAAAGAATCTTTCTGAGAATCTTCTTTGTGTACTGTGAAATCATCTCACAGAGGTACAGCTTTCGCCTCAAGAAGCCTTTCGCTAAGACAGTTCTTGTGGAATTGGAAAAGTGATATTTGGAAGACCATAGAGGGCTATGGTGAAAAAGGAAATATCCTCAGATGAAATCTGGAAAGTAGCTTTCTGAGAAACTGCTCTGTGATGTGTGACTTCCACTCACCGAATTACATCTGTATTTCATGGATCTCTTTGCTAGCCTTATTTCTGTGGAATCTGAGAACAGATATTTCAGATCCCTTTGAAGATTATAGGGCCAAAGGAAATATCCTCCGATAACAAAGAGAAAGAAGCTTTCTGAGAAACTTTCCTGTGTTCTCTGAAATCATCTCACAGAGTTACATCTGTATTTCGTGGATCTCTTTGCTAGCCTTATTTCTGTGGAATCTGAAAACAGATATTTGGAATCCCTTTGAAGACTATAGGGCCAAAGGAAATATCCTCAGATAACAAAGAGAAAGAAGCTTTCTGAGAAAATTCTTTGTGTTCTGTGAAATCATCTCACAGAGTTACAGCTTTCCCTTCAAAAAGCCTTTCGCTAAGACAGTTCTTGTGGAATTGGCAAAGTGATATTTGGAAGCCCATAGACGGCTATGGTGAAAAAGGAAATATCCTCAGATGAAATAGGGAAAGAAACTTTCTGAGAAACTGCTTAGTGTTCTGTTAATTCATCTCACAGAGTTACATCTGTATTTCGTGGATCTCTTTGCTAGCCTTTTTTCTGTGGAATCTGAGAACAGATATTTCGGGTCCCTTTGAAGACTATAGGACCAATGGAAATATCCTTCGATAACAAAGAGAAAGAAGCTTTCTGAGAAACTTCTTTGTGTTCTGTGAAATCATCCCTCAGAGTTACAGCTTTCCCCTCCCGAAGCCTTTCCCTAAGACAGTTCTTGTGGAATTAGCAAAATGACATTTGGAAGCCCTTAGATGGCTATGGTGAAAAAGGAAATATCCTCAAATGAAATCTGGAAAGAAGCTTTCTGAGAAACTGCTTAGTGTTCTTTTAATTCACCTCACAGAGTTATATCTGTATTTCGTGGATCTCTTTCCGAGACTTATTTCTGTGGAGTCTGAGAACAGATACTTCGGATCCCTTTGAAGACTATGGGGCCAAAGGAAATATCCTCCGATAACAAAGAGAAAGAAGCTTTCTGAGAAACTTCTTCGTGTTCTGTGAAATCATCTCACAGAGTTACAGTTTCCCTCAAGAAGCCTTTCGCTAAGACAGTTCTTGTGGAATTGGCAAAGTCATATTTTTAAGCCCATAGAGGGCTATGGTGAAAAAGGAAATATCCTCAGACGAAATCTGGAAAGAAGCTTTCTGAGAAACTGCTTAGTGTTCTGTTAATTCATCTCACGGTGTTATATCTGTATTTCGTGGATCTCTTTACTAGCCTTATTTCTGTGGAATCTGAGAACAGATATTTCAGATCCCTTTGAAGAATATAGGGCCAAAGGAAATATCCTCCGATAACAAAGTGAAAGAAGCTTTCTGAGAAACTTCTTTGTGTTCTGTGAAATCATCTCACAGAGTTACAAGCTTTCCCCTCAAGAAACCTTTCGCTAAGACAGTTCTTGTGGAATTGGCAAAGTGATATTTGGAAGCCCAGAGAGGGCTATGTTGAAAAAGGAAATATCCTCGGATGAAATCTGGAAAGAAGCTTTCTGAGAAACCTCTCTGTGATGTGTGACCTCCCCTCACAGAGTTACATCTGTATTTCGTGGATCTCTTTGCTAGCCTTATTTCTGTGGAATCTGAGAACAGATATTTCGGATCCCTTTGAAGACTATAGATCCAAAGGAAATATCCTCCGATATCAAAGACAAAGAAGCTTTCTGAGAAACTTCTTTGTGTTCTGTGAAATCATCTCACAGAGTTAGAAGCTTTCACCTCAAGAAGCCTTTCGCTAAGATCGTTTTTGTGGAATTGGCAAAGTGATATTTGGAAGCCCATAGAGGTCTATGTTGAAAAAGGAAATATCCTCAGATGAAATCTGGAAAGAAGCTTTCTGAGAAACTGCTTAGTGTGCTATTAATTCACCTCAGAGAGTTACATCTGTATTTAGTGGATCTCTTTGCTAACCTTATTTCTGTGGAATCTGAGAACAGATATTTCCGATCCCTTTGAAGACTATAAGGCCAAAGAAAATATCCTCCGATAACATAGAGAAAGAAGCTTTCTAAGAAACTTCTTTGTGTTTTGTGAAATCATCTCACAGAGTTACAGCTTTCCCCCGAAGAAGTCTTTCGACAAGGCAGTTCTTGTGGTATTGGCAAAGTGATATTTAGAAGCCCATAGAGGGCTATGGTGAAAAAGGAAGTATCCTCAGGTGAAATCTGCAAAGAAGCTTTCTGAGAAACTGCTCTGTGATGTGTGACTTCCACTCACCGAATTACATCTGTATTTCGTGGATCTCTTTGCTAGCCTTATTTGTGTGGAATCTGAGAACAGATATTTCGGATCCCTTTGAAGATTATAGGGCCAAAGGAAATATCCTCCGATAACAAATAGAAAGAAGCTTTCGGAGAAACTTCTTTTTGTTCTGTGAAATCATGTCACAGAGTTACAGCTTTCCCCTCCAGAAGCCTTTCGGTAAGACAGTTCTTGTGGAATTGGCAAAGTGATATTTGGAAGCCCATAGAGGGCTATGTTGAAAGGGAAATATCCTCAGATGAAATCTGGAAAGAAGCTTCTGAGAAACGTCTCTGTGATGTGTGACTTCCACTCACAGAGTTACATCTGTATTTCGTGGATCTGTTTGCTAGCCTTATTTCTGTGGAATCTGAGAACAGATATTTCAGATCCCTTGGATGACTATATGGCCAAAGGAAATATCCTCCGATAACAAAGAGAAAGAAGCTTTCTGAGAAACTTCCTTGTGTTCTGTGAAATCATCTCACAGAGTTACATCTGTATTTCGTGGATCTCTTTGCTAGCCTTATTTCTGTGGAATCTGAGAACAGATATTTGGAATCCCTTTGAAGAAAATAGGGCCAAAGGAAATATCCTCAGATAACAAAGAGAAAGAAGCTTTCTGAGAAACTTCTTTGTGTTCTGTGAAATCATCTCACAGAGGTAAGCTTTCGCCTCAAGAAGCCTTTCGCTAAGACAGTTCTTGTGGAATTGGGAAAGTGATATTTGGAAGCCCATAGAGGGCTATTTTAAAAGGGAAATATCCTCTGATGAAATCTGGAAAGAAGCTTTCTGAGAAACTTCTCTGTGATGTGTGACTTCCACTCACAGAGTTACATCTGTGTTTCGTGGATCTGTTTGCTAGCCTTATTTCTGTGGAATCTGAGAACAGATATTTCGGATCCCTTGGATGACTATATGGCCAAAGGAAATATCCTCCGATAATAAAGAGAAAGAAGCTTTCTGAAAAACTTCTTTGTGTTCTGTGAAATCATCTCACAGAGTTACAGCTTTCCCTTCAAAAAGCCTTTCGCTAAGACAGTTCTTGTGGAATTGGCAAAGTGATATTTGGAAGCCCATAGACGGCTATGGTGAAAAAGGAAATATCCTCAGATGAAATTGGGAAAGAAACTTTCTGAGAAACTGCTTAGTGTTCTGTTAATTCATCTCACAGAGTTACATCTGTATTTCGTGGATCTCTTTGCTAGCCTTTTTTCTGTGGAATCTGAGAACAGATATTTCGGGTCCCTTTGAAGACTATAGGACCAATGGAAATATCCTTCGATAACAAAGAGAAAGAAGCTTTCTGAGAAACTTCTTTGTGTTCTGTGAAATCATCCCACAGAGTTACAGCTTTCCCCTCCCGAAGCCTTTCGCTAAGACAGTTCTTGTGGAATTAGCAAAATGACATTTGGAAGCCCTTAGATGGCTATGGTGAAAAAGGAAATATCCTCAAATGAAATCTGGAAAGAAGCTTTCTGAGAAACTGCTTAGTGTTCTTTTAATTCACCTCACAGAGTTATATCTGTATTTCGTGGATCTCTTTCCGAGACTTATTTCTGTGGAGTCTGAGAACAGATACTTCGGATCCCTTTGAAGACTATGGGGCCAAAGGAAATATCCTCCGATAACAAAGAGAAAGAAGCTTTCTGAGAAACTTCTTCGTGTTCTGTGAAATCATCTCACAGAGTTACAGTTTCCCTCAAGAAGCCTTTCGCTAAGACAGTTCTTGTGGAATTGGCAAAGTCATATTTTTAAGCCCATAGAGGGCTATGGTGAAAAAGGAAATATCCTCAGACGAAAACTGGAAAGAAGGTTTCTGAGAAACTGCTTAGTGTTCTGTTAATTCATCTCACGGTGTTATATCTGTATTTCGTGGATCTCTTTACTAGCCTTATTTCTGTGGAATCTGAGAACAGATATTTCAGATCCCTTTGAAGAATATAGGGCCAAAGGAAATATCCTCCGATAACAAAGTGAAGGAAGCTTTCTGAGAAACTTCTTTGTGTTCTGTGAAATCATCTCACAGAGTTACAAGCTTTCCCCTCAAGAAACCTTTCGCTAAGACAGTTCTTGTGGAATTGGCAAAGTGATATTTGGAAGCCCAGAGAGGGCTATGTTGAAAAAGGAAATATCCTCGGATGAAATCTGGAAAGAAGCTTTCTGAGAAACCTCTCTGTGATGTGTGACCTCCCCTCACAGAGTTACATCTGTATTTCGTGGATCTCTTTGCTAGCCTTATTTCTGTGGAATCTGAGAACAGATATTTCGGATCCCTTTGAAGACTATAGATCCAAAGGAAATATCCTCCGATATCAAAGACAAAGAAGCTTTCTGAGAAACTTCTTTGTGTTCTGTGAAATCATCTCACAGAGTTAGAAGCTTTCACCTCAAGAAGCCTTTCGCTAAGATCGTTTTTGTGGAATTGGCAAAGTGATATTTGGAAGCCCATAGAGGTCTATGTTGAAAAAGGAAATATCCTCAGATGAAATCTGGAAAGAAGCTTTCTGAGAAACTGCTTAGTGTGCTATTAATTCACCTCAGAGAGTTACATCTGTATTTAGTGGATCTCTTTGCTAACCTTATTTCTGTGGAATCTGAGAACAGATATTTCCGATCCCTTTGAAGACTATAAGGCCAAAGGAAATATCCTCCGATAACATAGAGAAAGAAGCTTTCTAAGAAACTTCTTTGTGTTTTGTGAAATCATCTCACAGAGTTACAGCTTTCCCCCGAAGAAGTCTTTCGACAAGGCAGTTCTTGTGGTATTGGCAAAGTGATATTTAGAAGCCCATAGAGGGCTATGGTGAAAAAGGAAGAATCCTCAGGTGAAATCTGCAAAGAAGCTTTCTGAGAAACTGCTCTGTGATGTGTGACTTCCACTCACCGAATTACATCTGTATTTCGTGGATCTCTTTGCTAGCCTTATTTCTGTGGAATCTGAGAACAGATATTTCGGATCCCTTTGAAGATTATAGGGCCAAAGGAAATATCCTCCGATAACAAAAAGAAAGAAGCTTTCGGAGAAACTTCTTTGTGTTCTGTGAAATCATCTCACAGAGTTACAGCTTTCCCCACCAGAAGATTTTCGGTAAGACAGTTCTTGTGGAATTGGCAAAGTGATATTTGGAAGCCCATAGAGGGCTATGTTGAAAGGGAAATATCCTCAGATGAAATCTGGAAAGAAGTTTCTGAGAAACGTCTCTGTGATGTGTGACTTCCACTCACAGAGTTACATCTGTATTTCGTGGATCTGTTTGCTAGCCTTATTTCTGTGGAATCTGAGAACAGATATTTCTGATCCCTTGGATGACTATATGGCCAAAGGAAATATCCTCCGATAACAAAGAGAAAGAAGCTTTCTGAGAAACTTCCTTGTGTTCTGTGAAATCATCTCACAGAGTTACATCTGTATTTCGTGGATCTCTTTGCTAGCCTTATTTCTGTGGAATCTGAGAACAGATATTTGGAATCCCTTTGAAGAAAATAGGGCCAAAGGAAATATCCTCAGATAACAAAGAGAAAGAAGCTTTCTGAGAAACTTCTTTGTGTTCTGTGAAATCATCTCACAGAGGTAAGCTTTCGCCTCAAGAAGCCTTTCGCTAAGACAGTTCTTGTGGAATTGGGAAAGTGATATTTGGAAGCCCATAGAGGGCTATTTTAAAAGGGAAATATCCTCTGATGAAATCTGGAAAGAAGCTTTCTGAGAAACTTCTCTGTGATGTGTGACTTCCACTCACAGAGTTACATCTGTGTTTCGTGGATCTGTTTGCTAGCCTTATTTCTGTGGAATCTGAGAACAGATATTTCGGATCCCTTGGATGACTATATGGCCAAAGGAAATATCCTCCGATAATAAAGAGAAAGAAGCTTTCTGAAAAACTTCTTTGTGTTCTGTGAAATCACCTCACAGAGTTACAGCTTTCCCTTCAAAAAGCCTTTCGCTAAGAGAGTTCTTGTGGAATTGGCAAAGTGATATTTGGAAGCCCATAGACGGCTATGGTGAAAAAGGAAATATCCTCAGATGAAATTGGGAAAGAAACTTTCTGAGAAACTGCTTAGTGTTCTGTTAATTCATCTCAAAGAGTTACATCTGTATTTCGTGGATCTCTTTGCTAGCTTTTTTTCTGTGGAATCTGAGAACAGATATTTCGGGTCCCTTTGAAGACTATAGGACCAATGGAAATATCCTTCGATAACAAAGAGAAAGAAGCTTTCTGAGAAACTTCTTTGTGTTCTGTGAAATCATCCCACAGAGTTACAGCTTTCCCCTCCCGAAGCCTTTCGCTAAGACAGTTCTTGTGGAATTAGCAAAATGACATTTGGAAGCCCTTAGATGGCTATGGTGAAAAAGGAAATATCCTCAAATGAAATCTGGAAAGAAGCTTTCTGAGAAACTGCTTAGTGTTCTTTTAATTCACCTCACAGAGTTATATCTGTATTTCGTGAATCTCTTTCCGAGACTTATTTCTGTGGAATCTGAGAACAGATATTTCGGATCCCATTGAAGACTATGGGGCCAAAGGAAATATCCTCCGATAACAAAGAGAAAGAAGCTTTCTGAGAAACTTCTTCGTGTTCTGTGAAATCATCTCACAGAGTTACAGTTTCCCTCAAGAAGCCTTTCGCTAAGACAGTTCTTGTGGAATTGGCAAAGTCATATTTTGAAGCCCATAGAGGGCTATGGTGAAAAAGGAAATATCCTCAGACGAAATCTGGAAAGAAGCTTTCTGAGAAACTGCTTAGTGTTCTGTTAATTCAACTTACAGAGTTACATCTGTATTTAGGGGATCTCTTTGCTAACCTTATTTCTGTGGAATCTGAGAACAGATATTTCGGATCCCTTTGAAGACTATAGGGCCAAAGGAAATATCCTCCGGTAACAAAGAGAAAGAAGCTTTCTGAGAAACTTCTTTGTGTTCTGTGAAATCATCTCACAGAGTTACAGCTTTCCCCTAAAGAAGCCTTTCGCTAAGACAGTTCTTTTGGAATTGGCAAAGTGATATTTGGAAACCCATAGAGGGCTATGGTAAAAAAGGAAATATCCTCAGATGAAATCTGGAAAGCGCTTTCTGAGATACTACTCTGTGATGTGTGACTTCCACTCACAGAGTTACATCTGTATTTCGTGAATCTCTTTGCTAGCCCTATTTCTGTGGAATCTGAGAACAGATATTTCGGATCCCTTTGAAGACTATAGGGCCAAAGGAAATATCCTCCGATAACAAAAAGAAAGAACCTTTCCGAGAAATTTCTTTGTGTTCTGTGAAATCATCTCACAGAGTTACTGCTTTCCCTTCAAGAACCTGCTCGCTAAGACAGTTCTTGTGTATTTGGAAAAGTGATATTTCGAAGCCAATAGAGGGCTATGGTGAAAAAGGAAGTATTCTCAGATGAAATCTGGAAAGAAGCTTTCTGAGAAACTGCTTAGTGTACTGTTATTTCATCTCACAGAATTACATCTGTATTGCGTGGATATCTTTGCTAGCCTTATTTCTGTGGAATCTGAGAACAGATATTTCGAATCCCTTTGAAGACTATAGGGCCAAAGGAAATATCTTCCGATAACAAAGAGAAAGAAGCTTTCTGAGAAACTTCTTTGTGTTCTGTGAAATCATCTCACAGAGTTACAGCTTTCCCCTCAAGAAACCTTTCGCTAAGACAGTTCTTGTGGAATTTGCAAAGTGATATTTGGAAGCCCATAGAGGGCTATGGTGAAAAAAGAAATATCCTCAGATGAAATCTGCATGGAAGCTTTCTGAGAAACTGCTAAGTGTTCTGTTAATTCATCTCACAGAGTTACATCTGTATTTCGTGGATCTCTTTGCTAGCCTTATTTCTGTGGAATCTGAGGACAGGTATTTCGGATCCCTTTGAAGACTATAGGGCCAAAGGAAATATCCTCCGATAACAAAGAGAAAGAAGCTTTCTGAGAAACATCTTTGTTTTCTGTGAAATCATCCAACAGAGTTACAGCTTTTCCTTTAAGAATCCGCTCGCTAAGACAGTTCTTGTGGATTTGGAAAAGTGATATTTGGAAGCCCATAGAGGGCTATGGTGAAAAAGGAAATATCCTCAGATGAAATCTGGAAAGAAGCTTTCTGAGAAACTGCTTAGTGTTCTGTTAATTCACCTCACCGAGTTACATGTGTGTTTAGTGGGTCTCTATGCTTACCTTATGTCTGTGGAATCTGAGAACAGATATTTCGGATCCCTTTGAAGACTATAGGGCCAAAGGAAATATCCTCCGATAACAAAGAGAAAGAAGCTTTCTAAGAAACTACTTTTTGTTTTGTGAAATCATCTCACAGAGTTAAAGCTTTCCCCTCAAGAAGCCTTTCGCTAAGACAGTTCTTGTGGTATTGGCAAAGTGATATTTCGAAGCCCTTAGAGGGCTATGGTGAAAAAGGAAATATCCACAGATGATATCTGGAAAGAAGCTTTCTGAGAAAATTCTCTATGATGTGTGACTTCCACTAACAGAGTTACATCTGTATTTCGTGGATCTCTTTGCTAGCCTTATTTCTGTGGAATCTGAGAACAGATATTACGAATCCCTTTGAAGACTATAGGGCCAAAGGAAATATCCTCCGATAACAAAGATAAAGAAGCTTTCTGAGAAACTTCTTTGTGTTCTGTGAAATCATCTCACAGAGGTACAGCTTTCCCCTCAAGAAATCTTTCGCTAAGACAGTTCTTGTGGAATTGGCAAAGTGATATGTGGAACCCCTAGAGGGCTATGGTGAAAAAGGAAATATCCTCAAATGAAATCTGGTAAGAATCTTTCTGAGAAACTGCTTAGTGTTCTGTTAATTCACGTCACAGAGTTACATCTGTATTTCGTGGATCTCTTTGCTAGCCTTATTTCTGTGGAACCTGAGAACTGATATTTCGGATCCCTATGAAGACTATAGGGCCAAATGAAATATCCTCCGATAACAAAGAGAAAGAAGCTTTCTGAGAAACTTCTTTGTGTTCTGTGAAATCATCTCACAGAGTTACAGCTTTCCCCTCAAGAAGCCTTTCGCTAAGACAGTTCTTGTGGAATTTGCAAAGTGATATTTGGAAGCCCATAGAGGGCTATGGTGAAAAAGGAAATATCCTCAGACGAAATATGGAAAGAAGCTTTCTGAGAAACTTCTTAGTCTTCTGTTAATTCACCTCACAGACTTACATCTCTGTTTAGTGGATCTCTTTGCTAACCTTATTTCTGTGGAATTAGAGAACAGATATTTCGGATCCCTTTGAAGACTATAAGGACAAAGGAAATATCCTCCGATAACAAAGAGAAAGAAGCTTTCTGAGAAACTTCTTTATGTTCTGTGAAATCATCTCACAGAGTTACAGCTTTCCCCTCAAGAAGCCTTTCGCTGAGACAGTTCTTGTGGAATTGGCAAGGTGATATTTGGAAACCCGTAGAGGTCTATGGTGAAAAAGGAAATATCCTCAGACGAAATCTGGAAAGAAGCTTTCTGAGAAACTGCTTAGTGTTCTATTAATTCACCTCAGAGAGTTACATCTGTATTTAGTGGATCTCTAATAACTTTATTTCTGTGGAATCTGAGAACAGATATTTCCGATCCCTTTGAAGACTATAGGGCCAAAGGAAATATCCCCCGATAACATAGAGAAAGAAGCTTTCTAAGAAACTTCTTTGTGTTTTCTGAAATCATCTCACAGAGTTACAGCTTTCCCCTCAAGAAGACTTTTGCTAAGACAGTTCTTGTGGAATTGGCAAAGTGATATTTAGAAGCCCATAGAGGGCTATGGTGAAAAAGGAAGTATCCTCAGATGAAATCTGGAAAGAAGCTTTCTGAGAAACTGCTCTGTGATGTGTGACTTCCACTCACCGAATTACATCTCTATTTCGTGGATCTCTTTGCTAGCCTTATTTCTGTGCAATCTGAGAACAGATATTTCGGATCCCTTTGAAGATTATAGGGCCAAAGGGAATATCCTCCGATAACAAAGAGAAAGAAGCTTTCGGAGAAACTTCTTTGTGTTCTGTGAAATCATCTCACAGAGTTACAGCTTTCCCCTCAAGAAGCCTTTCGCTAAGACAGTTGTTTTGGAATTGGCAAAGTGATATTTGGAAACCCAAAGAGGGCTATGGTGAAAAAGGAAATATCCTCAGACGAAACCTGGAAAGAAGCTTTCTGAGAAACTGCTTAGTGTTCTGTTAATTCACCTCACAGAGTTACATCTGTGTTTAGTGTATCTCTATGCTTACCTTATGTCTGTGGAATCTGAGAACAGATATTTCGGATCCCTTTGAAGACTATAGGGCCAAAGGAATTATCCTCCGATAACAAAGAGAAAGAAGCTTTCTACGAAACTTCTTTTTGTTTTGTGAAATCATCTCACAGAGTTACAGCTTTCCCCTCAAGAAGCCTTTCGCTAAGGCAGTTCTTGTGGTATTGGCAAAGTGATATTTGGAAGCCCTTAGACGGCTATGGTGCAAAAGGAAATATCCTCAGATGAAATCTGGAAAGAAGATTTCTGAGAAACTTCCCTGTGTTCTGTGAAATCATCTCACAGAGTTACATCTGTATTTCGTGGATCTCTTTGCTAGCCTTATTTCTGTGGAATCTGAGAACAGATATTTCAGATCCCTTTGAAGACTATAGGGCCAAAGGAAATATCCTCCGATAACAAAGAGAAAGAAGCTTTCTGAGAAACTTCTTTGTGTTCTCTTAAATCATCCATAGAGTTACATCTTTCCCTTCAAGAAGCCGCTCGCTAAGACAGTTCTTGTGGATTTGGAAAAGTGATATTTGGAAGCCCAGAGAGGGCTATGGTGAAAAAGGAAATATCCTCAGATGAAATCTGGAAAGAAGCTTTCTGAGAAACTGCTTAGTGTTCTGTTAATTCACCTCACAGACTTACATCTGTATTTAGTGGATCTCTTTGCTAGTTATTACTGTGGAATCTGAGAACAGATATTTCGGATCCCTTTGAAGACTATAGGGCCAAAGGAAATATCCTCCGATAACAAAGAGAAAGAAGCTTTCGGAGAAACTTCTTTGTGTTCTGTGAAATCATCACACAGAGTTACAGCTTTCCCCTACAGAAGCCTTTCGCTAAGACAGTTCTTGTGGAATTGGCAAAGTGATATTTGGAAGCCCATAGAGGGCTATGTTGAAAGGGAAATATCCTCAGTTGAAATCTGGAAAGCAGCTTTCTGAGAAACTGCTTAGTGTTCTGTTAATTCATCTCACAGAGTTACATCTGTATTTCGTGGATCTCTTTTCTAGCCTTATTTCTGTGCAATCTGAGAACAGATATTTCCGATCCCTTTGAAGACTATAGGGCCATAGGAAATATCCTCCGATAACAAAGAGAAAGAAGCTTTCTGAGAAACTTCTTTGTGTTCTCTTAAATCATCCACAGAGTTACATCTTTCCCTTCAAGAAGCCGCTCGCTAAGACAGTTCTTGTGGATTTGGAAAAGTGATATTTGGAAGCCCAGAGAGGGCTACGGTAAAAAAGGAAATATCCTCAGATGAAATCTGGAAAGAAGCTTTCTGAGAAACTGCTTAGTGTTACGTTAATTCACCTCACAGACTTACATCTGTATTTAGTGGATCTCTTTGCTAGCCTTATTTCTGTGGAATCTGAGAACAGATATTTCGGATCCCTTTGAAGACTGTAGGGCCAAAGGAAATATCCTCCGATAACAAAGAGAAAGAAGCTTTCTATGAAACTTCTTTTTGTTTTGTGAAATCATCTCACAGAGTTACAGCTTTCCCCTCTATAAGCCTTTCGCTTAGGCAGTTCTTGTGGAATTGGCAAAGTGATATTTGGAAGCCCTTAGAGGGCTATGGTGAAAAAGGAAATATCCTCAGATGAAATCTGGAAAGAAGCTTTCTGAGATACTACTCTGTGATGTGTGACTTCCACTCACAGAGTTACATCTGTATTTCGTGAATCTCTTTGCTAGCTCTATTTCTGTGGAATCTGAGAACAGATATTTCGGATCCCTTTGAAGACTATAGGGCCAAAGGAAATATCCTCCGATAACAAAGAGAAAGAACATTTCCGAGAAATTTCTTTTTCTTCTGTGAAATCATCTCACAGAGTTACAGCTTTCCCTTCAAGAACCTGCTCGCTAAGACAGTTCTTGAGTATTTGGAAAAGTGATATTTGGAAGCCAATAGAGGGCTATGGTGAAAAAGGAAGTATTCTCAGATGAAATCTGGAAAGAAGCTTTCTGAGAAACTGCTTAGTGTACAGTTATTTCATCTCACCGAGTTACATCTGTATTTCGTGGATCTCTTTGCTAGCCTTATTTCTGTGGAATCTGAGAACAGATATTTCGAATCCCTTTGAAGACTATAGGGCCAAAGAAAATATCTTCCGATAACAAAGAGAAAGAAGCTTTCTGAGAAACTTCTTTGTGTTCTGTGAAATAATCTCACAGAGTTACAGCATTCCCCTGAAGAAGCCTTTCGCTGAGACAGTTCTTGTGGAATTTGCAAAGTGATATTTGGAAGCCCATAGACGGATATGGTGAAAAAAGAAATATCCTCAGATGAAATCTGCAAAGAAGCTTTCTGAGAAACTGCTAAGTGTTCTGTTAATTCATCTAACAGAGTTACATCTGTATTTCGTGGATCTCTTTGCTAGCCTTATTTCTGTGGAATCTGAGAACAGGTATTTCGGATCCCTTTGAAGACTATAGGGCCAAAGGAAATATCTTCCGATAACAAAGAGAAAGAAGCTTTCTGAGAAACTTCTTTGTGTTCTGTGAAATCATCTAACAGAGTTACATCTTTCCCTTCAAGAAGCCGCTCGCTAAGACAGTTCTTGTGGATTTGGAAAAGTGATATTTGGAAGCCCATATACGGCTATGGTGAAAAAGGAAATAACCTCAGATGAAATCTGGAAAGAAGCTTTCTGAGAAACTGCTTAGTGTTCTGTTAATTCACCTCACAGACTTACATCCGTATTTAGTGGATCTCTTTGCTAGTTATTTCTGTGGAATCTTAGAACAGATATTTCGGATCCCTTTGAAGACTATAGGGCCAAAGGAAATATCCTCCGATAACAAAGAGAAAGAAGATTTCTGAGAAACTTCTTTGTGTTCTGTGAAATCATCTCACAGAGTTACAGCTTTCCCCTCAAGAAGCCTTTCGCTAAGACAGTTGTTTTGGAATTGGCAAAGTGATATTTGGAAATCCATAGAGGGCTATGTTGAAAAAGGAAATATCCTCAGATGAAATCTGGAAAGAAGCTTTCTGAGAAACTGTTTAGTGTTCTGTTAATTCATCTCACAGGGTTATATCTGTATTTCCTGGATCTCTTTGCTAGCCTTATTTCTGTGGAATCTGAGAATAGATATTTCGGATCCCTTTGAAGACTATAGGGCCAAAGGAAATATCCTCTGATAACAAAGAGGAAGAAGCTTTCTGAGAAACTACTTTGTGTTCTGTGAAATCATCTCACACAGTTAGATCTTTCCCTTCAAGAAGCCTTTCGTTAAGACAGTACTTGTGGAATTGTCAAAGTGATATTTTGAAGCCCATACAGAGCTATGGTGAAAAAGGAAATATCCTCAGATGAAATCTGGAAAGAAGCTTTCTGCGAAACCTCCTTGTGTTCTGTGAAATCATCTCAAAGAGTTACATCTGTATTTCGTGGATCTCTTTGCTAGCCTTATTTCTGTGGAATCTGAGAGCAGATATTTGGAATCCCTTTGAAGACTACAGGGCCAAAGGAAATGTCCTCCGATAACAAAGAGAAAGAAGCTTTCTGAATAACTTCTTAGTGTTCTCTTAAATCATCCACAGAGTTACATCTTTCCCTTCAAGAAGCCGCTCGCTAAGACAGTTCTTGTGGATTTGGAAAAGTGATATTTGGAAGCCCAGAGAGGGCTATGGTAAAAAAGGAAATATCCTCAAATGAAATCTGGAAAGAAGCTTTCTGAGAAACTGCTTAGTGTTCTGTTAATTCACCTCACAGACTTACATCCGTATTTAGTGGATCTCTTTGCTAGTTATTTCTGTGGAATCTTAGAACAGATATTTCGGATCCCTTTGAAGACTATAGGGCCAAAGGAAATATCCTCCGATAACAAAGAGAAAGAAGATTTCTGAGAAACTTCTTTGTGTTCTGTGAAATCATCTCACAGAGTTACAGCTTTCCCCTCAAGAAGCCTTTCGCTAAGACAGTTGTTTTGGAATTGGCAAAGTGATATTTGGAAACCCATAGAGGGCTATGTTGAAAAAGGAAATATCCTCAGATGAAATCTGGAAAGAAGCTTTCTGAGAAACTGTTTAGTGTTCTGTTAATTCATCTCACAGGGTTATATCTGTATTTCCTGGATCTCTTTGCTAGCCTTATTTCTGTGGAATCTGAGAATAGATATTTCGGATCCCTTTGAAGACTATAGGGCCAAAGGAAATATCCTCTGATAACAAAGAGGAAGAAGCTTTCTGAGAAACTACTTTGTGTTCTGTGAAATCATCTCACACAGTTAGATCTTTCCCTTCAAGAAGCCTTTCGTTAAGACAGTACTTGTGGAATTGTCAAAGTGATATTTTGAAGCCCATACAGAGCTATGGTGAAAAAGGAAATATCCTCAGATGAAATCTGGAAAGAAGCTTTCTGCGAAACCTCCTTGTGTTCTGTGAAATCATCTCAAAGAGTTACATCTGTATTTCGTGGATCTCTTTGCTTGCCTTATTTCTGTGGAATCTGAGAGCAGATATTTGGAATCCCTTTGAAGACTACAGGGCCAAAGGAAATGTCCTCCGATAACAAAGAGAAAGAAGCTTTCTGAGAAAATTCTTTGTGTTCTGTGAAATCATCCACAGAGTTACAGCTTTCCCCTCAAGAAGCCTTTCGCTAAGACAGTTATTGTGGTATTGGCAAAGTGATATTTGGAAGCCCTTAGAGGGCTATGGTGAAAAAGGAAATATCCTCAGATGATATCTGGAAAGAAGCTTTCTGAGAACATTCTCTGTGATGTGTGACTTCCACTCACAGAGTTACATCTATATTTCGTGGATCTCTTTGCTAGCCTTATTTCTGTGGAATCTGAGAACAGATATTTCGGATCCCTTTGAAGTCTATAGGGCCAAAGGAAATATCCTCAGATAACAAAGAGAAAGAAGCTTTCTGAGAAACTTCTTTGTGTTCTGTGAAATCATCTCACAGAGTTACAGCTTTCCCCTCAAGAAGCCTTTCGCTAAGACAGTTCTTGTGGAATTGGCAAAGTGATATTTGGAAGCCCATAGAGGGCTATGGTGAAAAAGGAAATATCCTCAGTCGAAACCTGAAAAGAAGCTTTCTGAGAAACTGCTTAGTGTTCTGATAATTCACCTCACAGAGTTACATCTGTATTTAGTGGATCTCTATGCTAACATTATGTCTGTGGAATCTGAGAACAGATATTTCGGATCACTTTGAAGACTTTAGGGCCAAAGGAAATATTCTCCGATAACAAAGAGAAAGAAGATTTCTAAGAAACTTCTTTGTGTTTTGTAAAATCATCTCACAGAGTTACAGCTTTCCCCTCAAGAAACCTTTCGCTAAGGCAGTTCTTGTGGTATTGGCAAAGTGATATTTGGAAGCCCTTAGAGGGCTATGGTGAAAAAGGAAATATCCTCAGATGAAATCTGGAAAGAAGATTTCTGAGAAACTGCTCTGTGATGTGTGACTTCCACTCACAGAGTTATATCTGTATTTCGTGGATCTTTTTGCTAGCCTTATTTCTGTGGAATCTGAGAACAGATATTTCGGAGACCTTTGAAGATTATAGGGCCAAAGGAAATATCCTCCGATAACAAAGAGAAAGAAGCTTTCGGAGAAACTTCTTTGTGTTCTGTGAAATCATCTCACAGAGTTACAGCTTTCCCCTCCAGAAGCCTTTCGCTAAGACAGTTCTTGAGGAATTGGCAAAGTGACATTTGGAAGCCCTTAGACGTCTACGGTGAAAAAGGAAATATCCTCAGATGAAATCTGGAAAGAAGCTTTTTAGAAACTTCTCTGTGATGTGTGACTTCCACTCACAGAGTTACGTCTATATTTCTTGGATCTCTTTGCTAGCCTTATTTCAGTGGAATCTGAGAACAGATATTTTGAATCCCTTTGAAGACTATAGGGCCAAAAGAAATATCCTCCGATAAAAAAGAGAAACAAGCATTCAGAGAAACTTCTTTGTGTTCTGTGAAATCATCTCACAGAGTTACAGCTTTCCCCTCAAGAAGCCTTTCGCTAAGACAGTTCTTGTGCAATTGGCAAAGTGATATTTGGAAGCCCATAGAGGTCTATGGTGAAAAAGGAAATATCCTCAGACGATATCTGGAAAGAAGCTTTATGAGAAACTGCTTAGTGTTCTATTAATTCACCTCACAGAGTTACATCTGTATTTAGTGGATCTCTTTGCTAACCTTATTTCTGTGGAATCTGAGAACTAATATTTCCGATCCCTTTGAAGACTATAGGGCTAAAGGAAATATCCTCCGATTACAAAGATAAAGAAGCTTTCTATGATACTTCTTTGTGTTCTGTGAAATCATCTCACAGAGTTACAGCTTTCTCCTCAAGAAGCCTTTCGCTACGACAGTTCTTGTGGTATTGGCAAAGTGATATTTGGAAGCCCATAGAGGGCTATGGTGAAAAAGGAAATATCCTCAGATGAAATCTGGAAACAAGCTTTCTGAGAAACTGCTCTGTGACGTGTGACTTCCACTCACAGAGTTACATCTGTATTTCGTGGATCTCTTTGCTAGCCTTATTTCTGTGGAATCTGAGAACAGATATTTCGGATCCCTTTGAAGACTATAGGGCCAAAGGAAATATCCTCCGATAACAAAGAGAAAGAAGCTTTCTGAGAAAATTCTTTGTGTTCTGTGAAATCATCTCACGGAGTTACAGCTTTCCCTTCAAGAAACCGCTCGCTAAGACTGTTCTTGTGGATTTGGAAAAGTGATATTTGGAAGCCCATAGAGGGCTATGGTGAAAAAGGAAATATCCTCACATGAAATCTGGAAAGCAGCTTTCTGAGAAACTGCTTAGTGTTCTGTTAATTCATCTCACAGAGTTATATCTGTATTTCGTGGATCTCTTTGCTAGCCTTATTTCTGTGGAATCTGAGAACAGATATTTCTGATCCCTTTGAAGACTATAGGGCCAAAGGAAATATCTTCCGATAACAAAGAGAAAGAAGCTTTCTGAGAAACTTCTTTGTGTTCTGTGAAATCATCTAACAGAGTTACAGCTTTCCCCTCAAGTCGCCTTTCGCTAAGACAGTTCTTGTGGAATTGGCAAAGTGATATTTGGAAGCCCATAGAGGTCTATGGTGAAAAAGGAAATATCCTCAGATGAAATCTGGAAAGCAGCTTTCTGAGAAACTGCTTAGTGTTCTGTTAATTCACCTCACAGAATTACATCTGTATTTCGTGGATCTCTTTGCTAGCCTTATTTCTGTGGAATCTCAGAACAGATATTTCGGATCCCTTTGAAGGCTATAGGGCCAAAGGAAATATCCTCCGATAACAAAGAGAAAGAAGCTTTCTGAGAAACTTCTTTGTGTTCTGTGAAATCATCTCACATAGTTACAGCTTTCCCTTCAAGAAGCCTTTCACTAACACAGTTCTTGTGGAATTGGCAAAGTGATATTTGGAAGCCCAGAGAGGGCTATGGTGAAAAAGGAAATATCCTCAGATGAAATCTGTAAAGAAGCTTTCTGAGAAACTTCTCTGTGATGTGTGACTTCCACTCACAGAGTTACATCTGCATTTCGTGGATCTCTTTGCTAGCATTATTTCTGTGGAATCTGAGAACAGATATTTTGAATCCCTTTGAACACTATAGGGCCAAAAGAAATATCCTCTGATAAAAAAGAGAAACAAGCATTCTGAGAAAGTTCTTTGTGTTCTGTGAAATCATCTCACAGAGTTACAGCTTTCCCCTCAAGAAGCCTTTCGCTAAGACAGTTCTTGGGCAATTGGCAAAGTGATATTTGGAAGCCCATAGAGGTCTATGGTGAAAAAGGAAATATCCTCAGACGAAATCTGGAAAGAAGCTTTCTGAGAAACTGCTCAGTGTTCTATTAATTCACCTCAGAGAGTTACATCTGTATTTAGTGGATCTCTTTGCTAACCTTATTTCTGTTCAATCTGAGAACAGATATTTCCGATCCCTTTGAAGACTATAGGGCCAAAGGAAATATCCACCGATAACAAAGAGAAAGAAGCTTTCTGAGAAACTTCTTTGTGTTCTGTGAAATCATCTCACAGAGTTGCAGCTTTCCCCTCAAGAAGCCTTTCGCTAAGACAGTTCTTGTGGTATTGGCAAAGTGATATTTGGAAGCCCTTAGAGGCCTATGGTGAAAAAGGAAATATCCTCAGATGAAATCTGGAAAGAAGCTTTCTGAGAAACTGCTTAGTGTTCTGTTAATTCATCTCACAGAGTTACATCTGTATTTCGTGGATCTCTTTGCTAGCCTTATTTCTGTGGAATCTGAGAAGAGATATTTCGGATCCCTTTGAAGACTATAGGGCCAAAGGAAATATCCTCCGGTAATAAAGAGAAAGAAGCTTTCTGAGAAACTTCTTTGTGTTCTGTGAAATCATCTCACGGAGTTACATTTGCATTTCGTGGATCTCTTTGCTAGCCTTTTTTCTGTGGAATCTGAGAACAGATATTTCCGATCCCTTTGAAGACTATAGGGCCAAAGGAAATGTCCTCCGGTAACAAAGAGAAAGAAGCTTTCTGAGAAACTTCCTTGTGTTCTGTGAAATCATCTCACGGAGTTACAGCTTTCCCCTCAAGAAGCCTTTCGCCAAGACAGTTATTGTGGAATTGGGAAAGTGATATTTGGAAGCCCATAGAGGGCTATGTTGAAAAAGAAAATATCCTTACATGAAATCTGGAAAGAAACTTTCTGAGAAACTGCTCTGTGATGTGTGACTTCCACTCACAAAGTAACATCTGTATTTCGTGGATCTCTTTGCTAGCCTTATTTCTGTGGAATCTGAGAACAGATATTGCGGATTCCTTTGAAGACTGTAGGGCCAAAGGAAATATTCTCCGATAACAAAGAGAAAGAAGCTTTCTGAGAAACTTCTTTGTGTTCTGTGAAATCATCTCAGGGAGTTACAGCTTTCCCCTCAAGAAGTCTTTCGCTAAGACAGTTTTTGTGGAATTGGCAAAGTTATATTTGGCAAAGAGGGCTATGGTGAAAAAGGAAATATTCTCAGATGAAATGTGGAAAGAAGCTTTCTGAGATACTTCTCTGTGATGTGTGACTTCCACTCACAGAGTTTCATCTGTATTTCGTGGATCTCTTTGCTAGCCCTATTTCTGTGGAATCTGAGAACAGATATTTCGGATCCCTTTGAAGTCTATAGGGCCAAAGGAAATATCCTCAGATAACAAAGAGAAAGAAGCTTTCTGAGAAACTGCTTTGTGTTCTGTGAAATCATCTCACAGAGTTACAGCTTTCCCCTCAAGAAGCCTTTCGCTAAGACAGTTCTTGTGGAATTGGCAAAGTGATATTTGGAAGCCCATAGAGGGCAATGGTGAAAAAGGAAATATCCTCAGTCGAAACCTGAAAAGAAGCTTTCTGAGAAACTGCTTAGTGTTCTGATAATTCACCTCACAGAGTTACATCTGTATTTAGTGGATCTCTATGCTAACCTTATGTCTGTGGAATCTGAGAACAGATATTTCGGATCACTTTGAAGACTTTAGGGCCAAAGGCAATATTCTCCGATAACAAAGAGAAAGAAGATTTCTAAGAAACTTCTTTGTGTTTTGTAAAATCATCTCAGAGAGTTACAGCTTTCCCCTCAAGAAGCCTTTCGCTAAGGCAGTTCTTGTGGTATTGGCAAAGTGATATTTGGAAGCCCTTAGAGGGCTATGGTGTAAAAGGAAATATCCTCAGATGAAATCTGGAAAGAAGATTTCTGAGAAACTGCTCTGTGATGTGTGACTTCCACTCACAGAGTTATATCTGTATTTCGTGGATCTTTTTGCTAGCCTTATTTCTGTGGAATCTGAGAACAGATATTTCGGATCCCTTTGAAGATTATAGGGCCAAAGGAAATATCCTCCGATAACAAAGAGAAAGAAGCTTTCGGAGAAACTTCTTTGTGTTCTGTGAAATCATCTCAAAGAGTTACAGCTTTCCCCTCCAGAAGCCTTTCGCTAAGACAGTTCTTGTGGAATTGGCAAAGTGACATTTGGAAGCCCTTAGACGTCTATGGTGAAAAAGGAAATATCCTCAGATGAAATCTGGAAAGAAGCTTTCTAAGAAACTTCTCTGTGATGTGTGACTTCCACTCACAGAGTTACGTCTATATTTCTTGGATCTCTTTGCTAGCCTTATTTCAGTGGAATCTGAGAACAGATATTTTGAATCCCTTTGAAGACTATAGGGCAAAAGGAATATCCACCGATAAAAAAGAGAAACAAGCATTCAGAGAAACTTCTTTGTGTTCTGTGAAATCATCTCACAGAGTTACAGCTTTCCACTCAAGAAGCCTTTCGCTAAGACAGTTCTTGTGCAATTGGCAAAGTGATATTTGGAAGCCCATAGAGGTCTATGGTGAAAAAGGAAATATCCTCAGACGATATCTGGAAAGAAGCTTTATGAGAAACTGCTTAGTGTTCTATTAATTCACCTCACAGAGTTACATCTGTATTTAGTGGATCTCTTTGCTAACCTTATTTCTGTGGAATCTGAGAACAGATATTTCCGATCCCTTTGAAGACTATAGGGCTAAAGGAAATATCCTCCGATTACAAAGAGAAAGAAGCTTTCTATGATACTTCTTTGTGTTCTGTGAAATCATCTCACAGAGTTACAGCTTTCTCCTCAAGAAGCCTTTCGCTACGACAGTTCTTGTGGTATTGGCAAAGTGATATTTGGAAGCCCATAGAGGTCTATGGTGAAAAAGGAAATATCCTCAGATGAAATCTTGAAAGAAGCTTTCTGAGAAACTGCTCTGTGACTTGTGACTTCCACTCACAGAGTTACATCTGTATTTCGTTGATCTCTTTGCTAGCCTTATTTCTGTGGAATCTGAGAACAGATATTTCGGATCCCTTTGAAGACTATAGGGCCAAAGGAAATATCCTCCGATAACAAAGAGAAAGAAGCTTTCTGAGAAACTTCTTTGTGTTCTGTGAAATCATCTCACGGAGTTACAGCTTTCCCTTCAAGAAACCGCTCGCTCAGACTGTTCTTGTGGATTTGGAAAAGTGATATTTGGAAGCCCGTAGAGGGCTATGGTGAAAAAGGAAATATCCTCACATGAAATCTGGAAAGCAGCTTTATGAGAAACTGCTTAGTGTTCTGTTAATTCATCTCACAGAGTTACATCTGTATTTCGTGGATCTCTTTGCTAGCCTTATTTCTGTGGAATCTGAGAACCGATATTTCGGATCCCTTTGAAGACTATAGGGCCAAAGGAAATATCTTCCGATAACAAAGAGAAAGAAGCTTTCTGAGAAACTTCTTTGTGTTCTGTGAAATCATCTAACAGAGTTACAGCTTTCCCTTCAAGAATCCGCTCGCTAAGACAGTTCTTGTGGATTTGGAAAAGTGATATTTGGAAGACCAGAGAGGGCTATGGTGAAAAAGGAAATATCCTCAGATGAAATCTGGAAAGAAGCTTTCTGAGAAACTTCCCTGTGTTCTGTGAAATCATCTCACAGAGTTACATCTGTATTTCGTGGATTTCTTTGCTAGCCTTATTTCTGTGGAATCTGAGAACAGATATTTCGGATCCCTTTGAAGACTATAGGGGCAAAGCAAATATCCTCCGATAACAAAGAGAAAGAAGCTTTCTGAGAAACTTCTTTGTGTTCTCTTAAATCATCCACAGAGTTACATCTTTCCCTTCAAGAAGCCGCTCGCTAAGACAGTTCTTGTGGATTTGGAAAAGTGATATTTGGAAGCCCATATACGGCTATGGTGAAAAAGGAAATAACCTCAGATGAAATCTGGAAAGAAGCTTTCTGAGAAACTGCTTAGTGTTCTGTTAATTCACCTCACAGACTTACATCCGTATTTAGTGGATCTCTTTGCTAGTTATTTCTGTGGAATCTTAGAACAGATATTTCGGATCCCTTTGAAGACTATAGGGCCAAAGGAAATATCCTCCGATAACAAAGAGAAAGAAGATTTCTGAGAAACTTCTTTGTGTTCTGTGAAATCATCTCACAGAGTTACAGCTTTCCCCTCAAGAAGCCTTTCGCTAAGACAGTTGTTTTGGAATTGGCAAAGTGATATTTGGAAACCCATAGAGGGCTATGTTGAATAAGGAAATATCCTCAGATGAAATCTGGAAAGAAGCTTTCTGAGAAACTGTTTAGTGTTCTGTTAATTCATCTCACAGGGTTATATCTGTATTTCCTGGATCTCTTTGCTAGCCTTATTTCTGTGGAATCTGAGAATAGATATTTCGGATCCCTTTGAAGACTATAGGGCCAAAGGAAATATCCTCTGATAACAAAGAGGAAGAAGCTTTCTGAGAAACTACTTTGTGTTCTGTGAAATCATCTCACACAGTTAGATCTTTCCCTTCAAGAAGCCTTTCGTTAAGACAGTACTTGTGGAATTGTCAAAGTGATATTTTGAAGCCCATACAGAGCTATGGTGAAAAAGGAAATATCCTCAGATGAAATCTGGAAAGAAGCTTTCTGCGAAACCTCCTTGTGTTCTGTGAAATCATCTCAAAGAGTTACATCTGAATTTCGTGGATCTCTTTGCTAGCCTTATTTCTGTGGAATCTGAGAGCAGATATTTGGAATCCCTTTGAAGACTACAGGGCCAAAGGAAATGTCCTCCGATAACAAAGAGAAAGAAGCTTTCTGAGAAACTTCTTTGTGTTCTCTTAAATCATCCACAGAGTTACATCTTTCCCTTCAAGAAGCCGCTCGCTAAGACAGTTCTTGTGGATTTGGAAAAGTGATATTTGGAAGCCCATATACGGCTATGGTGAAAAAGGAAATAACCTCAGATGAAATCTGGAAAGAAGCTTTCTGAGAAACTGCTTAGTGTTCTGTTAATTCACCTCACAGACTTACATCCGTATTTAGTGGATCTCTTTGCTAGTTATTTCTGTGGAATCTTAGAACAGATATTTCGGATCCCTTTGAAGACTATAGGGCCAAAGGAAATATCCTCCGATAACAAAGAGAAAGAAGATTTCTGAGAAACTTCTTTGTGTTCTGTGAAATCATCTCACAGAGTTACAGCTTTCCCCTCAAGAAGCCTTTCGCTAAGACAGTTGTTTTGGAATTGGCAATGTGATATTTGGAAACCCATAGAGGGCTATGTTGAAAAAGGAAATATCCTCAGATGAAATCTGGAAAGAAGCTTTCTGAGAAACTGTTTAGTGTTCTGTTAATTCATCTCACAGGGTTATATCTGTATTTCCTGGATCTCTTTGCTAGCCTTATTTCTGTGGAATCTGAGAATAGATATTTCGGATCCCTTTGAAGACTATAGGGCCAAAGGAAATATCCTCTGATAACAAAGAGGAAGAAGCTTTCTGAGAAACTACTTTGTGTTCTGTGAAATCATCTCACACAGTTAGATCTTTCCCTTCAAGAAGCCTTTCGTTAAGACAGTACTTGTGGAATTGTCAAAGTGATATTTTGAAGCCCATACAGAGCTATGGTGAAAAAGGAAATATCCTCAGATGAAATCTGGAAAGAAGCTTTCTGCGAAACCTCCTTGTGTTCTGTGAAATCATCTCAAAGAGTTACATCTGAATTTCGTGGATCTCTTTGCTAGCCTTATTTCTGTGGAATCTGAGAGCAGATATTTGGAATCCCTTTGAAGACTACAGGGCCAAAGGAAATGTCCTCCGATAACAAAGAGAAAGAAGCTTTCTGAGAAACTTCTTTGTGTTCTCTTAAATCATCCACAGAGTTACATCTTTCCCTTCAAGAAGCCGCTCGCTAAGACAGTTCTTGTGGATTTGGAAAAGTGATATTTGGAAGCCCAGAGAGGGCTATGGTAAAAAAGGAAATATCCTCGAATGAAATCTGGAAAGAAGCTTTCTGAGAAACTGCTTAGTGTTCTGTTAATTCACCTCACAGACTTACATCCGTATTTAGTGGATCTCTTTGCTAGTTATTTCTGTGGAATCTTAGAACAGATATTTCGGATCCCTTTGAAGACTATAGGGCCAAAGGAAATATCCTCCGATAACAAAGAGAAAGAAGATTTCTGAGAAACTTCTTTGTGTTCTGTGAAATCATCTCACAGAGTTACAGCTTTCCCCTCAAGAAGCCTTTCGCTAAGACAGTTGTTTTGGAATTGGCAAAGTGATATTTGGAAACCCATAGAGGGCTATGTTGAAAAAGGAAATATCCTCAGATGAAATCTGGAAAGAAGCTTTCTGAGAAACTGTTTAGTGTTCTGTTAATTCATCTCACAGGGTTATATCTGTATTTCCTGGATCTCTTTGCTAGCCTTATTTCTGTGGAATCTGAGAATAGATATTTCGGATCCCTTTGAAGACTATAGGGCCAAAGGAAATATCCTCTGATAACAAAGAGGAAGAAGCTTTCTGAGAAACTACTTTGTGTTCTGTGAAATCATCTCACACAGTTAGATCTTTCCCTTCAAGAAGCCTTTCGTTAAGACAGTACTTGTGGAATTGTCAAAGTGATATTTTGAAGCCCATACAGAGCTATGGTGAAAAAGGAAATATCCTCAGATGAAATCTGGAAAGAAGCTTTCTGCGAAACCTCCTTGTGTTCTGTGAAATCATCTCAAAGAGTTACATCTGTATTTCGTGGATCTCTTTGCTAGCCTTATTTCTGTGGAATCTGAGAGCAGATATTTGGAATCCCTTTGAAGACTACAGGGCCAAAGGAAATGTCCTCCGATAACAAAGAGAAAGAAGCTTTCTGAGAAAATTCTTTGTGTTCTGTGAAATCATCCACAGAGTTACAGCTTTCCCCTCAAGAAGCCTTTCGCTAAGACAGTTATTGTGGTATTGGCAAAGTGATATTTGGAAGCCCTTAGAGGGCTATGGTGAAAAAGGAAATATCCTCAGATGATATCTGGAAAGAAGCTTTCTGAGAAAATTCTCTGTGATGTGTGACTTCCACTCACAGAGTTACATCTATATTTCGTGGATCTCTTTGCTAGCCTTTTTTCTGTGGAATCTGAGAACAGATATTTCGGATCCCTTTGAAGTCTATAGGGCCAAAGGAAATATCCTCAGATAACAAAGAGAAAGAAGCTTTCTGAGAAACCTCTTTGTGTTCTGTGAAATCATCTCACAGAGTTACAGCTTTCCCCTCAAGAAGCCTTTCGCTAAGACAGTTCTTGTGGAATTGGCAAAGTGATATTTGGAAGCCCATAGAGGGCTACGGTGAAAAAGGAAATATCCTCAGTCGAAACCTGAAAAGAAGCTTTCTGAGAAACTGCTTAGTGTTCTGATAATTCACCTCACAGAGTTAAATCTGTATTTAGTGGATCTCTATGCTAACATTATGTCTGTGGAATCTGAGAACAGATATTTCGGATCACTTTGAAGACTTTAGGGCCAAAGGAAATATTCTCCGATAACAAAGAGAAAGAAGATTTCTAAGAAACTTCTTTGTGTTTTGTAAAATCATCTCACAGAGTTACAGCTTTCCCCTCAAGAAGCCTTTCGCTAAGGCAGTTCTTGTGGTATTGGCAAAGTGATATTTGGAAGCCCTTAGAGGGCTATGGTGAAAAAGGAAATATCCTCAGATGAAATCTGGAAAGAAGATTTCTGAGAAACTGCTCTGTGATGTGTGACTTCCACTCACAGAGTTATATCTGTATTTCGTGGATCTTTTTGCTAGCCTTATTTCTGTGGAATCTGAGAACAGATATTTCGGAGACCTTTGAAGATTATAGGGCCAAAGGAAATATCCTCCGATAACAAAGAGAAAGAAGCTTTCGGAGAAACTTCTTTGTGTTCTGTGAAATCATCTCACAGAGTTACAGCTTTCCCCTCCAGAAGCCTTTCGCTAAGACAGTTCTTGAGGAATTGGCAAAGTGACATTTGGAAGCCCTTAGACGTCTACGGTGAAAAAGGAAATATCCTCAGATGAAATCTGGAAAGAAGCTTTCTAAGAAACTTCTCTGTGATGTGTGACTTCCACTCACAGAGTTACGTCTATATTTCTTGGATCTCTTTGCTAGCCTTATTTCAGTGGAATCTGAGAACAGATATTTTGAATCCCTTTGAAGACTATAGGGCCAAAAGAAATATGCTCCGATAAAAAAGAGAAACAAGCATTCAGAGAAACTTCTTTGTGTTCTGTGAAATCATCTCACAGAGTTACAGCTTTTCCCTCAAGAAGCCTTTCGCTAAGACAGTTTTTGTGCAATTGGCAAAGTGATATTTGGAAGCCCATAGAGGTCTATGGTGAAAAAGGAAATATCCTCAGACGATATCTGGAAAGAAGCTTTATGAGAAACTGCTTAGTGTTCTATTAATTCACCTCACAGGGTTACATCTGTATTTAGTGGATCTCTTTGCTAACCTTATTTCTGTGGAATCTGAGAACTAATATTTCCGATCCCTTTGAAGACTATAGGGCTAAAGGAAATATCCTCCGATTACAAAGATAAAGAAGCTTTCTATGATTCTTCTTTGTGTTCTGTGAAATCATCTCACAGAGTTACAGCTTTCTCCTCAAGAAGCCTTTCGCTACGACAGTTCTTGTGGTATTGGCAAAGTGATATTTGGAAGCCCATAGAGGGCTATGGTGAAAAAGGAAATATCCTCAGATGAAATCTGGAAACAAGCTTTCTGAGAAACTGCTCTGTGACGTGTGACTTCCACTCACAGAGTTACATCTGTATTTCGTGGATCTCTTTGCTAGCCTTATTTCTGTGGAATCTGAGAACAGATATTTCGGATCCCTTTGAAGACTATAGGGCCAAAGGAAATATCCTCCGATAACAAAGAGAAAGAAGCTTTGTGATAAAATTCTTTGTGTTCTGTGAAATCATCTCACGGAGTTACAGCTTTCCCTTCAAGAAACCGCTCGCTAAGACTGTTCTTGTGGATTTGGAAAAGTGATATTTGGAAGCCCATAGAGGGCTATGGTGAAAAAGGAAATATCCTCACATGAAATCTGGAAAGCAGCTTCTGAGAAACTGCTTAGTGTTCTGTTAATTCATCTCACAGAGTTACATCTGTATTTCGTGGATCTCTTTGCTAGCCTTATTTCTGTGGAATCTGAGAACAGATATTTCTGATCCCTTTGAAGACTATAGGGCCAAAGGAAATATCTTCCGATAACAAAGAGAAAGAAGCTTTCTGAGAAACTTCTTTGTGTTCTGTGAAATCATCTAACAGAGTTACAGCTTTCCCCTCAAGTCGCCTTTCGCTAAGACAGTTCTTGTGGAATTGGCAAAGTGATATTTGGAAGCCCATAGAGGTCTATGGTGAAAAAGGAAATATCCTCAGATGAAATCTGGAAAGCAGCTTTCTGAGAAACTGCTTAGTGTTCTGTTAATTCACCTCACAGAATTACATCTGTATTTCGTGGATCTCTTTGCTAGCCTTATTTCTGTGGAATCTCAGAACAGATATTTCGGATCCCTTTGAAGGCTATAGGGCCAAAGGAAATATCCTCCGATAACAAAGAGAAAGAAGCTTTCTGAGAAACTTCTTTGTGTTCTGTGAAATCATCTCACATAGTTACAGCTTTCCCTTCAAGAAGCCTTTCACTAACACAGTTCTTGTGGAATTGGCAAAGTGATATTTGGAAGCCCAGAGAGGGCTATGGTGAAAAAGGAAATATCCTCAGATGAAATCTGGAAAGAAGCTTTCTGAGAAACTTCTCTGTGATGTGTGACTTCCACTCACAGAGTTACATCTGCATTTCGTGGATCTCTTTGCTAGCATTATTTCTGTGGAATCTGAGAACAGATATTTTGAATCCCTTTGAACACTATAGGGCCAAAAGAAATATCCTCTGATAAAAAAGAGAAACAAGCATTCTGAGAAAGTTCTTTGTGTTCTGTGAAATCATCTCACAGAGTTACCGCTTTCCCCTCAAGAAGCCTTTCGCTAAGACAGTTCTTGGGCAATTGGCAAAGTGATATTTGGAAGCCCATAGAGGTCTATGGTGAAAAAGGAAATATCCTCAGACGAAATCTGGAAAGAAGCTTTCTGAGAAACTGCTCAGTGTTCTATTAATTCACCTCAGAGAGTTACATCTGTATTTAGTGGATCTCTTTGCTAACCTTATTTCTGTTCAATCTGAGAACAGATATTTCCGATCCCTTTGAAGACTATAGGGCCAAAGGAAATATCCACCGATAACAAAGAGAAAGAAGCTTTCTGAGAAACTTCTTTGTGTTCTGTGAAATCATCTCACAGAGTTGCAGCTTTCCCCTCAAGAAGCCTTTCGCTAAGGCAGTTCTTGTGGTATTGGCAAAGTGATATTTGGAAGCCCTTAGAGGCCTATGGTGAAAAAGGAAATATCCTCAGATGAAATCTGGAAAGAAGCTTTCTGAGAAACTGCTTAGTGTTCTGTTAATTCATCTCACAGAGTTACATCTGTATTTCGTGGATCTCTTTGCTAGCCTTATTTCTGTGGAATCTGAGAAGGGATATTTCGGATCCCTTTGAAGACTATAGGGCCAAAGGAAATATCCTCCGGTAACAAAGAGAAAGAAGCTTTCTGAGAAACTTCTTTGTGTTCTGTGAAATCATCTCACGGAGTTACATTTGCATTTCGTGGATCTCTTTGCTAGCCTTTTTTCTGTGGAATCTGAGAACAGATATTTCCGATCCCTTTGAAGACTATAGGGCCAAAGGAAATGTCCTCCGGTAACAAAGAGAAAGAAGCTTTCTGAGAAACTTCCTTGTGTTCTATGAAATCATCTCACGGAGTTACAGCTTTCCCCTCAAGAAGCCTTTCGCCAAGACAGTTATTGTGGAATTGGGAAAGTGATATTTGGAAGCCCATAGAGGGCTATGTTGAAAAAGAAAATATCCTTACATGAAATCTGGAAAGAAACTTTCTGAGAAACTGCTCTGTGATGTGTGACTTCCACTCACAAAGTAACATCTGTATTTCGTGGATCTCTTTGCTAGCCTTATTTCTGTGGAATCTGAGAACAGATATTGCGGATTCCTTTGAAGACTATAGGGCGAAAGGAAATATTCTCCGATAACAAAGAGAAAGAAGCTTTCTGAGAAATTTCTTTGTGTTCTGTGAAATCATCTCACAGAGTTACAGCTTTCCCCTCAAGAAGCCTTTCGCTAAGACAGTTCTTGTGGAATTGGAAAAGTGATATTTGGAAGCCCCTAGAGGGCTATATTGAAAAAGGAAATATCCTCAGATGAAATCTGGAAAGAAGCTTTCTGAGAAGCTTCTTAGTGTTCTGTTAATTCATCTCACAGAGTTGCATCTGTATTTCCTGTATCTCTTTGCTAGCCTTATTTCTGTGGAATCTGAGAACAGATATTTCGGATCCCTTTGAAGACTATAGGGCCAAAGGAAATATCCTCCGATAACAAAGAGAAGGAAGCTTTCTGAGAAACTTCTTTATTTTCTTTGAAATCATCTCACAGAGTTACAGCTTTCCCATCAAGAAGCCTTTCGCTAAGACAGTTCTTGTCGAATTGGCAAAGTGATATTTGGAAGCCCATAAAGGGCTATTGTGAAAAGGATATATCCTCAGATGAAATCTGGAAGGAAGCTTTCTGAGAAACTTCTCTGTGATGTGTGACTTCCACTCACAGTGTTACATCTGTATTTCGTGGATCACTTTGCTAGCCTTATTTCTGTGGAATCTGAGAACAGATATTTCGGATCCCTTTGAAGACTATAGGGCCAATGGAAATATCCTTCGATAACAAAGAGAAAGAAGCTTTCTGAGAAACTTCTTTGTGTTCTGTGAAATCATCTCACAGAGTTACAGCTTTCCCCTCCAGAAGCCTTTCGCTAAGACAGCAAATGTGGAATTGTTAAAGTGATATTTAGAAGCCCATAGAGGGCTACGGTGAAAAAGGAAATATCCTCAGATGAAATCTGGAAAGAAGTTTTCTGAGAAACTACTTAGTGTTCTGTTAATTCAACTCACAGAGTTACATCTGTATTTCGTGGTTCTCTTTGCTAGACTTATTTCTGTGGAATCTGAGAACAGATATTTCGGATCCCTTTGAAGACTATAGGGCCAAAGGAAATATCCTCCGATAACAAAGAGAAAGAAGCTTTCTGAGAAACTTCTTTGTGTTCTGTGAAATCATCTCACAGAGTTACAGCTTTCCCCTCAAGACGCCTTTCGCTAAGACAGTTCTTGTGGAATTGGCAAAGTGATATTTGGAAGCCCATAGAGGGCTATGGTGAAAAAGGAAATATCCTCAGATGAAATCTGGAAGGAAGCTTTCTGAGAAACTTCTCTGTGATGTGTGACTTCCACTCACAGAGTTACATCTGTATTTCGTGGATCTCCTTGCTAGCCTTATTTCTGTGGAATCTGAGAACAGATATTTCGGAGGCCTTTGAAGACTATAGGGCCAAAGGAAATATCCTCATATAACAAAGGGAAAGAAGCTTTCTGAGAAACTGCTTTGTGTTCTGTGAAATCATCTCAGAGAGGTACAGCTTTCCCCTCAAAAAGTCTTTCGCTAAGACAGTTCTTGTAGAATTGGCAAAGTGATATTTGGAAGCCCATAGAGGGCTATGGTGAAAAAGGAAATATCCTCAGATGAAATCTGGAAAGCAGCCTTCTGAGAAACTGTTTAGTGTTCTGTTAATTCATCTCACAGAGTTACTTCTGTATTTCGTGGATCTCTTTGCAAGCCTTATTTCTGTGGAATCTGAGAACAGATATTTGGGATCCCTTGGAAGACTATAAGGCCAAAGGAAATATCCTCCGATAACAAAGATAAAGAAGCTTTCTAGGAAACTTCTTTGTGTTTTGTGAAATTATCTCACAGAGTTACAGCTTTCCCCTCAAGAAGCCTTTCGCTAAGGCAGGTCTTGTAGTATTGACAAAGTGATATTTGGAAGCCCACAGAGGGCTAGGGTGAAAAAGGAAATATCCTCAGATGAAATCTGGAAAGAAGATTTCTGAGAAACTGCTCTGTGATGTGTGACTTTCACACAGAGTTACATCTGTATTTCGTGGATCTCTTTGCTAGCCTTATTTCTGTGGAATCTGAGAACAGATATTTCGGATCCCGTTGAAGACTATAGGGCCAAAGGAAATATCCTCCGATAACAAAGAGAAAGAAGCTTTCTGAGAAACTTCTTTGTGTTCTGTGAAATCATCTCACAGAGTTACAGCTTTCCCTTCCAGAAGCCGCTCGCTAAGACAGTTCTTGTGGATTTGGAAAAGTGATGTTTGGAAGCCCTTAGAGGGCTATGGTTAAAAAGGAAATATCCTCAGATGAATTCTGGAAAGCAGCTTTCTGAGAAACTGCGTAGTGTTCTGTTAATTCATCTCACAGGGTTACATCTGTATTTCGTGGATCTCTTTGCTACCCTTATTTCTGTGGAATCTGAGATCAGATATTTCGGATCCCTTTGAAGACTATAGGGCCAAAGGAAATATCCTCCGATAACAAAGAGACAGAAGCTTTCTGAGAAACTTCTTTGTGTTCTGTGAAATCATCTCACAGAGGTAAATCTTTCGCCAAAAGAAGCCCTTCGCTAAGAAGGTTCTTGTGGAATTTGCAAAGTGATATTTGGAAGATTATGGAGGGCTATGTTGAAAAAGGAAATATCCTCAGACGAAATCTGAAAAGACGCTTTCTGAGAAACCTCTTTGTGTTCTGTGAAATCATCTCACAGAGTTACAGCTTTCCCCTCAAGAAGCCTTTCGCTAAGACAGTTCTTGTGGAATTGAAAAAGTGATATTTGGAAGCCCATAGAGGGCTATGGTGAAAAAGGAAATATCCTCAGATGAAATCTGGAAAGAAGCTTTCTGAGAAACTGCTCTGTGATGTGTGACTTCCACTCAGAGAGTTACATCTGTATTTCGTGGATCTCTTTGCTAGCCTTATTTCTGTGGAATCTGAGAACAGATATTTCGGATCCCTTTGAAGACTATAGGGCCAAAGGAAATATCCTCCGTTAACAAAGAGAAAGAAGCTTTCTGAGAAACTTCTTTGTGTTCTGTGAAATCATCTCACAAAGTTGCAGCTTTCCCTTCAAGAAGCCTTTCACTAAGACAGTTCTTGTGGAATTGGCAAAGTGATATTTGGAAGCCCATAGAGGGATACGGTGAAAAAGAAAATATCCTCAGATGAAACCTGGAAAGAAGATTTCTGAGAAACTTCTCTGTGATGTGTGACTTCCACTCACAGAGTTACATCTGTATTTCGTGGATCTCTTTGCTAGCCTTATTTGTGGGGAATCTGAGAACAGATATTTCAGATCCCTTTGAAGACTATTGGGCCAAAAGAAATATCCTCTGATAACAAAGAGAAAGAAGGTTTCTGAGAAACTTCTTTGTGTTCCGTGAAATCAAATCACAGAGTTCCAGCTTTCCCCTCAAGAAGCCTTTCTCTAAGACAGTTCTTGTGGAATTGGAAAAGTGATATTTGGTAGCCCATAGACGGCTATGGTGAAAAAGGAAATATCCTCAGATGAAATCTGGAAAGAAGCTTTCTGAGAAACTGCTTAGTGTTCTGTTAATTCATCTCACAGAGTTACATTTGTATTTTGTAGATCTCTTTGCTAGCCTTATTTCTGTGGAATCTGAGAACAGATATTTCGAATCCTTTTGAAGTCTATAGGGCCAAAAGAAATATCCTCCGATAACAAAGAGAAAGAAGCTTTCTGAGAAACCTCTTTGTGTTCTGTGAAATCATCTCACAGAGTTACAGCTTTCCACTCAAGAAGCCTTTCGCTAAGACAGTTCTTGTGGAATTGAAAAAGTGATATTTGGAAGCCCATAGAGGGCTATGGTGAAAAAGGAAATATCCTCAGATGAAATCTGTAAAGAAGCTTTCTGAGAAACTGCTCTGTGATGTGTGACTTCCACTCACAGAGTTACATCTGTATTTCGTGGATCTCTTTGCTAGCCTTATTTCTGTGGAATCTGAGAATAGATATTTCGGATCCCTTTGAAGTCTATTGGGCCAAAAGAAATATCCTCTGATAACAAAGAGAAAGAAGGTTTCTGAGAAACTTCTTTGTGTTCCGTGAAATCATCTCACAAAGTTACAGCTTTCCCCTCAAGAAGCCTTTCTCTAAGACAGTTCTTGTGGAATTGGCAAAGTGATATTTGGAAGCCCATAGACGGCTATGGTGAAAAAGGAAATATCCTCAGATGAAATCTGGAAAGAAGCTTTCTGAGAAACTGCTTAGTGTTCTGTTAATTCATCTCACAGAGTTACATTTGTATTTCGTGGATCTCTTTGCTAGCCTTATTTCTGTGGAATCTGAGAACAGATATTTCGAATCCCTTTGAAGACTATAGGGCCAAAGGAAATATCCTCCGATAACAAAGAGAAAGAAGCTTTCTGAGAAACCTCTTTGTGTTCTGTGAAATCATCTCACAGAGTTACAGCTTTCACCTCAAGAAGCCTTTCGCTAAGACAGTTCTTGTGGAATTGAAAAAGTGATATTTGGAAGCCCATAGAGGGCTATGGTAAAAAAGGAAATATCCTCAGATGAAATCGGGAAAGAAGTTTCTGAGAAACTGCTCTGTGATGTGTGACTTCCACTCACAGAGTTACATCTGTATTTCGTGGATCTCTTTGCTAGCCTTATTTCTGTGGAATCTGAGAACAGATATTTCGGATCCCTTTGAAGACTATAGGGCCAAAGGAAATATCCTCCGATAACAAAGAGAAAGAAGCTTTCTGAGAAACTTCTTTGTGTTCTGTGAAATCATCTCATAGAGTTACAGCTTTCCCCTCAAGAAGCCTTTCGCTAAGACAGTTTTGTGGAATTGCAAAGTGATATTTGGAAGCCCATAGAGGGCTATGTTAACAAAGGAAATATCCTCAGATGAAATCTGGAAAGAAGCTTTCTGAGAAACTGCTTAGTGTTCTGTTAATTCATCTCACAGAGTTACATCTATATTTCGTGGATCTCTTTGCTAGCCTTATTTCTGTGGAATCGGAGAACAGATATTTCGGATCCCTTTGAAGACTATAGGGCCAAAGGAAATATCCTTTGATAACAAAGAGAAAGAAGCTTTCTGAGAAACTTCTTTGTGTTCTGTGAAATCATCTCACAGAGTTACAGCTTTCCCCTCAAGAAGCCTTTCGCTAAGACAGTTCTTGTGGAATTGGCAAAGTGATATTTGGAAGCCCATATTGGGCTAAGGTGAAAAGGAAATATCCTCAGATGAAATCTGGAAAGAAGCTTTCTGAGAAACTTCTCTGTGATGTATGACTTCCACTCACAGAGTTACATCTGTATTTCGTGGATCTCTTTGCTAGCCTTATTTCTGTGGAATCTGAGAACAGAGATTTCGGATCCCTTTGAAGACTATACGGACAAAGGAAATATCCTCCGATAAGAAAGAGAAAGAAGCTTTCTGAGAAACTTCTTTGTGTTCTGTGAAATCATCTCACAGAGTTACAGCTTTCCCCTCAAGAAGCCTTTTGCTAAGAACAGTTCTTGTGGAATTGGCAAAGTGATATTTGGAAGACCATAGAGGGCTATTTTGAAAAAATAAATATCCTCAGATGACATCTGGTAAGCAGCTTTCTGAGAAACTGCTTAGTGTTCTGTTATTTCATCTCACAGGGTTACATCTGTATTTCGTGGATCTTTTTCCTAGCCTTATTTCTGTGGAATCTGAGAACAGATATTTCGGATCCCTTTTATAGGCTATAGGGCCAAAGGAAATATCCTCCGATAACAAAGAGAAAGAAGCTTTCTGAGAAACTTCTTTGTGTTCTGTGAAATCATCTCAGAGAGTTACAGCTTTCCCCTCAAGGAGACTTTTACTAAGACATTGCTTGTGGAATTGGAAAAGTGATATTTGGAAGCCCATATAGGGCTATGTTGAAAAAGGAAATATCCACAGATGAATTCTGTAAAGAAGCTTTCTGAGAAACTGCTCTGTGTTGGGTGACTTCCACTCACAGAGTTACATCTGTATTTCGTGAATCACTTTGCTAGCCTTATTTCTGTGGAACCTGAAACAGAAATTTCGGATCCCTTTAAAGACTATAGGGCCAAAGGAAATATCCTCCGATAACAAAGAGAAAGAAGCTTTCTGAGAAACTTCTTTGTGTTCTGTGAAATCATCTCACAGAGTTACAGCTTTCCCCTCAAGAAGCCTTTCGCTAAGACAGTTTTGTGGAATTGCAAAGTGATATTTGGAAGCCCATAGAGGGCTATGTTAACAAAGGAAATATCCTCAGATGAAATCTGGAAAGAAGCTTTCTGAGAAACTGCTTAGTGTTCTGTTAATTCATCTCACAGAGTTACATCTATATTTCGTGGATCTCTTTGCTAGCCTTATTTCTGTGGAATCGGAGAACAGATATTTCGGATCCCTTTGAAGACTATAGGGCCAAAGGAAATATCCTTTGATAACAAAGAGAAAGAAGCTTTCTGAGAAACTTCTTTGTGTTCTGTGAAATCATCTCACAGAGTTACAGCTTTCCCCTCAAGAAGCCTTTCGCTAAGACAGTTCTTGTGGAATTGGCAAAGTGATATTTGGAAGCCCATATTGGGCTAAGGTGAAAAGGAAATATCCTCAGATGAAATCTGGAAAGAAGCTTTCTGAGAAACTTCTCTGTGATGTATGACTTCCACTCACAGAGTTACATCTGTATTTCGTGGATCTCTTTGCTAGCCTTATTTCTGTGGAATCTGAGAACAGAGATTTCGGATCCCTTTGAAGACTATACGGACAAAGGAAATATCCTCCGATAAGAAAGAGAAAGAAGCTTTCTGAGAAACTTCTTTGTGTTCTGTGAAATCATCTCACAGAGTTACAGCTTTCCCCTCAAGAAGCCTTTTGCTAAGAACAGTTCTTGTGGAATTGGCAAAGTGATATTTGGAAGACCATAGAGGGCTATTTTGAAAAAATAAATATCCTCAGATGACATCTGGTAAGCAGCTTTCTGAGAAACTGCTTAGTGTTCTGTTATTTCATCTCACAGGGTTACATCTGTATTTCGTGGATCTTTTTCCTAGCCTTATTTCTGTGGAATCTGAGAACAGATATTTCGGATCCCTTTTATAGGCTATAGGGCCAAAGGAAATATCCTCCGATAACAAAGAGAAAGAAGCTTTCTGAGAAACTTCTTTGTGTTCTGTGAAATCATCTCAGAGAGTTACAGCTTTCCCCTCAAGGAGACTTTTACTAAGACATTGCTTGTGGAATTGGAAAAGTGATATTTGGAAGCCCATATAGGGCTATGTTGAAAAAGGAAATATCCACAGATGAATTCTGTAAAGAAGCTTTCTGAGAAACTGCTCTGTGTTGGGTGACTTCCACTCACAGAGTTACATCTGTATTTCGTGAATCACTTTGCTAGCCTTATTTCTGTGGAACCTGAAACAGAAATTTCGGATCCCTTTAAAGACTATAGGGCCAAAGGAAATATCCTCCGATAACAAAGAGAAAGAAGCTTTTTGAGAAACTTCTTTGTGTTCTGTGAAATCATCTCACAGAGTTACAACTTTCCCCTCAATAAGCCTTTCGCTAAAACAGTTCTTGTGGAATTGGAAAAGAGACATTTTGGAGCCCTTAATCGGCTATCGTGAAAAAGGAAATATCCTCAGATGAAATCTGGAAAGAAGCTTTCTGAGAAACTGCTTAGTGTTCTGTTAATTCACCTCACAGGGTTACATCTGTATTTCGTGGATCTCTTTGCTAGCCTTATTTCTGTGGAATCTGAGAACAGATATTTCGGATCCCTTTGAAGACTATAGGGCCAAAGGAAATATCCTCCGATAACAAAGAGAAAGAAGCTTTCTGAGAAACCTCTTTGTGTTCTGTGAAATCATCTCACAGAGTTACAGCTTTCCCCTCAAGAAGCCTTTCCCTAAGACAGTTCTTGGGGAATTGGAAAAGTGATATTTGGAAGCCCATAGAGGGCTATGGTGAAAAAGTAAATATCCTCAGATGAAATCTGGAAAGAAGCTTTCTGAGAAACTGCTCTGTGATGTGTAACTTCCACTCACAGAGTTACATCTGTATGTCATGGATCTCTTTGCTAGCCTTATTTCTGTGGAATCTGAGGACAGATATTTCGGATCGCTTTGAAGACTATAGGGCCAAAGGAAATATCCTCCGATAACAAAGAGAAAGAAGCTTTCTGAGAATCTTCTTTGTGTTCTGTGAAATCATCTCACAGAGTTACAGCTTTCCCCTCAAGAAGCCTTTGGCTAAGACAGTTCTTGTGGAATTGGCAAAGTGATATTTGGAAGCCCATAGAGGTCTATGGTGAAAAAGGAAATATCCTCAGACGAAATCTGGAAAGAAGATTTCTGAGAAACTTCTTAGTGTTCTATTAACTCACCTCACAGAGTTACATCTGTATTTAGTGGATCTCTTTGCTAACCTTATTTCTGTGGAATCTGAGAACAGATATTTCGGATCCCTTTGAAGACGATAGGGCCAAAGGAAATATCCTCCGATAACAAAGAGAAAGAAGCTTTCTTAGAAACGTCTTTGTGTTCTGTGAAATCATCTCACAGAGTTACAGTTTTCCCTCAAGATCCTTTCGCTAAGACCGTTCTTGTGGAATTGGCAAAGTGATATTTGTAAGCCCAGAGAGGGCTATGGTGAAAAAGGAAATATCCTCAGATGAAATCTGGAAAGAAGCTTTCTGAGAAACTGCTCTGTGATGTGAGACTCTCACTCACAGGGTTACATCTGTATTTCGTGGATCTCTTTGCTAGCCTTATTTCTGTGGAATCTGAGAACAGATATTTCGGATCCCATTGAAGACTATAGGGCCAAAAGAAATATCCTCTGATAACAAAGAGAAAGAAGCTTTCTGAGAAACTTCTTTGTGTTCCGTGAAATCATCTCACAGAGTTACAGCTTTCCCCTCAAGAAGCCTTTTGCTATGACAGTTCTTGTGTAATTGGCAAAGTGATATTTGGAAGCCCATAGACGGCTAAGGTGAAAAAGGAAATATCCTCAGATGAAATCTGGAAAGAAGCTTTCTAAGAAACTGCTTAGTTTTCTGTTAATTCATCTCACAGAGTTACATCTGTATTTCGTGGATCTGTTTGCTAGCCTTATTTCTGTGGAATCTGAGAACAGATATTTCGAATCCCTTTGAAGACTATAGGGCCAAAGCAAATATCCTCCGATAACAAAGAGAAAGAAGCTTTCTGAGAAACCTCTTTGTGTTCTGTGAAATCATCTCACAGAGTTACAGCTTTCCCCTCCAGAAGCCTTTCGCTAAGACATTTCTTGTGGAATTGAAAAAGTGATATTTGGAAGCCCATAGAGGGCTATGGTGAAAAAGGAAATATCCTCAGATGAAATCTGTAAAGAAGCTTTCTGAGAAACTGCTCTGTGATGTGTGACTTCCACTCACAGAGTTACATCTGTATTTCGTGGATCTCTTTGCTAGCCTTATTTCTGTGGAATCTGAGAACAGATATTTCGGATCCCTTTGAAGACTATTGGGCCAAAAGAAATATCCTCTGATAACAAAGAGAAAGAAGCTTTCTGAGAAACTTCTTTGTGTTCTGTGAAATCATCTCACAGAGTTACAGCATTGCCTTCAACAAGCCGCTGGCTAAACAGTTGTTGTGAATTTGGAAAAGTGATATTTTGAAGCCCATAGAGGGCTATGGTGAAAAAGGAAATATCCTCAGATGAAATCTGGAAAGCAGCTTTCTGAGAAAATGCGTAGTGTTCTGTTAATTCATCTCACAGAGTTACCTCTGTATTTCGTGGATGTCTTTGCTAGCCTTATTTCTGTGGATTCTGAGAACAGATATTTCGGATCCCTTTGAAGACTATAGGGACAAGGGAAATATCCTCCGAAAACAAAGAGAAAGAAGCTTTCTGAGAAACTTCTTTGTGTTCTGTAAAATCATCTCACAGAGTTACAGATTTCCCCTCAGGAAGGCTTTCGCTAAGACAGTTCTTGTGGAATTGGCAAAGTGATATTTGGAAGCCCATAGAGGGCTATGGGGAAAAAGGAAATATCCTCAGACGAAATCTGGAAAGAAGCTTTCTGAGAAACTGCTTAGTGTTCTGTTAATTCATCTCACAGAAGTACGTTTGTATTTCGTGGATCTCTTTGCTAGCCTTATTTCCGTGGAATCTGAGAACAGATATTTCGAATCCCTTTGAAGACTATAGTGCCAAAGGAAATATCCTCCGATAACAAAGAGAAAGAAGCTTTCTGAGAAACCTCTTTGTGTTCTGTGAAATCATCTCACAGAGTTACAGCTTTCCCCTCAAGAAGCCTTTCGCTAAGACAGTTCTTGTGGAATTGAAAAAGTGATATTTGGAAGCCCATAGAGGGCTATGGTGAAAAAGGAAATATCCTCAGATGAAATCTGGAAAGAAGCTTTCTGAGAAACTGCTCTGTGATGTGTGACTTCCACTCACAGAGTTACATCTGTATTTCCTGGATCTCTTTGCTAGCCTTATTTCTGTGGAATCTGAGAACAGATATTTCGGATCCCTTTGAAGACTATAGGGCCAAAGGAAATATCCTCCGTTAACAAAGAGAAAGAAGCTTTCTGAGAAACTTCTTTGTGTTCTGTGAAATCATCTCACAGAGTTGCAGCTTTCCCTTCAAGAAGCCTTTCACTAAGACAGTTCTTGTGGAATTGGCAAAGTGATATTTGGAAGCCCATAGAGGGCTACGGTGAAAAAGAAAATATCCTCAGATGCAACCTGGAAAGAAGATTTCTGAGAATCTTCTCTGTGATGTGTGACTTCCACTCACAGAGTTACATCTGTATTTCGTGGATCTCTTTGGTAGCCTTATTTCTGTGGAATCTGAGAACAGATATTTCAGATCCCTTTGAAGACTATTGGGCCAAAAGAAATATCCTCTGATAACAAAGAGAAAGAAGCTTTCTGAGAAACTTCTTTGTGTTCCGTGAAATCAAATCACAGAGTTCCAGCTTTCCCCTCAAGAAGCCTTTCTCTAAGACAGTTCTTGTGGAATTGGAAAAGTGATATTTGGTAGCCCATAGACGGCTATGGTGAAAAAGGAAATATCCTCAGATGAAATCTGGAAAGAAGCTTTCTGAGAAACTGCTTAGTGTTCTGTTAATTCATCTCACAGAGTTACATTTGTATTTCGTGGATCTCTTTGCTAGCCTTATTTCTGTGGAATCTGAGAACAGATATTTCGAATCCGTTTGAAGTCTAAGGGCCAAAGGAAATATCCTCCGATAACAAAGAGAAAGAAGCTTTCTGAGAAACCTCTTTGTGTTCTGTGAAATCATCTCACAGAGTTACAGCTTTCCACTCAAGAAGCCTTTCGCTAAGACAGTTCTTGTGGAATTGAAAAAGTGATATTTGGAAGCCCATAGAGGGCTATGGTGAAAAAGGAAATATCCTCAGATGAAATCTGTAAAGAAGCTTTCTGAGAAACTGCTCTGTGATGTGTGACTTCCACTCACAGAGTTACATCTGTATTTCGTGGATCTCTTTGCTAGCCTTATTTCTGTGGAATCTGAGAACAGACATTTCGGATCCCTTTGAAGACTATACGGACAAAGGAAATATCCTCCGATAACAAAGAGAAAGAAGCTTTCTGAGAAACTTCTTTGTGTTCTGTGAAATCATCTCACAGAGTTACAGCTTTCCCTTCAAGAAGCCTTTCACTAAGACAGTTCTTGTGGAACTGGCAAAGTGATATTTGGAAGCCCATAGATGGCTATGGTGAAAAAGGAAATATCCTCAGATGAAATCTGGAAAGAAGCTTTCTGAGAAACTGCTCAGTGTTCTGTTAATTCATCTCACAGAGTTACATCTGTATTTCGTGGATCTCTTTGCTAGCCTTATTTCTGTGGAATCTGAGAACAGATATTTCGAATCCCTTTGAAGACTGTAGGGCCAAAGGAAATATCTTCTATAACAAAGAGAAAGAAGCTTTCTGAGAAACTTCTTTGTGTTCTGTGAAATCATCTCACAGAGTTACAACTTTCCCCTCAAGAAGCATTTCGCTAAGACAGTTCTTGTGGAATTGGCAAAGTGATATTTGGAAGCCCATAGAGGGCTATGTTGAAGAAGGAAATATCCTCAGATGAAATCTGGAAAGAAGCTTTCTGCGAAACTGCTTAGTGTTCTGTTAATTCATCTCACAGGGTTACATCTGTATTTCGTGGATCTCTTTGCTAGCCTTATTTCTGTGGAAGCTGAGAACAGATATTTCGAATCCCTTTGAAGACTCTAGGGCCAAAGGAAATATCCTCCGATAACAAAGAGAATGAAGCTTTCTGAGACACCTCTTTGTGTTCTGTGAAATCATCTCACAGAGTTACAGCTTTCCCCTAAAGAAGCCTTTCGTTAAGACAGTTCTTGTGGAATTGGAAAAGTGATATTTGCAAGCCCATAGAGGGCTGTGGTGAAAAAGGAAATATCCTCAGATGAAATCTGGAAAGAAACTTTCTGAGAAACTTCTCTGTGATGTGTGACTTCCACTCACAGTGTTTCATCTGTATTTCGTGGATTTCTTTGCTTCCTTATTTGTGTGGAATCTGAGAATAGATATTTCGAATCCATTTGAAGACTATAGGGCCAAAGGAAATATCCTCCGATAAGAAAGAGAAAGAAGCTTTCTGAGAAACTTCTTTGTGTTCTGTTAAATCATCTCACAGAGTTACAGCTTTCCCCTCAAGAAGCCTTTTGCTAAGAACAGTTCTTGTGGAATTGGCAAAGTGATATTTGGAAGACCATAGAGGGCTATTTTGAAAAAATAAATATCCTCAGATGACATCTGGTAAGCAGCTTTCTGAGAAACTGCTTAGTGTTCTGTTATTTCATCTCACAGGGTTACATCTGTATTTCGTGGATCTCTTTCCTAGCCTTATTTCTGTGGAATCTGAGAACAGATATTTCGGATCCCTTTTATAGGCTATAGGGCCAAAGGAAATATCCTCCGATAACAAAGAGAAAGAAGCTTTCTGAGAAACTTCTTTGTGTTCTGTGAAATCATCTCAGAGAGTTACAGCTTTCCCCTCAAGGATACTTTCACTCAGACATTGCTTGTGGATTTGGAAAAGTGATATTTGGAAGCCCATATAGGGCTATGTTGAAAAAGGAAATATCCTCAGATGAATTCTGTAAAGAAGCTTTCTGAGAAACTGCTCTGTGTTGGGTGACTTCCACTCACAGAGTTACATCTGTATTTCGTGGATCACTTTGCTAGCCTTATTTCTGTGGAATCTGAAACAGAAATTTCGGATCCCTTTAAAGACTCTAGGGCCAAAGGAAATATCCTCCGATAACAAAGAGAAAGAAGCTTTTTGAGAAACTTCTTTGTGTTCTGTGAAATCATCTCACAGAGTTACAACTTTCCCCTCAATAAGCCTTTCGCTAAGACAGTTCTTGTGGAATTGGAAAAGAGACATTTTGGAGCCCTTAATCGGCTATCGTGAAAAAGGAAATATCCTCAGATGAAATCTGGAAAGAAGCTTTCCGAGAAACTGCTTAGTGTTCTGTTAATTCACCTCACAGGGTTACATCTGTATTTCGTGGATCTCTTTGCTAGCCTTATTTCTGTGAAATCTGAGAACAGATATTTCGGATCCCTTTAAGACTATAGGGCCAAAGGAAATATCCTCCGATAACAAAGAGAAAGAAGCTTTCTGAGAAACCTCTTTGTGTTCTGTGAAATCATCTCACAGAGTTACAGCTTTCCCCTCAAGAAGCCTTTCCCTAAGACAGTTCTTGTGGAATTGGAAAAGTGATATTTGGAAGCCCATAGAGGGCTATGGTGAAAAAGGAAATATCCTCAGATGAAATCTGGAAAGAAGCTTTCTGAGAAACTGCTGTGTGATGTGTAACTTCCACTCACAGAGTTACATCTGTATGTCATGGATCTCTTTGCTAGCCTTATTTCTGTGGAATCTGAGAACAGATATTTCGGATCGCTTTGAAGACTATAGGGCCAAAGGAAATATCCTCCGATAAGAAAGAGAAAGAAGCTTTCTGAGAATCTTCTTTGTGTTCTGTGAAATCATCTCACAGAGTTACAGCTTTCCCCTCAAGAAGCCTTTCGCTAAGACAGTTCTTGTGGAATTGGCAAAGTGATATTTGGAAGCCCATAGAGGTCTATGGTGAAAAAGGAAATATCCTCAGACGAAATCTGGAAAGAAGATTTCTGAGAAACTTCTTAGTGTTCTATTAACTCACCTCACAGAGTTACATCTGTATTTAGTGGATCTCTTTGCTAACCTTATTTCTGTGGAATCTGAGAACAGATATTTCGGATCCCTTTGAAGACGATAGGGCCAAAGGAAATATCCTCCGATAACAAAGAGAAAGAAGCTTTCTTAGAAACGTCTTTGTGTTCTGTCAAATCATCTCACAGAGTTACAGTTTTCCCTCAAGATCCTTTCGCTAAGACCGTTCCTGTGGAATTGGCAAAGTGATATTTGTAAGCCCAGAGAGGGCTATGGTGAAAAAGGAAATATCCTCAGATGAAATCTGGAAAGAAGCTTTCTGAGAAACTGCTCTGTGATGTGAGACTCTCACTCACAGGGTTACATCTGTATTTCGTGGATCTCTTTGCTAGCCTTATTTCTGTGGAATCTGAGAACAGATATTTCGGATCCCATTGAAGACTATAGGGCCAAAAGAAATATCCTCTGATAACAAAGAGAAAGAAGCTTTCTGAGAAACTTCTTTGTGTTCCGTGAAATCATCTCACAGAGTTACAGCTTTCCCCTCAAGAAGCCTTTTGCTATGACAGTTCTTGTGTAATTGGCAAAGTGATATTTGGAAGCCCATAGACGGCTAAGGTGAAAAAGGAAATATCCTCAGATGAAATCTGGAAAGAAGCTTTCTAAGAAACTGCTTAGTTTTCTGTTAATTCATCTCACAGAGTTACATCTGTATTTCGTGGATCTGTTTGCTAGCCTTATTTCTGAGGAATCTGAGAACAGATATTTCGAATCCCTTTGAAGACTATAGGGCCAAAGGAAATATCCTCCGATAACAAAGAGAAAGAAGCTTTCTGAGAAACCTCTTTGTGTTCTGTGAAATCATCTCACAGAGTTACAGCTTTCCCCTCCAGAAGCCTTTCGCTAAGACATTTCTTGTGGAATTGAAAAAGTGATATTTGGAAGCCCATAGAGGGCTATGGTGAAAAAGGAAATATCCTCAGATGAAATCTGTAAAGAAGCTTTCTGAGAAACTGCTCTGTGATGTGTGACTTCCACTCACAGAGTTACATCTGTATTTCGTGGATCTCTTTGCTAGCCTTATTTCTGTGGAATCTGAGAACAGATATTTCGGATCCCTTTGAAGACTATTGGGCCAAAAGAAATATCCTCTGATAACAAAGAGAAAGAAGCTTTCTGAGAAACTTCTTTGTGTTCTGTGAAATCATCTCACAGAGTTACAGCTTTGCCTTCAACAAGCCGCTGGCTAAACAGTTGTTGTGAATTTGGAAAAGTGATATTTTGAAGCCCATAGAGGGCTATGGTGAAAAAGGAAATATCCTCAGATGAAATCTGGAAAGCAGCTTTCTGAGAAAATGCGTAGTGTTCTGTTAATTCATCTCACAGAGTTACATCTGTATTTCGTGGATGTCTTTGCTAGCCTTATTTCTGTGGATTCTGAGAACAGATATTTCGGATCCGTTTGAAGACTATAGGGACAAGGGAAATATCCTCCGATAACAAAGAGAAAGAAGCTTTCTGAGAAACTTCTTTGTGTTCTGTAAAATCATCTCACAGAGTTACAGATTTCCCCTCAGGAAGGCTTTCGCTAAGACAGTTCTTGTGGAATTGGCAAAGTGATATTTGGAAGCCCATAGAGGGCTATGGGGAAAAAGGAAATATCCTCAGACGAAATCTGGAAAGAAGCTTTCTGAGAAACTGCTTAGTGTTCTGTTAATTCATCTCACAGAGGTACGTTTGTATTTCGTGGATCTCTTTGCTAGCCTTATTTCCGTGGAATCTGAGAACAGATATTTCGAATCCCTTTGAAGACTATAGGGCCAAAGGAAATATCCTCCGATAACAAAGAGAAAGAAGCTTTCTGAGAAACCTCTTTGTGTTCTGTGAAATCATCTCACAGAGTTACAGCTTTCCCCTCAAGAAGCCTTTCGCTAAGACAGTTCTTGTGGAATTGAAAAAGTGATATTTGGAAGCCCATAGAGGGCTACGGTGAAAAAGGAAATATCCTCAGATGAAATCTGGAAAGAAGCTTTCTGAGAAACTGCTCTGTGATGTGTGACTTCCACTCACAGAGTTACATCTGTATTTCGTGGATCTCTTTGCTAGCCTTATTTCTGTGGAATCTGAGAACAGATATTTCGGATCCCTTTGAAGACTATAGGGCCAAAGGAAATATCCTCCGTTAACAAAGAGAAAGAAGCTTTCTGAGAAACTTCTTTGTGTTCTGTGAAATCATCTCACAGAGTTGCAGCTTTCCCTTCAAGAAGCCTTTCACTAAGACAGTTCTTGTGGAATTGGCAAAGTGATATTTGGAAGCCCATAGAGGGCTACGGTGAAAAAGAAAATATCCTCAGATGCAACCTGGAAAGAAGATTTCTGAGAATCTTCTCTGTGATGTGTGACTTCCACTCACAGAGTTACATCTGTATTTCGTGGATCTCTTTGCTAGCCTTATTTCTGTGGAATCTGAGAACAGATATTTCAGATCCCTTTGAAGACTATTGGGCCAAAAGAAATATCCTCTGATAACAAAGAGAAAGAAGCTTTCTGAGAAACTTCTTTGTGTTCCGTGAAATCAAATCACAGAGTTCCAGCTTTCCCCTCAAGAAGCCTTTCTCTAAGACAGTTCTTGTGGAATTGGAAAAGTGATATTTGGTAGCCCATAGACGGCTATGGTGAAAAAGGAAATATCCTCAGATGAAATCTGGAAAGAAGCTTTCTGCGAAACTGCTTAGTGTTCTGTTAATTCATCTCACAGAGTTACATTTGTATTTCGTGGATCTCTTTGCTAGCCTTATTTCTGTGGAATCTGAGAACAGATATTTCGAATCCGTTTGAAGTCTAAGGGCCAAAGGAAATATCCTCCGATAACAAAGAGAAAGAAGCTTTCTGATAAACCTCTTTGTGTTCTGTGAAATCATCTCACAGAGTTACAGCTTTCCACTCAAGAAGCCTTTCGCTAAGACAGTTCTTGTGGAATTGAAAAAGTGATATTTGGAAGCCCATAGAGGGCTATGGTGAAAAAGGAAATATCCTCAGATGAAATCTGTAAAGAAGCTTTGTGAGAAACTGCTCTGTGATGTGTGACTTCCACTCACAGAGTTACATCTGTATTTCGTGGATCTCTTTGCTAGCCTTATTTCTGTGGAATCTGAGAACAGACATTTCGGATCCCTTTGAAGACTATACGGACAAAGGAAATATCCTCCGATAACAAAGAGAAAGGAGCTTTCTGAGAAACTTCTTTGTGTTCTGTGAAATCATCTCACAGAGTTACAGCTTTCCCTTCAAGAAGCCTTTCACTAAGACAGTTCTTGTGGAATTGGCAAAGTGATATTTTGAAGCCCATAGAGGGCTATGCTGAAAAAGGAAATATCCTCAGATGAAATCTGGAAAGAAGCTTTCTGAGAAACTTCTCTGTGTTGTGTGACTTCCACTCACAGAGTTACATCTGTAGTTCGTGGATCTCTTTGCTAGCCTTATTTCTTTGGAATCTGAGAACAGATATTTCGGATCCCTTTGAAGACTATAGGGCCAAAGGAAATATCCTCCGATAACAAAGAGAAAGAAGCTTTCTGAGAAACTTCTTTGTGTTCCGTGAAATCATCTCACAGAGTTACAGCTTTCCCCTCAAGAAGCCTTTCGCTAAGACAGTTCTTGTGGAACTGGCAAAGTGATATTTGGAAGCCCATAGATGGCTATGGTGAAAAAGGAAATATCCTCAGATGAAATCTGGAAAGAAGCTTTCTGAGAAACTGCTCAGTGTTCTGTTAATTCATCTCACAGAGTTACATCTGTATTTCGTGGATCTCTTTGCTAGCCTTATTTCTGTGGAATCTGAGAACAGATATTTCGAATCCCTTTGAAGACTGTAGGGCCAAAGGAAATATCTTCTATAACAAAGAGAAAGAAGCTTTCTGAGAAACTTCTTTGTGTTCTGTGAAATCATCTCACAGAGTTACAACTTTCCCCTCAAGAAGCATTTCGCTAAGACAGTTCTTGTGGAATTGGCAAAGTGATATTTGGAAGCCCATAGAGGGCTATGTTGAAGAAGGAAATATCCTCAGATGAAATCTGGAAAGAAGCTTTCTGCGAAACTGCTTAGTGTTCTGTTAATTCATCTCACAGGGTTACATCTGTATTTCGTGGATCTCTTTGCTAGCCTTATTTCTGTGGAAGCTGAGAACAGATATTTCGAATCCCTTTGAAGACTCTAGGGCCAAAGGAAATATCCTCCGATAACAAAGAGAATGAAGCTTTCTGAGACACCTCTTTGTGTTCTGTGAAATCATCTCACAGAGTTACAGCTTTCCCCTAAAGAAGCCTTTCGTTAAGACAGTTCTTGTGGAATTGGAAATGTGATATTTGCAAGCCCATAGAGGGCTGTGGTGAAAAAGGAAATATCCTCAGATGAAATCTGGAAAGAAACTTTCTGAGAAACTTCTCTGTGATGTGTGACTTCCACTCACAGTGTTTCATCTGTATTTCGTGGATTTCTTTGCTTCCTTATTTGTGTGGAATCTGAGAATAGATATTTCGAATCCATTTGAAGACTATAGGGCCAAAGGAAATATCCTCCGATAAGAAAGAAAAAGAAGCTTTCTGAGAAACTTCTTTGTGTTCTGTGAAATCATCTCACAGAGTTACAGCTTTCCCCTCAAGAAGCCTTTTGCTAAGAACAGTTCTTGTGGAATTGGCAAAGTGATATTTGGAAGACCATAGAGGGCTATTTTGAAAAAATAAATATCCTCAGATGACATCTGGTAAGCAGCTTTCTGAGAAACTGCTTAGTGTTCTGTTATTTCATCTCACAGGGTTACATCTGTATTTCGTGGATCTCTTTCCTAGCCTTATTTCTGTGGAATCTGAGAACAGATATTTCGGATCCCTTTTATAGGCTATAGGGCCAAAGGAAATATCCTCCGATAACAAAGAGAAAGAAGCTTTCTGAGAAACTTCTTTGTGTTCTGTGAAATCATCTCAGAGAGTTACAGCTTTCCCCTCAAGGAGACTTTTACTCAGACATTGCTTGTGGATTTGGAAAAGTGATATTTGGAAGCCCATATAGGGCTATGTTGAAAAAGGAAATATCCTCAGATGAATTCTGTAAAGAAGCTTTCTGAGAAACTGCTCTGTGTTGGGTGACTTCCACTCACAGAGTTACATCTGTATTTCGTGGATCACTTTGCTAGCCTTATTTCTGTGGAATCTGAAACAGAAATTTCGGATCCCTTTAAAGACTCTAGGGCCAAAGGAAATATCCTCCGATAACAAAGAGAAAGAAGCTTTTTGAGAAACTTCTTTGTGTTCTGTGAAATCATCTCACAGAGTTACAACTTTCCCCTCAATAAGCCTTTCGCTAAGACAGTTCTTGTGGAATTGGAAAAGAGACATTTTGGAGCCCTTAATCGGCTATCGTGAAAAAGGAAATATCCTCAGATGAAATCTGGAAAGAAGCTTTCCGAGAAACTGCTTAGTGTTCTGTTAATTCACCTCACAGGGTTACATCTGTATTTCGTGGATCTCTTTGCTAGCCTTATTTCTGTGAAATCTGAGAACAGATATTTCGGATCCCTTTAAGACTATAGGGCCAAAGGAAATATCCTCCGATAACAAAGAGAAAGAAGCTTTCTGAGAAACCTCTTTGTGTTCTGTGAAATCATCTCACAGAGTTACAGCTTTCCCCTCAAGAAGCCTTTCCCTAAGACAGTTCTTGTGGAATTGGAAAAGTGATATTTGGAAGCCCATAGAGGGCTATGGTGAAAAAGGAAATATCCTCAGATGAAATCTGGAAAGAAGCTTTCTGAGAAACTGCTGTGTGATGTGTAACTTCCACTCACAGAGTTACATCTGTATGTCATGGATCTCTTTGCTAGCCTTATTTCTGTGGAATCTGAGAACAGATATTTCGGATCGCTTTGAAGACTATAGGGCCAAAGGAAATATCCTCCGATAAGAAAGAGAAAGAAGCTTTCTGAGAATCTTCTTTGTGTTCTGTGAAATCATCTCACAGAGTTACAGCTTTCCCCTCAAGAAGCCTTTCGCTAAGACAGTTCTTGTGGAATTGGCAAAGTGATATTTGGAAGCCCATAGAGGTCTATGGTGAAAAAGGAAATATCCTCAGACGAAATCTGGAAAGAAGATTTCTGAGAAACTTCTTAGTGTTCTATTAACTCACCTCACAGAGTTACATCTGTATTTAGTGGATCTCTTTGCTAACCTTATTTCTGTGGAATCTGAGAACAGATATTTCGGATCCCTTTGAAGACGATAGGGCCAAAGGAAATATCCTCCGATAACAAAGAGAAAGAAGCTTTCTTAGAAACGTCTTTGTGTTCTGTCAAATCATCTCACAGAGTTACAGTTTTCCCTCAAGATCCTTTCGCTAAGACCGTTCTTGTGGAATTGGCAAAGTGATATTTGTAAGCCCAGAGAGGGCTATGGTGAAAAAGGAAATATCCTCAGATGAAATCTGGAAAGAAGCTTTCTGAGAAACTGCTCTGTGATGTGAGACTCTCACTCACAGGGTTACATCTGTATTTCGTGGATCTCTTTGCTAGCCTTATTTCTGTGGAATCTGAGAACAGATATTTCGGATCCCATTGAAGACTATAGGGCCAAAAGAAATATCCTCTGATAACAAAGAGAAAGAAGCTTTCTGAGAAACTTCTTTGTGTTCCGTGAAATCATCTCACAGAGTTACAGCTTTCCCCTCAAGAAGCCTTTTGCTATGACAGTTCTTGTGTAATTGGCAAAGTGATATTTGGAAGCCCATAGACGGCTAAGGTGAAAAAGGAAATATCCTCAGATGAAATCTGGAAAGAAGCTTTCTAAGAAACTGCTTAGTTTTCTGTTAATTCATCTCACAGAGTTACATCTGTATTTCGTGGATCTGTTTGCTAGCCTTATTTCTGAGGAATCTGAGAACAGATATTTCGAATCCCTTTGAAGACTATAGGGCCAAAGGAAATATCCTCCGATAACAAAGAGAAAGAAGCTTTCTGAGAAACCTCTTTGTGTTCTGTGAAATCATCTCACAGAGTTACAGCTTTCCCCTCCAGAAGCCTTTCGCTAAGACATTTCTTGTGGAATTGAAAAAGTGATATTTGGAAGCCCATAGAAGGCTATGGTGAAAAAGGAAATATCCTCAGATGAAATCTGTAAAGAAGCTTTCTGAGAAACTGCTCTGTGATGTGTGACTTCCACTCACAGAGTTACATCTGTATTTCGTGGATCTCTTTGCTAGCCTTATTTCTGTGGAATCTGAGAACAGATATTTCGGATCCCTTTGAAGACTATTGGGCCAAAAGAAATATCCTCTGATAACAAAGAGAAAGAAGCTTTCTGAGAAACTTCTTTGTGTTCTGTGAAATCATCTCACAGAGTTACAGCTTTGCCTTCAACAAGCCGCTGGCTAAACAGTTGTTGTGAATTTGGAAAAGTGATATTTTGAAGCCCATAGAGGGCTATGGTGAAAAAGGAAATATCCTCAGATGAAATCTGGAAAGCAGCTTTCTGAGAAAATGCGTAGTGTTCTGTTAATTCATCTCACAGAGTTACATCTGTATTTCGTGGATGTCTTTGCTAGCCTTATTTCTGTGGATTCTGAGAACAGATATTTCGGATCCGTTTGAAGACTATAGGGACAAGGGAAATATCCTCCGATAACAAAGAGAAAGAAGCTTTCTGAGAAACTTCTTTGTGTTCTGTAAAATCATCTCACAGAGTTACAGATTTCCCCTCAGGAAGGCTTTCGCTAAGACAGTTCTTGTGGAATTGGCAAAGTGATATTTGGAAGCCCATAGAGGGCTATGGGGAAAAAGGAAATATCCTCAGACGAAATCTGGAAAGAAGCTTTCTGAGAAACTGCTTAGTGTTCTGTTAATTCATCTCACAGAGGTACGTTTGTATTTCGTGGATCTCTTTGCTAGCCTTATTTCCGTGGAATCTGAGAACAGATATTTCGAATCCCTTTGAAGACTATAGGGCCAAAGGAAATATCCTCCGATAACAAAGAGAAAGAAGCTTTCTGAGAAACCTCTTTGTGTTCTGTGAAATCATCTCACAGAGTTACAGCTTTCCCCTCAAGAAGCCTTTCGCTAAGACAGTTCTTGTGGAATTGAAAAAGTGATATTTGGAAGCCCATAGAGGGCTATGGTGAAAAAGGAAATATCCTCAGATGAAATCTGGAAAGAAGCTTTCTGAGAAACTGCTCTGTGATGTGTGACTTCCACTCACAGAGTTACATCTGTATTTCGTGGATCTCTTTGCTAGCCTTATTTCTGTGGAATCTGAGAACAGATATTTCGGATCCCTTTGAAGACTATAGGGCCAAAGGAAATATCCTCCGTTAACAAAGAGAAAGAAGCTTTCTGAGAAACTTCTTTGTGTTCTGTGAAATCAATTCACAGAGTTACAGCTATCCCCTCAAGAAGCCTTTCACTAAGACAGTTCTTGTGGAATTGGCAAAGTGATATTTGGAAGCCCATAGAGGGCTACGGTGAAAAAGAAAATATCCTCAGATGCAACCTGGAAAGAAGATTTCTGAGAATCTTCTCTGTGATGTGTGACTTCCACTCACAGAGTTACATCTGTATTTCGTGGATCTCTTTGCTAGCCTTATTTCTGTGGAATCTGAGAACAGATATTTCAGATCCCTTTGAAGACTATTGGGCCAAAAGAAATATCCTCTGATAACAAAGAGAAAGAAGCTTTCTGAGAAACTTCTTTGTGTTCCGTGAAATCAAATCACAGAGTTCCAGCTTTCCCCTCAAGAAGCCTTTCTCTAAGACAGTTCTTGTGGAATTGGAAAAGTGATATTTGGTAGCCCATAGACGGCTATGGTGAAAAAGGAAATATCCTCAGATGAAATCTGGAAAGAAGCTTTCTGCGAAACTGCTTAGTGTTCTGTTAATTCATCTCACAGAGTTACATTTGTATTTCGTGGATCTCTTTGCTAGCCTTATTTCTGTGGAATCTGAGAACAGATATTTCGAATCCGTTTGAAGTCTAAGGGACAAAGGAAATATCCTCCGATAACAAAGAGAAAGAAGCTTTCTGATAAACCACTTTGTGTTCTGTGAAATCATCTCACAGAGTTACAGCTTTCCACTCAAGAAGCCTTTCGCTAAGACAGTTCTTGTGGAATTGAAAAAGTGATATTTGGAAGCCCATAGAGGGCTATGGTGAAAAAGGAAATATCCTCAGATGAAATCTGTAAAGAAGCTTTCTGAGAAACTGCTCTGTGATGTGTGACTTCCACTCACAGAGTTACATCTGTATTTCGTGGATCTCTTTGCTAGCCTTATTTCTGTGGAATCTGAGAACAGACATTTCGGATCCCTTTGAAGACTATACGGACAAAGGAAATATCCTCCGATAACAAAGAGAAAGAAGCTTTCTGAGAAACTTCTTTGTGTTCTGTGAAATCATCTCACAGAGTTACAGCTTTCCCTTCAAGAAGCCTTTCACTAAGACAGTTCTTGTGGAATTGGCAAAGTGATATTTTGAAGCCCATAGAGGGCTATGCTGAAAAAGGAAATATCCTCAGATGAAATCTGGAAAGAAGCTTTCTGAGAAACTTCTCTGTGTTGTGTGACTTCCACTCACAGAGTTACATCTGTAGTTCGTGGATCTCTTTGCTAGCCTTATTTCTGCTGAATCTGAGAACAGATATTTCGGATCCCTTTGAAGACTATAGGGCCAAAGGAAATATCCTCCGATAACAAAGAGAAAGAAGCTTTCTGAGAAACTTCTTTGTGTTCTGTGAAATCATCTCACAGAGTTACAGCTTTCCCCTCAAGAAGCCTTTCGCTAAGACAGTTCTTGTGGAACTGGCAAAGTGATATTTGGAAGCCCATAGATGGCTATGGTGAAAAAGGAAATATCCTCAGATGAAATCTGGAAAGAAGCTTTCTGAGAAACTGCTCAGTGTTCTGTTAATTCATCTCACAGAGTTACATCTGTATTTCGTGGATCTCTTTGCTAGCCTTATTTCTGTGGAATCTGAGAACAGATATTTCGAATCCCTTTGAAGACTGTAGGGCCAAAGGAAATATCTTCTATAACAAAGAGAAAGAAGCTTTCTGAGAAACTTCTTTGTGTTCTGTGAAATCATCTCACAGAGTTACAACTTTCCCCTCAAGAAGCATTTCGCTAAGACAGTTCTTGTGGAATTGGCAAAGTGATATTTGGAAGCCCATAGAGGGCTATGTTGAAGAAGGAAATATCCTCAGATGAAATCTGGAAAGAAGCTTTCTGCGAAACTGCTTAGTGTTCTGTTAATTCATCTCACAGGGTTACATCTGTATTTCGTGGATCTCTTTGCTAGCCTTATTTCTGTGGAAGCTGAGAACAGATATTTCGAATCCCTTTGAAGACTCTAGGGCCAAAGGAAATATCCTCCGATAACAAAGAGAATGAAGCTTTCTGAGACACCTCTTTGTGTTCTGTGAAATCATCTCACAGAGTTACAGCTTTCCCCTAAAGAAGCCTTTCGTTAAGACAGTTCTTGTGGAATTGGAAATGTGATATTTGCAAGCCCATAGAGGGCTGTGGTGAAAAAGGAAATATCCTCAGATGAAATCTGGAAAGAAACTTTCTGAGAAACTTCTCTGTGATGTGTGACTTCCACTCACAGAGTTTCATCTGTATTTCGTGGATTTCTTTGCTTCCTTATTTGTGTGGAATCTGAGAATAGATATTTCGAATCCATTTGAAGACTATAGGGCCAAAGGAAATATCCTCCGATAAGAAAGAAAAAGAAGCTTTCTGAGAAACTTCTTTGTGTTCTGTGAAATCATCTCACAGAGTTACAGCTTTCCCCTCAAGAAGCCTTTTGCTAAGAACAGTTCTTGTGGAATTGGCAAAGTGATATTTGGAAGACCATAGAGGGCTATTTTGAAAAAATAAATATCCTCAGATGACATCTGGTAAGCAGCTTTCTGAGAAACTGCTTAGTGTTCTGTTATTTCATCTCACAGGGTTACATCTGTATTTCGTGGATCTCTTTCCTAGCCTTATTTCTGTGGAATCTGAGAACAGATATTTCGGATCCCTTTTATAGGCTATAGGGCCAAAGGAAATATCCTCCGATAACAAAGAGAAAGAAGCTTTCTGAGAAACTTCTTTGTGTTCTGTGAAATCATCTCAGAGAGTTACAGCTTTCCCCTCAAGGAGACTTTTACTCAGACATTGCTTGTGGATTTGGAAAAGTGATATTTGGAAGCCCATATAGGGCTATGTTGAAAAAGGAAATATCCTCAGATGAATTCTGTAAAGAAGCTTTCTGAGAAACTGCTCTGTGTTGGGTGAATTCCACTCACAGAGTTACATCTGTATTTCGTGGATCACTTTGCTAGCCTTATTTCTGTGGAATCTGAAACAGAAATTTCGGATCCCTTTAAAGACTCTAGGGCCAAAGGAAATATCCTCCGATAACAAAGAGAAAGAAGCTTTTTGAGAAACTTCTTTGTGTTCTGTGAAATCATCTCACAGAGTTACAACTTTCCCCTCAATAAGCCTTTCGCTAAGACAGTTCTTGTGGAATTGGAAAAGAGACATTTTGGAGCCCCTAATCGGCTATCGTGAAAAAGGAAATATCCTCAGATGAAATCTGGAAAGAAGCTTTCCGAGAAACTGCTTAGTGTTCTGTTAATTCACCTCACAGGGTTACATCTGGATTTCGTGTATCTCTTTGCTAGCCTTATTTCTTTGAAATCTGAGAACAGATATTTCGGATCCCTTTAAGACTATAGGGCCAAAGGAAATATCCTCCGATAACAAAGAGAAAGAAGCTTTCTGAGAAACCTCTTTGTGTTCTGTGAAATCATCTCACAGAGTTACAGCTTTCCCCTCAAGAAGCCTTTCCCTAAGACATTTCTTGTGGAATTGGAAAAGTGATATTTGGAAGCCCATAGAGGGCTATGGTGAAAAAGTAAATATCCTCAGATGAAATCTGGAAAGAAGCTTTCTGAGAAACTGCTCTGTGATGTGTAACTTCCACTCACAGAGTTACATCTGTATGTCATGGATCTCTTTGCTAGCCTTATTTCTGTGGAATCTGAGAACAGATATTTCGGATCGCTTTGAAGACTATACGGCCAAAGGAAATATCCTCCGATAAGAAAGAGAAAGAAGCTTTCTGAGAATCTTCTTTGTGTTCTGTGAAATCATCTCACAGAGTTACAGCTTTCCCCTCAAGAAGCCTTTCGCTAAGACAGTTCTTGTGGAATTGGCAAAGTGATATTTGGAAGCCCATAGAGGTCTATGGTGAAAAAGGAAATATCCTCAGACGAAATCTGGAAAGAAGATTTCTGAGAAACTTCTTAGTGTTCTATTAACTCACCTCACAGAGTTACATCTGTATTTAGTGGATCTCTTTGCTAACCTTATTTCTGTGGAATCTGAGAACAGATATTTCGGATCCCTTTGAAGACGATAGGGCCAAAGGAAATATCCTCCGATAACAAAGAGAAAGAAGCTTTCTTAGAAACGTCTTTGTGTTCTGTCAAATCATCTCACAGAGTTACAGTTTTCCCTCAAGATCCTTTCGCTAAGACCGTTCTTGTGGTATTGGCAAAGTGATATTTGTAAGCCCAGAGAGGGCTATGGTGAAAAAGGAAATATCCTCAGATGAAATCTGGAAAGAAGCTTTCTGAGAAACTGCTCTGTGATGTGAGACTCTCACTCACAGGGTTACATCTGTATTTCGTGGATCTCTTTGCTAGCCTTATTTCTGTGGAATCTGAGAACAGATATTTCGGATCCCATTGAAGACTATAGGGCCAAAAGAAATATCCTCTGATAACAAAGAGAAAGAAGCTTTCTGAGAAACTTCTTTGTGTTCCGTGAAATCATCTCACAGAGTTACAGCTTTCCCCTCAAGAAGCCTTTTGCTATGACAGTTCTTGTGTAATTGGCAAAGTGATATTTGGAAGCCCATAGACGGCTAAGGTGAAAAAGGAAATATCCTCAGATGAAATCTGGAAAGAAGCTTTCTAAGAAACTGCTTAGTTTTCTGTTAATTCATCTCACAGAGTTACATCTGTATTTCGTGGATCTGTTTGCTAGCCTTATTTCTGAGGAATCTGAGAACAGATATTTCGATTCCCTTTGAAGACTATAGGGCCAAAGGAAATATCCTCCGATAACAAAGAGAAAGAAGCTTTCTGAGAAACCTCTTTGTGTTCTGTGAAATCATCTCACAGAGTTACAGCTTTCCCCTCCAGAAGCCTTTCGCTAAGACATTTCTTGTGGAATTGAAAAAGTGATATTTGGAAGCCCATAGAGGGCTATGGTGAAAAAGGAAATATCCTCAGATGAAATCTGTAAAGAAGCTTTCTGAGAAACTGCTCTGTGATGTGTGACTTCCACTCACAGAGTTACATCTGTATTTCGTGGATCTCTTTGCTAGCCTTATTTCTGTGGAATCTGAGAACAGATATTTCGGATCCCTTTGAAGACTATTGGGCCAAAAGAAATATCCTCTGATAACAAAGAGAAAGAAGCTTTCTGAGAAACTTCTTTGTGTTCTGTGAAATCATCTCACAGAGTTACAGCTTTGCCTTCAACAAGCCGCTGGCTAAACAGTTGTTGTGAATTTGGAAAAGTGATATTTTGAAGCCCATAGAGGGCTATGGTGAAAAAGGAAATATCCTCAGATGAAATCTGGAAAGCAGCTTTCTGAGAAAATGCGTAGTGTTCTGTTAATTCATCTCACAGAGTTACATCTGTATTTCGTGGATGTCTTTGCTAGCCTTATTTCTGTGGATTCTGAGAACAGATATTTCGGATCCGTTTGAAGACTATAGGGACAAGGGAAATATCCTCCGATAACAAAGAGAAAGAAGCTTTCTGAGAAACTTCTTTGTGTTCTGTAAAATCATCTCACAGAGTTACAGATTTCCCCTCAGGAAGGCTTTCGCTAAGACAGTTCTTGTGGAATTGGCAAAGTGATATTTGGAAGCCCATAGAGGGCTATGGGGAAAAAGGAAATATCCTCAGACGAAATCTGGAAAGAAGCTTTCTGAGAAACTGCTTAGTGTTCTATTAACTCACCTCACAGAGTTACATCTTTATTTAGTGGATCTCTTTGGTAACCTTATTTCTGTGGAATCTGAGAACAGATATTTCGGATCTCTGAAGACAATAGCGCCAAAGGAAATATCCTCCGATAACAAAGAGAAAGAAGCTTTCTGTGAAACTTCTTTGTGTTCTGTGAAATCATCTCACAGAGTTATAGCTTTCCCCTCAAGAAACCTTTCGCTAAGACAGTTCTTGTGGAATTTGCAAAGTGATATTTGGAAGCCCCCAGAGGGCTATGGTGAAAAGGAAATATCCTCAGATGAAATCTGGAAAGAAGCTTTCTGAGAAACTTCTCTGTGATGTGTGACTTCCACTCACAGAGTTACATCTGTATTTCGTGGATCTCTTTGCTAGCCTTATTTCTGTGGAATCTGAGAACAGATATTTCGGATCCCTTTGAAGACTATAGGGCCAAAGGAAATATCCTCCGATAACAAAGAGAAAGAAGCTTTCTGAGAAACTTCTTTGTGTTCTGTGAAATCATCTCACAGAGTTACAGCTTTCCCCTCAAGAATCCTTTCGCTAAGACAGTTCTTGTGGAATTGGCAAAGTTATATTTGGAAGCCCATAGAGGTCTATGGTGAAAAAGGAAATATCCTCAGGCGAAATCTGGAAATAAGCTTTCTGAGAAACTGCTTAGTGTTCTATTAACTCACCTCACAGAGTTACATCTTTATTTAGTGGATCTCTTTGCTAACCTTATTTCTGTGGAATCTGAGAACAGATATTTCGGATCTCTGAAGACAATAGCGCCAAAGGAAATATCCTCCGATAACAAAGAGAAAGAAGCTTTCTGTGAAACTTCTTTGTGTTCTGTGAAATCATCTCACAGAGTTATAGCTTTCCCCTCAAGAAACCTTTCGCTAAGACAGTTCTTGTGGAATTTGCAAAGTGATATTTGGAAGCCCCCAGAGGGCTATGGTGAAAAGGAAATATCCTCAGATGAAATCTGGAAAGAAGCTTTCTGAGAAACTTCTCTGTGATGTGTGACTTCCACTCACAGAGTTACATCTGTATTTCGTGGATCTCTTTGCTAGCCTTATTTCTGTGGAATCTGAGAACAGATATTTCGGATCCCTTTGAAGACTATAGGGCCAAAGGAAATATCCTCTGATAACAAAGAGAAAGAAGCTTTCTGAGGTACTTCTTTGTTTTCTGTGAAATCATCTCACAGAGTTACAGCTTTCCCCTCAGGAAGTCGCTCGCTAAGACAGTTCTTGTGGATTTGGAAAAGTGATATTTGGAAGCCCATAGAGGGCTTTGGTGAAAAAGGAAATATCCTCAGATGAAATCTGGAAAGAAGCTCTCTGAGAAACTGCTCTGTGATGTGTGACTTCCACTCACAGAGTTACATCTGTATTTCGTGGATCTCTTTGCTAGCCTTATTTCTGTGGAATCTGAGAACAGATATTTCGGATCCCTTTGAAGACTATAGGGCCAAAAGAAATATCCTCTGATAACAGAGAGAAAGAAGCTTTCTGAGAAACTTCTTTGTGTTCCGTGAAATCATCTCACAGAGTTACAGCTTTCCCCTCAAGAAGCCTTTCGCTAAGACAGTTGTTGTGGAATTGGCAAAGTGATATTTGGAAGCCCATAGACGGCTATGGTGAAAAAGGAAATATGCTCAGATGAAATCTGGAGAGAAGCTTTCTGAGAAACTGCTTAGTGTTCTGTTACTTCATCTCACAGAGTTACATCTGTATTTCGTGCATCTCTTTGCTAGCCTTATTTCTGTGGAATCTGAGAACAGATATTTCGAATCCCTTTGAAGACTATAGGGCCAAAGGAAATATCATCCGATAACAAAGAGAAAGAAGCTTTCTAAGAAACTTCTTTGTGTTCTGTGAAATCATCTCACAGAGTTACAGCTTTCCCCTCAAAAACCTTTCGCTAAGACAGTTCTTGTGGAATTGGCAAGGTGATATTTGGAAGATCATAGAGGGCTATGGTCAAAAAGGAAATATCCTCAGAAGAAATCTGGAAAGAAGCTTTCTGAATAACTTCTTAGTGTTCTGTTAATTCATCTAACAGAGTTACATCTGTATTTCGTGGATCTCTTTGCTAGCCTTATTTCTGTGGAATCTGAGAAGAGATATTTCGGATCCCTTGAAGACTATAGGGACAAGGGAAATATCCTCCGACAACAAAGAGAAAGAAGCTTTCTGAGAAACTTCTTTGTGTTCTGTGAAATCATCTCACAGAGGTACATCTTTCGCCTCAAGAAGCCTTTCGCTAAGACAGTTCCTGTGGAATTGGAAAAGTGATATTTGGAAGCCCATAGAGGGCTATGGTGAAAAAGGAAATATCCTCTGATGAAATCTGTAAAGAAGCTTTCTGAGAAACTGCTCTGTGATGTGTAACTTCCACTCACAGAGTTACATCAGTATTTCATGGATCTCTTTGCTAGCCTTATTTCTGTGGAATCTGAGAACAGATATTTCGGATCCCTTTGAAGACTATAGGGACAAGGGAAATATCCTCCGACAACAAAGAAAAAGAAGCTTTCTGAGAAACTTCTTTTTGTTTTGTGAAATCACCTAACAGAGTTACAGCTTTCCCCTCAAGAAGCCTTTCGCTAAGACGTTTCTTGTGGAATTGGCAAACTGACATTTCGGAGCCCTTAGACGGCAATGGTGAAAAAGGAAATATCCTCAGATGAAATCTGGAAAGAAGCTTTCTGAGAAACTGTTTAGTGTTCTGTTAATTCATCTCAAAGAAGTACATCTGTATTTCGTGGATCTCTTTGCTAGCCTTATTTCTGTGGAATCTGAAAACAGATATTTCGAATCCCTTTGAAGACTATAGGGCCAAAGGAAATATCCTCCGATAACAAAGAGAAAGAAGCTTTCTGAGAAACTTCCTTGTATTCTGTGAAATCATCTCACAGAGTTACAGCTTTCCCCTCAAGAAGCCTTTCGCTAAGTCAGTTCTTGTGGAATTGGCAAAGTGATATTTGGAAGCCCATAGAGGTCTATGGTGAAAAAGGAAATATCCTCAGGCGAAATCTGGAAAGAAGCTTTCTGAGAAACTGCTTAGTGTTCTATTAACTCACCTCACAGAATTACGTCTCTATTTAGTGGATCTCTTTGCTAACCTTATTTCTGTGGAATCTGAGAACAGATATTTCCGATCCCTTTGAAGAATATAGGGCCAAAGGAAATATCCTCTGATAACAAAGAGAAAGAAGCTTTCTAAGAAACTTCTTTGTGTTCTGTGAAATCACCTCACAGAGTTACAGCTTTCCCCTCAAGAAGCCTTTCGCTAAGACAGTTCTTGTGGAATTGGCAAAGTGATATCTGGAAGCACATTGAGGGCTGTGATGACAAAGGAAATATCCTCAGATGAAATCAGGAAAGAAGCTTTCTGAGAAACTGCTTAGTGTTCTGTTAATTCATCTCACAGAGTTACATCTATATTTCGTGGATATCTTTGCTAGCCATATTTCTGTGGAATCTGAGAACACATATTTCGGATCCCTTTGAAGACTATAGGGCCAAAGGAAATATCCTTCGATAACAAAGAGAAAGAAGCTTTCTGAGAAACTTCTTTGTGTTCTGTGAAATCATCTCACAGAGGTACAGCATTCCCCCCAAAAAAGCCTTTAGCTAAGACAGTTCTTGTGGAATTGGCAAAGTGATATTTGGAAGCCCATAGAGGGCTATGGTGACAAAGGAAATATCCTCAGATGAAATCTGGAAAGCAGCTTTCTGAGAAACTGCTTAGTGTTCTGTTAATTCATCTCACAGAGGTACATCTGTATTTCGTGGATCTCTTTGCTAGCCTTATTTCTGTGGAATCTTAGAACAGATATTTCGGATCCCTTTGAAGTCTATAAGGCCAAAGGAAATATCCTCCGATAACAAAGAGAAAGAAGCTTTCTGAGAAACTTCTTTGTGTTCTGTGAAATCATCTCACAGAGGTACATCTTTCCCCTCTAGAAGCCTTTCGCTAAGACAGTTCCTGTGGAATTGGAAAAGTGATACTTTGAAGCCCATAGAGGGCTATGGTGAAAAAGGAAATATCCTCAGATGAAATCTGTAAAGAAGCTTTCTGAGAAACTGCTCTGTGATGTGTAACTTCCACTCACCGAGTTACATCTGTATTTCGTGGATCTCTTTGCTAGCCTTATTTCTGTGGAATCTGAGAACAGATATTTCGAATCCCTTTGAAGACTATAGGGCCAAAGGAAATATCCTCCGATAAGAAAGAGAAAGAAGCTTTCTGAGAAACTTCCTTGTATTCTGTGAAATCATCTCACAGAGTTACAGCTTTCCCCTCAAGAAGCCTTTCGCTAAGACAGTTCTTGTGGTATTGGCAAAGTGATATTTGGAAGCCCATAGAGGTCTATGGTGAAAAAGGAAATATCCTCAGGCGAAATCTGGAAAGAAGCATTCTGAGAAAATGCTTAGTGTTCTATTAACTCACCTCACAGAGTTACATCTCTATTTAGTGCATCTCTTTGCTAACCTTATTTCTGTGGAATTTGAGAACAGATATTTCGATCCCATTGAAGAATATAGGGCCAAAGGAAATATCCTCCGATAACAAAGAGAAAGAAGCTTTCTCAGAAACTTCTTTGTGTTTTGTGAAATCATCTCACAGAGTTACAGCTTTCCCCTCAAGAAGCCTTTCGCTAAGACAGTTCTTGTGGTATTGGCAAAGTGATATTTGGAAGCCCATAGAGGTCTATGGTGAAAAAGATAATATCCTCAGATGAAATCTGGAAAGAAGGTTTCTGAGAAACTGCTCTGTGATGTGTGACTTCCACTCACAGAGTTACATCTGTATTTCGTGGATCTCTTTGCTAGCCTTATTTCTCTGGAATCTGAGAACAGATATTTCGAATCCCTTTGAAGACTATAGGGCCAAAGGAAATATCCTCCGATAACAAAGAGAAAGAAACTTTCTGAGAAACTTCTTTGTGTTCTGTGAAGTCATCTCACAGAGTTACAGCTTTCCCCTCAAGAAACCTTTCGCTAAGACAGTTCTTGTGGAATTGGCAAAGTGATATTTGGAAGCTCATAGAGGGCTATGGTGAAAAAGGAAATATCCTCTGACGAAATCTGGAAAGAAGCTTTCTGAGAAACTGCTTAGTGTTCTGCTAATTCACCTCACAGAGTTACATCTTTATTTAGTGGTTCTCTTTGCTAACCTTATTTCTGTGTAATCTGAGAACAGATATTTCGGATCCCTTTGAACACTATAGGGCCAAAGGAAATATCCTCCGATAACAAAGAGAAAGACGCTTTCTAAGAAACTTCTTTGTGTTCTGTGAAATCACCTCACAGAGTTACAGCTTTCCCCTCAAGAAGCCTTTCGCTAAGACAGTTCTTGTGGAATTGGCAAAGCGATATTTGGATTCACATAGAGGGCTATGATGACAAAGGAAATATCCTCAGATGAAATCAGGAAAGAAGCTTTCTGAGAAACTGCTTAGTGTTCTCTTAATTCATCTCACAGAGTTACATCTATATTTCGTGGATATCTTTGCTAGTCTTATTTCTGCGGAACCTGAGAACACATATTTCGGATCCCTTTGAAGACTATAGGGCCAAAGGAAATATCCTTCGATAAAAAAGAGAAAGAAGCTTTCTGAGAAACTTCTTTGTGTTCTGTGAAATCATCTCACAGAGGTACAGCATTCCCCCCAAAAAAGCCTTTAGCTAAGACAGTTATTGTGGAATTGGCAAAGTGATATTTGGAAGCCCTTAGAGGGCTATGGTGAAAAAGGAAATATCCTGAGATGAAATCTGTAAAGAAGCTTTCTGCGAAACTGCTCTGTGATGTGTAACTTCCACTCACCGAGTTACATCTGTATTTCGTGGATCTCTTTGCTAGCCTTATTTCTGTGGAATCTGAGAACAGATATTTCGGATCCATTTGAAGACTATAGGGCCAAAGGAAATATCCTCCGATAACAAAGAGAAATAAGCTTTCTGAGAAACTTCTTTGTGTTCTGTGAAATCATCTCTCAGAGTTACAGCTTTCCACTCAAGAAGCCTTTCGCTAAGACAGTTCTTGTGGAATTGGCAAAGTGATATTTGGAAGCCCATAGAGGTCTATGGTGAAAAAGGAAATATCCTCAGGCGAAATCTGGAAAGAAGCTTTCTGAGGAACTGCTTAGTGTTCTATTAACTCACCTCACAGAGTTACATCTCTGTTTAGTGGATCTCTTTGCTAACCTTATTTATGTGGAATCTGAAAACAGATAATTCCGATCCCTTTGAAGAATATAGGGCCAATGGAAATATCCTCCGATAACAAAGAGAAAGAAGCTTTCTAAGAAACTTCTTTGTGTTTTGTGAAATCATCTCACAGAGTTACAGCTTTCCCCTCAAGAAGCCTTTCGCTAAGACAGTTCTTGTGGTATTGGCAAAGTGATAATTAGAAGCCCATAGAGGTCTACGGTGAAAAAGGAAATATCCTCAGATGAAATCTGGAAAGAAGGTTTCAGAGAATCTGCTCTGTGATGTGTGACTTCCACTCACAGAGTTACATCTGCATTTCGTGGATCTCTTTGCTAGCCTTATTTCTGTGGAATCTGAGAACAGATATTTCGGATCCCTTTGAAGACTATAGGGCCAAAGGAAATATCCTCCGATAACAAAGAGAAAGAAGCTTTCTGAGAAACTTCTTTGTGTTCTGTGAAATCATCTCACAGAGTTACAGCTTTCCCCTCAAGAAGCCTTTCGCTAAGACAGTTCTTGTGATATTGGCAAAGTGATATTTGGAAGCCCATAGAGGTCTATGGTGAAAAAGGAAATATCCTCAGGCGAAATCTGGAAAGAAGCATTCTGAGAAAATGCTTAGTGTTCTATTAACTCACCTCACAGAGTTACATCTCTACTTAGTGCATCTCTTTGCTAACCTTATTTCTGTGGAATTTGAGAACAGATATTTCCGATCCCATTGAAGAATATAGGGCCAAAGGAAATATCCTCCGATAACAAAGAGAAAGAAGCTTTCTGAGAAACTTCTTTGTGTTCTGTGAAATCATCTCACAGAGTTACAGCTTTCCCCTCAAGAATCCTTTCGCTAAGACAGTTCTTGTGGAATTGGCAAAGTTATATTTGGAAGCCCATAGAGGTCTATGGTGAAAAAGGAAATATCCTCAGGCGAAATCTGGAAATAAGCTTTCTGAGAAACTGCTTAGTGTTCTATTAACTCACCTCACAGAGTTACATCTCTATTTAGTGGATCTCTTTGCTAACCTTATTTCTGTGGAATCTGAGAACAGATATTTCGGATCCCTTAGATGACTATAGGGCCAAAGGAAATATCCTCCGATATCAAAGAGAAAGAAGTTTTCTGAGAAACTTCTATGTGTTCGGTGAAATCATCTCACAGAGTTACAGCTATCCCTTCAATAAGCCTTTCGCTAAGAAAGTTCTTGGGGAATTGGCAAAGTGATATTTGGAAGACCATAGAGGGATAAGATGAAAAAGTAAATATCCTCAGATGAAATCTGGAAAGAAGCTTTCTGAGAAACTGCTCTGCGTTGTGTGGCTTCCACTCACAGAGTTACATCTGTATTTCGTGGATGTGTTTGCTAGCCTTCTTTCTGTGGAATCTGAGAACAGATATTTCGGATCCCTTTGAAGACTATAGGGCCAAAGGAAATATCCTCCGATAACAAAGAGAAAGAAGCTTTCTGAGAAACTTCTTTGTGTTCTGTGAAATCATCTCACAGAGTTACAGCTTTACCGTCAAGAAGCCTTTCGCTAAGACAGTTCTTGTGGAATTGGCAAAGTGATATTTGGAAGCCCATAGAGGGCTATGGCGAAAAGGAAATATCCTCAGATGAAATCTGGAAAGAAGCTTTCTGAGAAACTTCTCTGTGATGTGTGACTTCCATTCACAGAGTTACATCTGTATTTCGCGGATCTCTTTGCTAGCCTTATTTCTGTGGAATCTGAGAACAGATATTTCGGATCCCTTTGAAGACTATAGGGCCAAAGGAAATATCCTCCGATAACAAAGAGAAAGAAGCTTTCTGAGGAAATTCTTTGTGTTCTGTGAAATCATCTGAGAGAGTTACAGCTTTCCCCTCAAGAAGCCGCTCGCTAAGACAGTTCTTGTGTATTTGGAAAAGTGATATTTGGAACCCATAAAGGGCTATGGTAAAAAAGGAAATATCCTTAGATGAAATCTGGAAAGAAGCTTTCTGAGAAACTGCTGTGATGTGTGACTTCCAATCACAGAGTTACATCTGTATTTCGTGGATCTCTTTGCAAGCCTTATTTCTGCTGAATCTGAGAACAGATATTTCGGATCCCTTTGAAGACTATAGGGCCAAAGGAAATATCCTCCGATAACAAAGAGAAAGAAGCTTTCTGAGAACCTTCTTTGTGTTCTGTGAAATCATTTCACAGAGTTACAGCTTTCCCGTCAAGAAGGCTTTCGCTAAGACAGTTCTTGTGGAATTGGCAAAGTGATATTTGGAAGCCCATTGAGGGCTATGGTGAAAAAGGAAATATCCTCAGATGAAATCTGGAAAGAAGCTTTCTGAGAAACTTCTCTGTGATGTGTGACTTCCACTCACAGAGTTACATCTTTCTTTCGTGGATCTCTTTGCTAGCCTTATTTCTGTGGAATCTGAGAACAGATATTTCGAATCCCTTTGAAGACTATAGGGCCAAAGGAAATATCCTCCGATAACAAAGAGAAAGAAGCTTTCTGAGAACCTTCTTTGTGTTCTGTGAAATCATCTCACAGAGTTACAGCTTTCCCTTCAAGAAGCCTTTCGCTAAGACAATTCTTGTGTAATTGGCAAAGTGATATTTGGAAGCCCATAAAGGGCTATGGTGAAAAAGGAAGTATCCTCAGATGAAATCTGGAAAGAAGCTTTCTGAGAAACTGCTTAGTGTTCTGTTCACTCATCTCACAGAGTTGCATCTGTATTTCGTGGATCTCTTTGCTAGCCTTATTTCTGTGGAATCTGAGAACAGATATTTCGGATCCCTTTGAAGACTATAGGGCCAAAGGAAATATCCTCCGATAACAAGGAGAAAGAAGCTTTCTGAGAAACTTCTATGTGTTCGGTGAAATCATCTCACAGAGTTACAGCTTTCCCTTCAAGAAGCCTTTCGCTAAGAAAGTTCTTGGGGAATTGGCAAAGTGATATTTGGAAGACCATAGAGGGCTATGGTGAAAAAGGAAATATCCTCAGATGAAATCTGGAAAGAAGCTTTCTGAGAAACTGCTCTGCGTTGTGTGGCTTCCACTCACAGAGTTACATCTGTATTTCGTGGATCTGTTTGCTAGCCTTATTTCTGTGGAATCTGAGAATAGATATTTCGGATCCCTTGGAAGACAATAGGGCCAAGGAAATATCCTCCGATAACAAAGAGAAAGAAGCTTTCTGAGAAACTTCTTTGTGTTCTGTGAAATCATCTCACAGAGTTACAGCTTTACCCTCAAGAAGACTTTCGCTAAGACAGTTCTTGTGGAATTGGGAAAGTGATATTTGGAAGCCCATAGAGGGCTATGGCGAAAAGGAAATATCCTCAGATGAAAACTGGAAAGAAGCTTTCTGAGAAACTTCTCTGTGATGTGTGACTTCCACTCACAGAGTTACATATGTATTTCTGGGATCTCTTTGCTAGCCTTATTTCTGTGGAATCTGAGAACAGATATTTCGGATCCCTTTGAAGACTATAGGGCCAAAGGAAATATCCTCCGATAACAAAGAGAAGAAGCTTTCTGAGGAAATTCTTTGTGTTCTGTGAAATCATCTCACAGAGTTACAGGTTTCCCCTCAAGAAGCCTTTCGCTAAGACAGTTTTTGTGGAATTGGAAAGTGATATTTGGAAGCCCATAGAGGGCTATGGTGAAAAAGGAAATATCCTCAGATTAAATCTGGAAAGAAGCTTTCTGAGAAACTGCTTAGTGTTCTGTTAACTCATCTCAAAGAATTTCATCTGTATTTCGTGCATCTCGTTGCTAGCCTTATTTCTGTGGAATCTGAGAACAGATATTTCGGATCCCTTTGAAGACTATAGGGCCAAAGGAAATATCCTCCGATAACAAAGAGAAAGAAGCTTTCTGACAACCTTCTTTGTGTTCTGTGAAATCATCTCACAGAGTTACAGCTTTCCCTTCAAGAAGCCTTTCGCCAAGACAGTTCTTGTGGAATTGGCAAAGTGATATTTGGAAGCCCATAGAGGGCTATGGTGAAAAAGGAAATATCCTCAGATGAAATCTTGAAAGAAGCTTTCTGAGAAACTGCTTAGTGTTTTGTTAACTCATCTCACAGAATTTCTCTGTATTTCGTGGATCACCTTGCTACCCTTATTTCTGTGGAATCTGAGAACAGATATTTCGGATCCCTTTGAAGACTATAGGGCCAAAGGAAATAAACTCCGATAACAAAGAGAAAGAAGCTTTCTGAGAACCTTCTTTGTGTTCTGTGAAATCATCTCACAGAGTTACAGCTTTCCCTTCAAGAAGCCTTTCGCTAAGACAGTTCTTGTGGAATTGGCAAAGTGATATTTGGAAGCCCATAGAGGGCTATGTTGAAAAAGGAAATATCCTCAGATGAAATCTGGAAAGAAGCTTTCTGAGAAACTGCTTAGTGTTCTGTTCACTCATCTCACAGAGTTGAATCTGTATTTCGTGGATCTCTTTGCTAGCCTTATTTCTGTGGAATCTGAAAACAGATATTTCGGATCCCTTTGAAGACTATAGGGCCAAAGGAAATATCCTCCGATAACAAAGAGAAAGAATTTTTCTGAGAAACTTCTATGTGTTCGGTGAAATCATCTCACAGAGTTACAGCTTTCCCTTCAATAAGCCTTTCGCTAAGAAAGTTCTTGGGGAACCGGCCAAGTGATATTTGGAAGCCCATAGAGGTCTATGGTGAAAAAGGAAATATTCTCAGATGAAATCTGGAAAGAAGCTTTCCTAGAAACTGCTCTGCGTTGTGTGGCTTCCACTCACATAGTTATATCTGTATTTCGTGTATCTGTTTGCTAGCCTTATTTCTGTGTAATCTGAGAACAGATGTTTCGGATCCCTTTGAAGACAATAGGGCCAAAGGAAATATCCTCCGATAACAAAGAGAAAGAAGCTTTCTGAGAAACTTCTTTGTGTTCTGTGAAATCATCTCACAGAGTTACAGCTTTCCCCTCAAGATGCCTTTCGCTAAGACAGTTCTTGTGTAATTGGCAAAGTGATATTTGGAAGCCCATAGAGGGCTAAGGCGAAAAGGAAATATCCTCAGATGAAATCTGGAAAGAAGCTTTCTGAGAAACTTCTCTGTGATGTGTGACTTCCACTCACAGAGTTACATCTGTATTTCGCGGATCTCTTTGCTAGCCTTATTTCTGTGGAATCTGAGAACAGATATTTCGGATCCCTTTGAAGACTATAGGGCCAAAGGAAATATCCTCCGATAACAAAGAGAAAGAAGCTTTCTGAGGAAATTCTTTGTGTTCTGTGAAATCATCTCACAGAGTTACAGCTTTCCCCTCAAGAAGCCGCTCGCTAAGACAGTTCTTGTGGATTTGGAAAAGTGATATTTGGAAGCCCATAGAGGGCTATGGTAAAAAAGGAAATATCCTCAGATGAAATCTGGAAAGAAGCTTTCTAAGAAACTGCTGTGATGTGTGACTTCCAATCACAGAGTTACATCTGTATTTCGTGGATCTCTTTGCTAGCCTTATTTCTGTGGAATCTCAGAACAGATATTTCGGATCCCTTTGAAGTCTATAGGGCCAAAGGAAATATCCTCAGATAACAAAGAGAAAGAAGCTTTCTGAGAACCTTCTTTGTGTTCTCTGAAATCATTTCACAGAGTTACAGCTTTCCCTTCAAGAAGGCTTTCGCTAAGACAGTTCTTGTGGAATTGGCAAAGTGATATTTGGAAGCCCATTGAGGGCTATGGTGAAAATGGAAATATCCTCAGTAGAAATCTGGAAAGAAGCTTTCTGAGAAACTTCTCTGTGATGTGTGACTTCCACTCACAGAGTTACATCTGTCTTTCGTGGATCTCTTTGCTAGCCTTATTTCTGTGGAATCTGAGAACTGATATTTCGGATCCCTTTGAAGACTATAGGGCCAAAGGAAATATCCTCCGATAACAAAGAGAAAGAAGCTTTCTGAGAACCTTCTTTGTGTTCTGTGAAATCATCTCACAGAGTTACAGCTTTCCTTCAAGAAGCCTTTCGCTAAGACAGTTCTTGTGTAATTGGCAAAGTGATATTTGGAAGCCCATAGAGGGCTATGGTGAAAAAGGAAATATCCTCAGATGAAATATGGAAAGAAGCTTTCTGAGAAACTGCTTAGTGTTCTGTTCACTCATCTCACAGAGTTGCATCAGTATTTCGTGGATCTCTTTGCTAGCCTTATTTCTGTGGAATCTGAAAACAGATATTTCGCATCCCTTTGAAGTCTATAGGGCCAAAGGAAATAACCTCCGATAACAAAGAGAAAGAAGCTTTCTGAGAAACTTCTATGAGTTCGGTGAAATCATCTCACAGAGTTACAGCTTTCCCTTCAAGAAGCCTTTCGCTAAGAAAGTTCTTGGGGAATTGGCAAAGTGATATTTGGAAGACCATAGAGGGATAAGATGAAAAAGTAAATATCCTCAGATGAAATCTGGAAAGAAGCTTTCTGAGAAACTGCTCTGCGTTGTGTGGCTTCCACTCACAGAGTTACATCTGTATTTCGTGGATGTGTTTGCTAGCCTTCTTTCTGTGGAATCTGAGAACAGATATTTCGGATCCCTTTGAAGACTATAGGGCCAAAGGAAATATCCTCCGATAACAAAGAGAAAGAAGCTTTCTGAGAAACTTCTTTGTGTTCTGTGAAATCATCTCACAGAGTTACAGCTTTACCGTCAAGAAGCCTTTCGCTAAGACAGTTCTTGTGGAATTGGCAAAGTGATATTTGGAAGCCCATAGAGGGCTATGGCGAAAAGGAAATATCCTCAGATGAAATCTGGAAAGAAGCTTTCTGAGAAACTTCTCTGTGATGTGTGACTTCCATTCACAGAGTTACATCTGTATTTCGCGGATCTCTTTGCTAGCCTTATTTCTGTGGAATCTGAGAACAGATATTTCGGATCCCTTTGAAGACTATAGGGCCAAAGGAAATATCCTCCGATAACAAAGAGAAAGAAGCTTTCTGAGGAAATTCTTTGTGTTCTGTGAAATCATCTGAGAGAGTTACAGCTTTCCCCTCAAGAAGCCGCTCGCTAAGACAGTTCTTGTGTATTTGGAAAAGTGATATTTGGAACCCATAAAGGGCTATGGTAAAAAAGGAAATATCCTTAGATGAAATCTGGAAAGAAGCTTTCTGAGAAACTGCTGTGATGTGTGACTTCCAATCACAGAGTTACATCTGTATTTCGTGGATCTCTTTGCAAGCCTTATTTCTGCTGAATCTGAGAACAGATATTTCGGATCCCTTTGAAGACTATAGGGCCAAAGGAAATATCCTCCGATAACAAAGAGAAAGAAGCTTTCTGAGAACCTTCTTTGTGTTCTGTGAAATCATTTCACAGAGTTACAGCTTTCCCGTCAAGAAGGCTTTCGCTAAGACAGTTCTTGTGGAATTGGCAAAGTGATATTTGGAAGCCCATTGAGGGCTATGGTGAAAAAGGAAATATCCTCAGATGAAATCTGGAAAGAAGCTTTCTGAGAAACTTCTCTGTGATGTGTGACTTCCACTCACAGAGTTACATCTTTCTTTCGTGGATCTCTTTGCTAGCCTTATTTCTGTGGAATCTGAGAACAGATATTTCGAATCCCTTTGAAGACTATAGGGCCAAAGGAAATATCCTCCGATAACAAAGAGAAAGAAGCTTTCTGAGAACCTTCTTTGTGTTCTGTGAAATCATCTCACAGAGTTACAGCTTTCCCTTCAAGAAGCCTTTCGCTAAGACAATTCTTGTGTAATTGGCAAAGTGATATTTGGAAGCCCATAAAGGGCTATGGTGAAAAAGGAAGTATCCTCAGATGAAATCTGGAAAGAAGCTTTCTGAGAAACTGCTTAGTGTTCTGTTCACTCATCTCACAGAGTTGCATCTGTATTTCGTGGATCTCTTTGCTAGCCTTATTTCTGTGGAATCTGAGAACAGATATTTCGGATCCCTTTGAAGACTATAGGGCCAAAGGAAATATCCTCCGATAACAAGGAGAAAGAAGCTTTCTGAGAAACTTCTATGTGTTCGGTGAAATCATCTCACAGAGTTACAGCTTTCCCTTCAAGAAGCCTTTCGCTAAGAAAGTTCTTGGGGAATTGGCAAAGTGATATTTGGAAGACCATAGAGGGCTATGGTGAAAAAGGAAATATCCTCAGATGAAATCTGGAAAGAAGCTTTCTGAGAAACTGCTCTGCGTTGTGTGGCTTCCACTCACAGAGTTACATCTGTATTTCGTGGATCTGTTTGCTAGCCTTATTTCTGTGGAATCTGAGAATAGATATTTCGGATCCCTTGGAAGACAATAGGGCCAAGGAAATATCCTCCGATAACAAAGAGAAAGAAGCTTTCTGAGAAACTTCTTTGTGTTCTGTGAAATCATCTCACAGAGTTACAGCTTTACCCTCAAGAAGACTTTCGCTAAGACAGTTCTTGTGGAATTGGGAAAGTGATATTTGGAAGCCCATAGAGGGCTATGGCGAAAAGGAAATATCCTCAGATGAAAACTGGAAAGAAGCTTTCTGAGAAACTTCTCTGTGATGTGTGACTTCCACTCACAGAGTTACATATGTATTTCTGGGATCTCTTTGCTAGCCTTATTTCTGTGGAATCTGAGAACAGATATTTCGGATCCCTTTGAAGACTATAGGGCCAAAGGAAATATCCTCCGATAACAAAGAGAAGAAGCTTTCTGAGGAAATTCTTTGTGTTCTGTGAAATCATCTCACAGAGTTACAGGTTTCCCCTCAAGAAGCCTTTCGCTAAGACAGTTTTTGTGGAATTGGAAAGTGATATTTGGAAGCCCATAGAGGGCTATGGTGAAAAAGGAAATATCCTCAGATTAAATCTGGAAAGAAGCTTTCTGAGAAACTGCTTAGTGTTCTGTTAACTCATCTCAAAGAATTTCATCTGTATTTCGTGCATCTCGTTGCTAGCCTTATTTCTGTGGAATCTGAGAACAGATATTTCGGATCCCTTTGAAGACTATAGGGCCAAAGGAAATATCCTCCGATAACAAAGAGAAAGAAGCTTTCTGACAACCTTCTTTGTGTTCTGTGAAATCATCTCACAGAGTTACAGCTTTCCCTTCAAGAAGCCTTTCGCCAAGACAGTTCTTGTGGAATTGGCAAAGTGATATTTGGAAGCCCATAGAGGGCTATGGTGAAAAAGGAAATATCCTCAGATGAAATCTTGAAAGAAGCTTTCTGAGAAACTGCTTAGTGTTTTGTTAACTCATCTCACAGAATTTCTCTGTATTTCGTGGATCACCTTGCTACCCTTATTTCTGTGGAATCTGAGAACAGATATTTCGGATCCCTTTGAAGACTATAGGGCCAAAGGAAATAAACTCCGATAACAAAGAGAAAGAAGCTTTCTGAGAACCTTCTTTGTGTTCTGTGAAATCATCTCACAGAGTTACAGCTTTCCCTTCAAGAAGCCTTTCGCTAAGACAGTTCTTGTGGAATTGGCAAAGTGATATTTGGAAGCCCATAGAGGGCTATGTTGAAAAAGGAAATATCCTCAGATGAAATCTGGAAAGAAGCTTTCTGAGAAACTGCTTAGTGTTCTGTTCACTCATCTCACAGAGTTGAATCTGTATTTCGTGGATCTCTTTGCTAGCCTTATTTCTGTGGAATCTGAAAACAGATATTTCGGATCCCTTTGAAGACTATAGGGCCAAAGGAAATATCCTCCGATAACAAAGAGAAAGAATTTTTCTGAGAAACTTCTATGTGTTCGGTGAAATCATCTCACAGAGTTACAGCTTTCCCTTCAATAAGCCTTTCGCTAAGAAAGTTCTTGGGGAACCGGCCAAGTGATATTTGGAAGCCCATAGAGGTCTATGGTGAAAAAGGAAATATCCTCAGATGAAATCTGGAAAGAAGCTTTCCTAGAAACTGCTCTGCGTTGTGTGGCTTCCACTCACATAGTTATATCTGTATTTCGTGTATCTGTTTGCTAGCCTTATTTCTGTGTAATCTGAGAACAGATGTTTCGGATCCCTTTGAAGACAATAGGGCCAAAGGAAATATCCTCCGATAACAAAGAGAAAGAAGCTTTCTGAGAAACTTCTTTGTGTTCTGTGAAATCATCTCACAGAGTTACAGCTTTCCCCTCAAGATGCCTTTCGCTAAGACAGTTCTTGTGTAATTGGCAAAGTGATATTTGGAAGCCCATAGAGGGCTAAGGCGAAAAGGAAATATCCTCAGATGAAATCTGGAAAGAAGCTTTCTGAGAAACTTCTCTGTGATGTGTGACTTCCACTCACAGAGTTACATCTGTATTTCGCGGATCTCTTTGCTAGCCTTATTTCTGTGGAATCTGAGAACAGATATTTCGGATCCCTTTGAAGACTATAGGGCCAAAGGAAATATCCTCCGATAACAAAGAGAAAGAAGCTTTCTGAGGAAATTCTTTGTGTTCTGTGAAATCATCTCACAGAGTTACAGCTTTCCCCTCAAGAAGCCGCTCGCTAAGACAGTTCTTGTGGATTTGGAAAAGTGATATTTGGAAGCCCATAGAGGGCTATGGTAAAAAAGGAAATATCCTCAGATGAAATCTGGAAAGAAGCTTTCTAAGAAACTGCTGTGATGTGTGACTTCCAATCACAGAGTTACATCTGTATTTCGTGGATCTCTTTGCTAGCCTTATTTCTGTGGAATCTCAGAACAGATATTTCGGATCCCTTTGAAGTCTATAGGGCCAAAGGAAATATCCTCAGATAACAAAGAGAAAGAAGCTTTCTGAGAACCTTCTTTGTGTTCTCTGAAATCATTTCACAGAGTTACAGCTTTCCCTTCAAGAAGGCTTTCGCTAAGACAGTTCTTGTGGAATTGGCAAAGTGATATTTGGAAGCCCATTGAGGGCTATGGTGAAAATGGAAATATCCTCAGTAGAAATCTGGAAAGAAGCTTTCTGAGAAACTTCTCTGTGATGTGTGACTTCCACTCACAGAGTTACATCTGTCTTTCGTGGATCTCTTTGCTAGCCTTATTTCTGTGGAATCTGAGAACTGATATTTCGGATCCCTTTGAAGACTATAGGGCCAAAGGAAATATCCTCCGATAACAAAGAGAAAGAAGCTTTCTGAGAACCTTCTTTGTGTTCTGTGAAATCATCTCACAGAGTTACAGCTTTCCTTCAAGAAGCCTTTCGCTAAGACAGTTCTTGTGTAATTGGCAAAGTGATATTTGGAAGCCCATAGAGGGCTATGGTGAAAAAGGAAATATCCTCAGATGAAATATGGAAAGAAGCTTTCTGAGAAACTGCTTAGTGTTCTGTTCACTCATCTCACAGAGTTGCATCAGTATTTCGTGGATCTCTTTGCTAGCCTTATTTCTGTGGAATCTGAAAACAGATATTTCGCATCCCTTTGAAGTCTATAGGGCCAAAGGAAATAACCTCCGATAACAAAGAGAAAGAAGCTTTCTGAGAAACTTCTATGAGTTCGGTGAAATCATCTCACAGAGTTACAGCTTTCCCTTCAAGAAGCCTTTCGCTAAGAAAGTTCTTGGGGAATTGGCAAAGTGATATTTGGAAGACCATAGAGGGCTATGGTGAAAAAGGAAATATCCTCAGATGAAATCTGGAAAGAAGCTTTCTGAGAAACTGCTCTGCGTTGTGTGGCTTCCACTCACAGAGTTACATCTGTATTTCGTGGATCTGTTTGCTAGCCTTATTTCTGTGGAATCTGAGAATAGATATTTCGGATCCCTTTGAAGACAATAGGACCAAGGAAATATCCTCCGATAACAAAGAGAAAGAAGCTTTCTGAGAAACCTCTTTGTGTTCCGTGAAATCATCTCACAGAGTTACAGCTTTCCCCTCAAGAAGCCTTTCGCTAAGACAGTTCTTGTGGAATTGGCAAAGTGATATTTGGAAGCGCATAGACGGCTATGGTGAAAAAGGAAATATCCTCAGATGAAACCTGGAAAGAAGGTTTCTGAGAAACTTCTCTGTGATGTGTGACTTCCACTCACAGAGTTACATCTGTATTTCGTGGATCTCTTTGCTAGACTTATTTCTGTGGAATCTGAGAACAGATATTTCGAATCCCTTTGAAGACTATAGGGCTAAAGGAAATATCCTCCGATAACAAAGAGAAAGAAGCTTTCTGAGAAACCTCTTTGTGTTCTGTGAAATCATCTTACAGAGTTACAGCTTTCCCTTCAAGAAGACTTTCGCTAAGGCAGTTCTTGTGGAATTGGCAAAGTGATATTTGGAAGCCCATAGAGGACGATGGTGAAAAAGGAAACATCCTCAGATGAAATCTGGAAAGAAGCTTTCTGAGAAACTGCTTAGTGTTGTGTTAATTCATCTCAGAGAGTTACATCTGTATTTCGTGGATCTCTTTTCTAGCCTTATTTCTGTGGAATCTGAGAACAGATATTTCGGATCCCTTTGAAGACTATAGGGCCAAAGGAAATATCCTCCGATAACAAAGAGAAAGAAGCTTTCTGAGAAACTTCTCTGTGTTCTGTGAAATCATCTCACAGAGTTACAACTTTCCCCTCAAGAATCCTTTCGCTAAGACAGTTCTTGTGGAATTGGCAAAGTCATATTTGGAAGCCCATAGAGGTCTTTGGTGAAAAAGGAAATATCCTCAGATGAAATATGGAAAGAAGCTTTCTGAGAAACTGCTTAGTGTTATGTTAATTCGTCGCAAACAGTTATTTCTGTATATCGTGGATCTCTTTACTAGCCTTATTTCTCGGAATTTGAGAACAGATATTTCAGATCCCTTTGAAGACTATAGGGCCAAAGGAAATATCCTCCGATAACAAAGAGAAAGAAGCTTTCTGAGAAACTTCGTTGAGTTCTGTGAAATCATCTCACAGAGTTACATCTTCCCCTCAAGGAGTCTTTCGCTAAGACAGTTCTTGTGGAATTGGCAAAGTGATATTTGGAAGCCCATAGAGGGCTATGGTGAAAAAGGAAATATCCTCAGATGAAATCTGGAAAGAAGCTTTCTGAGAAACTTCTCTGTGATGTTTGACTTCCACTCACAGAGTTACATCTGTATTTCGTGGATCTCTTTGCTAGCCTTATTTCTGTGGAATATGAGAACAGATATTTCGGATCCCCTTGAAGACTATAGGGTCAAAGGAAATATCCTCCGATAAGAAAGAGAAAGAAGCTTTCTGAGGAAATTCTTTGTGTTCTGTGAAATCATCTCACAGAGTTACAGCTTTCCCCTCAAGAAGCCGCTCGCTAAGACAGTTCTTGTGGATTTGGAAAAGTGATATTTGGAAGCCCGTAGAGGGCTATGGTAAAAAAGGAAATATCCTCAGATGAAATCTGGAAAGAAGCTTTCTGAGAAACTACTTAGTGTTTTGTTCACTCATCTCACAGAGTTCCATCTGTATTTCGTGGATCTCTTTTCTAGCCTTATTTCTGTTTAATCTGAGAACAGATATTTCGGATCCCTTTGAAGACTATAGGGAAAAAGGAAACATCCTCCGATAACAAAGAGAAAGAAGCTTTCTGAGAAACTTCTATGTGTTCGGTGAAATCATCTCACAGAGTTAAAGCTTTCCCTACAAGAAGCCTTTCGCTAAGAAAGTTCTTGGGGAATTGCAAAGTGATATTTGGAAGACCATAGAGGGCTATGGTGAAAAAGGAAATATCCTCAGATGAAATCTGGAAAGAAGCTTTCTGAGAAACTGCTCTGCGTTGTGTGGATTCCACTCACAGAATTACATCTGTATTTCGTGGATCTGTTTGCTAGCCTTATTTCTGTGGAATCTGAGAATAGATATTTCGGATACCTTTGAAGACAATAGGTCCAAGGAAATATCCTCCGATAACAAAGAGAAAGAAGCTTTCTGAGAAACTTCTTTGTGTTCTGTGAAATCATCTCACAGAGTTACAGCTTTCCCCTCAAGAAGCCTTTCGCTAAGACAGTTCTTGTGGAATTGGCAAAGTGATATTTGGAAGCCCATAGAGGGCTAACGCGAAAAGGAAATTTCCTCAGATGAAATCTGGAAAGAAGCTTTCTGAGAAACTTCTCTGTGATGTGAGACTTCCACTCACAGAGTTACATATGTATTTCTTGGATCTCTTTTCTAGCCTTATTTCTGTGGAATCTGAGAACTGATATTTCGGATCCCTTTGAAGAGTATAGGGCCAAAGGAAATATCCTCCGATAACAAAGAGAAAGAAGCTTTCTGAGAACCTTCTTTGTGTTCTGTGAAATCATCTCACAGAGTTACAGCTTTCCCTTCAAGAAGCCTTTCGCTAAGACAGTTCTTGTGGAATTGGCAAAGTGATATTTGGAAGCCCATAGAGGGCTATGGTGAAAAAGGAAATATCATCAGATGAAATCTGGAAAGAAGCTTTCTGAGAAACTTCTCTGTGATGTGTGACTTCCACTCACAGAGTTACATCTGTAGTTCGTGGATCTCTTTGATAGCCTTATTTCTGTGGAATCTGAGAACAGATATTTCGGATCCCTTTTAAGACTATAGGGCTAAAGGAATTATCCTCCGATAACAAAGAGAAAGAAGCTTTCTGAGAAACTTCTTTGTGTTCAGTGAAATCATCTCACAGAGTTACAACTTTCCCCTCAAGAAGCATTTCGCTAAGACAGTTCTTGTGGAATTGGCAAAGTGATATTTGGAAGCCCATAGAGGGCTATGTTGAAGAAGGAAATATCCTCAGATGAAATCTGGAAAGAAGCTTTCTGCGAAACTGCTTAGTGTTCTGTTAATTCATCTCACAGAGTTACATCTGTATTTCGTGGATTTCTTTGCTAGCCTTATTTCTGTGGAACCTGAGAACAGATATTTCGAATCCCTTTGAATACTCTAGGGCCAAAGGAAATATCCTCCGATAACAAAGAGAATGAAGCTTTCTGAGACACCTCTTTGTGTTCTGTGAAATCATCTCACAGAGTTACAGCTTTCCCCTAAAGAAGCCTTTCGCTAAGACAGTTCTTGTGGAATTGGCAAAGTGATATTTGGAAGCCCATAGAGGGCTATGGTGACAAAGGAAATATCCTCAGATGAAATCTGGAAAGCAGCTTTCTGAGAAACTGCTTAGTGTTCTGTTAATTCATCTCACAGAGTTACATCTATATTTCGTGGATCTCTTTGCTAGCCTTATTTCTGTGGAATCTGAGAACAGATATTTCGGATCCCTTTGAAGACTATAGGGCCATAGGAAATATCCTCCGATAACAAAGAGAAAGAAGCTTTCTGAGAAACTTCTTTGTGTTCTGTGAAATCATCTCAGAGAGTTACAGCTTTCCCCTCAAGAAGCCTTTTGCTAAGACATTTCTTGTGGAATTGGAAAAGTGATATTTGGAAGCCCATAGAGAGCTATGCTGTAAAAGGAAATATCGTCAGATGAATTCTGTAAAGAAGCTTTCTGAGAAACTGCTCTGTGATGTGTGACTTCCACTCACAGAGTTACATCTGTATTTCGTGGATCACTTTGCTAGTCTTATTTCTGTGGAATCTGAAACAGAAATTTCGGATCCCTTTAAAGACAATAGGGCCAAAGGAAATATCCTCCGATAACAAAGAGAAAGAAGCTTACTGAGAAACTTCTTTGTGTTCTGTGAAATCATCTCACAGAGTTACAGCTTTCCCCTCAATAAGCCTTTCGCTAAGACAGTTCTTGTGAAATTGGCAAATTGACATTTTGGAGCCCTTAGTCGGCTACGTTGAAAACGGAAATATCCTCAGATGAAATCTGGAAAGAAGCTTTCTGAGAAACTTCTTAGTGTTCTGTTAATTCACCTCACAGGGTTACATCTGTATTTCGTGGATCTCTTTGCTAGCCTTATTTCTGTGAAATCTGAGAACAGATATTTCGGATCCCTTTGAAGAATATAGGGCCAAAGGAAATATCCTCCGATAACAAAGAGAAAGAAGCTTTCTGAGAAACCTCTTTGTGTTCTGTGAAATCATCTCACAGAGTTACAGCTTTCCCCTAAAGAAGCCTCTCGCTAAGACAGTTCTTGTGGAATTGGAAAAGTGATATTTGGAAGCCCATAGAGGGCTGTGGTGAAAAAGGAAATATGCTCAGATGAAATCTGTAAAGAAGCTTTCTGAGAAACTGCTCTGTGATGTGTAACTTCCACTCACAGAGGTACATCTGTATTTCATGGATCTCTTTGCTAGACTTATTTCTGTGGAATCTGAGAACAGATATTTCGGATCCCTTTGAAGACTCTAGGGCCAAAGGAAATATCCTCCGATAACAAAGAGCAAGAAGCTTTCTGAGAAACCTCTTTGTGTTCTGTGAAATCATCTCACAGAGTTACAGCTTTCCCCTCAAGAAGCCTTTCGCTAAGACAGTTCTTGTGGAATTGGAAAAGTGATATTTGGAAGCCCATAGAGGTCTATGGTGAAAAAGGAAATATCCTCAGATGAAATCTGGAAAGAAGCTTTCTGAGAAACTGTTCTGTGATGTGTGACTTCCACTCACAGAGTTACATCTGTATTTTGTGGATCCCTTTGCTAGCCTTATTTGTTTGGAATCTGAGAACAGATATTTCCGATCCCTTTGAAGACTATAGGGCCAAAGGAAATATCCTCCGATAACAAAGAGAAAGAAGCTTTCTGAGAAACTTCTTTGTGTTCTGTGAAATCATCTCACAGAGTTACAGCTTTCCCCTCAAGATCCTTTCGCTAAGACCGTTCTTGTGGAATTGGCAAAGTGATATTTGTAAGCCCAGAGAGGGCTATGTTGAAAAAGGAAATATCCTCAGATGAAATCTGGAAAGAAGCTTTCTGAGAAACTTCTCTGTGATGTGTGACTTCCACTCACAGAGTTACATCTGTATTTTGTGGATCTCTTTGCTAGCCTTATTTCTGTGGAATCTGAGAACACATATTTCGGATCCCTTTCAAGACTATAGGGACAAGGGAAATATCCTCCGATAACAAAGAGAAAGAAGCTTTCTGAGAAACTTCTTTGTGTTCTGTGAAATCATCTCACAGAGTTACAGCTTTTCCCTCAAGAATCCTTTCGCTAAGACAGTTCTTGTGGAATTGGCAAAGTGATATTTGGGAGCCCTTAGACGGCTAATGTGAAAAAGGAAATATCCTCAGATGAAATCTGGAAAGAAGCTTTCTGAGAAACTGCTTAGTGTTCTGTTAATTCTCCTCACAGAGTTACATCTGTATTTCGTGGATCTCTTTGCTAGCCTTATTTCTGTCGAATCTGAGAACAGATATTTCAAATCCCTTTGAAGACTGTAGGGCCAAAGGAAATATCCTCCGATAACAAAGAGAAAGAAGCTTTCTGAGAAACTTCTTTGTGTTCTGTGAAATCATCTCACCGAGTTACAGCTTTCCCCTCAAGAAGCCTTTCGCTAAGACAGTTCTTGTGGAATTGGCAAAGTGATATTTGGAAGCCCATAGAGGGCTATGATGACAAAGGAAATATCCTCAGATGAAATCTGGAAAGAAGCTATCTGAGAAACTGCTTAGTGTTCTGTTAATTCATCTCACAGAGTTACATCTATATTTCGTGGATCTCTTTGCTAGCCTTATTTCTGTGGAATCTGAGAACACATATTTCGGATCCCTTTGAAGACAATAGGGCCAAAGGAAATATCCTTCGATAACAAAGAGAAAGAAGCTTTCTGAGAAACTTCTTTGTGTTCTGTGAAATCATCTCACAGAGGTACAGCATTCCCCCCAAAGAAGCCTTTAGCTAAGACAGTTCTTGTGGAATTGGCAAAGTGATATTTGGAAGCCCATAGAGGGCTATGGTGACAAAGGAAATATCCTCAGATGAAATCTGGAAAGGAGCTATCTGAGAAACTGCTTAGTGTTCTGTTAATTCATCTCACAGAGTTACATCTGTATTTCGTGGATCTCTTTGCTAGCCTTATTTCTGTGGAATATGAGAACAGATATTTCGGATCCCTTTGAAGTCTATAAGGCCAAAGGAAATATCCTCCGATAACAAAGAGAAAGAAGCTTTCTGAGAAACTTCTTTGTGTTCTGGGAAATCATCTCACAGAGGTACATCTTTCGCCTCAAGAAGCCTTTCGCTAAGACAGTTCCTGTGGAATTGGAAAAGTGATATTTGGAAGCCCATAGAGGGCTATGGTGAAAAAGGAAATATCCTCAGATGAAATCTGTAAAGAAGCTTTCTGAGAAACTGCTCTGTGATGTGTAACTTCCACTCACAAAGTTACATCAGTATTTCATGGATCTCTTTGCTAGCCTTATTTCTGTGGAATCTGAGAACAGATATTTCGGATCCCTTTGAAGACTATAGGGACAAGGGAAATATCCTCCGACAACAAAGAGAAAGAAGCTTTCTGAGAAACTTCTTTGTGTTTTGTGAAATCACCTAACAGAGTTACAGCTTTCCCCTCAAGAAGCCTTTCGCTATGACAGTTCTTGTGGATTTGGCAAACTGACATTTGGGAGCCCTTAGACGGCAATGTTGAAAAAGGAAATATCCTCAGATGAATTCTGGAAAGAAGCTTTCTGAGAAACTGCTTAGTGTTCTGTTAATTCATCTCAAAGAGTTACATCTGTATTTCGTGGATCTCTTTGCTAGCCTTATTTCTGTGGAATCTGAGAACAGATATTTCGTATCCCTTTGAAGACTCTAGGGCCAAAGGAAATATCCTACGATAACAAAGAGAAAGAAGCTTTCTGAGAAACTTCTTTGTGTTCTGTGAAATCATCTCACAGAATAACAGCTTTGCGTTCAACAAGCCGCTCGCTAAGACAGTTCTTGTGGATTTGGAAAAATGATATTTGGAAGCCCATAGAGGGCTATGGTGAAAAAGGAAATATCCTCAGATGAAAACTGGAAAGCAGCTTTCTGAGAAAATGCGTAGTGTTCTGTTAATTCATCTCACAGAGTTACATCTGTATTTCGTGGATGTCTTTGCTAGCCTTATTTCTGTGGAATCTGTGAACAGATATTTCGGATCCCTTTGAAGACTATAGGGCCAAAGGAAATATCCTCCGATAACAAAGAGAAAGAAGCTTATTGAGAAACTTCTTTGTGTTCTGTGAAATCATCTCACAGAGTTACAGCTTTCCCCTCAAGATCCTTTCGCTGAGACAGTTCTTGTGGAATTGGCAAAGTGATATTTGTAAGCCCAGAGAGGGCTATGTTGAAAAAGGAAATATCCTCAGATGAAATCTGGAAAGAAGCTTTCTGAGAAACTTCTCTGTGATGTGTGACTTCCACTCACAGAGTTACATCTGTATTTTGTGGATCTCTTTGCTAGCCTTATTTCTGTGGAATCTGAGAACAGATATTTCGGATCCCTTTGAAGACTATAGGGACAAGAGAAATATCCTCCGATAACAAAGAGAAATAAGCTTTCTGAGAAACTTCTTTGTGTTCTGTGAAATCATCTCACAGAGTTACAGCTTTCCCCTCAAGAAGCCTTTCGCTAAGACAATTCTTGTGGAATTGGCAAAGTGATATTTGGAAGGCCATAGAGGTCTATGGTGAAAAAGGAAATATCCTCAGGCGAAATCTGGAAAGAAGCTTTCTGAGAAACTGCTTAGTGTTCTATTAACTCACCTCACAGAGTTACATCTCTATTTAGTGGATCTCTTTGCTAACCTTATTGATGTGGAATCTGAAAACAGATATTTCCGATCCCTTTGAAGAATATAGGGCCAAAGGAAATATCCTCCGATAACAAAGAGAAAGAAGCTTTCTAAGAAACTTCTTTGTGTTTTGTGAAATCATCTCACAGAGTTACAGCTTTCCCCTCAAGAAGCCTTTCGCTAAGACAGTTCTTGTGGTATTGGCAAAGTGATATTTGGAAGCCCATAGAGGTCTACGGTGAAAAAGGAAATATCCTCAGATGAAATCTGGAAAGAAGGTTTCAGAGAAACTGCTCTGTGATGTGTGACTTCCACTCACAGAGTTACATCTGTATTTCGTGCATCTCTTTGCTAGCCTTATTTCTGTGGAATCTGAGAACAGATATTTCGGATCCCTTTGAAGACTATAGGGCCAAAGGAAATATCCTCCGATAACAAAGAGAAAGAAGCTTTCTGAGAAACTTCTTTGTGTTCTGTGAAATCATCTCACAGAGTTACAGCTTTCCCCTAAAGAAGCCTTTCGCTAAGACAGTTCTTGTGGAATTGGCAAAGTGATATTTGGAAGCCCATAGAGGGCTATGGTGAAAAAGGAAATATCCTCAGATGAAATCTGGAAAGAAGCTTTCTGAGAAACTGCTTAGTGTTCTGTTAACTCATCTCAAAAATTTCATCTGTATTTCGTGCATCTCTTTGCTAGCCTTATTTCTGTGGAATCTGAGAACAGATATTTCGGATCCCTTTGAAGACTATAGGGCCAAAGGAAATATCCTCCGATAACACAGAGAAAAAAGCTTTCTGAGAAACTTCTTTGTGTTCTGTGAAATCATCTCACAGAGTTACAGCTTTCCCCTCCAGAAGCCTTTCGCTAAGACAGTTCTTGTGGAATTGGCAAAGTGATGTTTCGAAGCCCATAGAGGGCTATGGTGAAAAAGGAAATATCCTCAGATGAAATCTGGAAAGAAGCTTTCTGAGAAACTGCTCTGTGATGTGTGACTACCACTCACAGAGTTACATGTGTATTTCGTGGATCTCTTTACTAGCCTTTTTTCTGTGGAATTTGAGAACAGATATTTCGAATCCCTTTGAAGACTATAGGGCCAAAGGAAATATCCTCCGATAACAAAGAGAAAGAAGCTTTCTGAGAAACTTCTTTGTGTTCTGTGGAGTCATCTCACAGGGTTACAGCATTGCCCTCAAGAAGCCTTTCGGTAAGACAGTTCTTGTGGAATTGGGAAAGTGATATTTGGAAGCCCATAGAGGGCTAAGTTGAAAAAGGAAATATCCTCAGATGAAATCTGGAAAGAAACTTTCTGAGAAACGGCTCGGTTATGTGTGACTTCCATTCACAGGGTTACATCTGTATTTCTTGGATCTCTTTGCTACCTTATTTCTGTGGAATCTGAGAATAGATATTTCGGATCCCTTTGAAGACTATAGGGAAAAAGGAAATATCCTCCGATAACAAAGAGAAAGAAGCTTTCTGAGAAACTTCTATGTGTTCGGTGAAATCATCTCATAGAGTTACAGCTTTCCCTTCAAGAAGCCTTTCGCTAAGAAAGTTCTTGGGGAATTGAAAAGTGATATTTGGAAGACCATAGAGGGCTATGGTGAAAAAGGAAATATCCTCAGATGAAATCTGGAAAGAAGCTTTCTGAGAAACTGCTCTGCGTGGTGTGGCTTCCACTCACAGAGTTACATCTGTATTTCGTGGATCTGTTTGCTAGCCTTATTTCTGTGAAATCTGAAAATAGATATTTCGGATCCCTTTGAAGACAATAGGGCCAAGGCAATATCCTCCGATAACAAAGAGAAAGAAGCTTTCTGCGAAACTTCTTTGTGCTCTGTGAAATCATCTCACAGAGTTACAGCTTTACCCTCAAGAAGCCTTTCGCTAAGACAGTTCTTGTGGAATTTGCAAAGTGATATTTGGAAGCCCATAGAGGGCTATGGCGAAAAGGAAATATCCTCAGATGAAATCTGGAAAGAAGCTTTCTGAGAAACTTCTCTGTGATGTGTGACTTCCACTCACAGAGTTACATATGTATTTCTTGGATCTCTTTGCTAGCCTTATTTCTGTGGAATCTGAGAACAGATATTTCGGATCCCTTTGAAGACTATAGGGCCAAAGGAAATATCCTCCGATAACAAAGAGAAAGAAGCTTTCTGAGAACCTTCTTTCTGTTTTTTGAAATCATCTCACAGAGTTACAGCTTTCCCTTCAAGAAGCCTTTCGCTAAGACAGTTCTTGTGGAATTGGCAAAGTGATATTTGGAAGTCCAATAGGCTATGGTAAAAAAGTAAATATCCTCAGATGAAATCTGGAAAGAAGCTTTCTGAGAAACTGCTTAGTGTTCTGTTAACTCATCTCACAGAATTTCATCTGTATTTCGTGGATCTCTTTGCTACCCTTATTTCTGTGGAATCTGAGAACAGATATTTCGGATCCCTTTGAAAACTATAGGGCCAAAGGAAATATCCTCCGATAACAAAGAGAAAGAAGCTTTCTAAGAAACTTCTTTGTGTTCTGTGAAATCATCTCACAGAGTTACAGCTTTCCCCTCCAGAAGCCTTTCGCTAAGACAGTTCTTGTGGAATTGACAAAGTGATATTTCGAAGCCCATATACGGCTAAGGTGAAAAGGAAATATCCTCAGATGAAATCTGGAAAGAAGCTTTCTGAGAAACTTCTCTGTGATGTGTGACTTCCACTGACAGAGTTACATCTGTATTTCGTGGATCTCTTTGCTAGCCTTATTTCTGTGGAATCTGAGAACAGATATTTCGGATCCCTTTGAAGACTATACGGACAAAGGAAATATCCTCCGATAACAAAGAGAAAGAAGCTTTCTGAGAAACTTCTTTGTGTTCTGTGAAATCATCTCACAGAGTTACAGCTTTACCCTCAAGAAGCCTTTTGCTAAGACAGTTCTTGTGGAATTGGCAAAGTGATATTTGGAAGCCCGTAGAGGGCTATTTTGAAAAAATAAATATCCCCAGATGACATCTGGTAAGCAGCTTTCTGAGAAACTGCTTAGTGTTCTGTTATTTCATCTCAAAGGGTTACATCTGTATTTCGTGGATCTCTTTCCAAGCCTTATTTCTGTGGAATCTGAGAACAGATATTTCGGATCCCTTCGAAGACTATAGGGCCAAAGGAAATATCCTCCGATAACAAAGAGAAAGAAGCTTTCTGAGAAACTTCTTTGTGTTCTGTGAAATCATCTCAGAGAGTTACAGCTTTCCCCTCAAGAAGCCTTTTGCTAAGACATTTCTTGTGGAATTGGAAAAGTGATATTTGGAAGCCCTTAGAGGGCTATGGTGAAAAAGGAAATATCCTCAGATGAATTCTGTAAAGAAGCTTTCTGAGAAACTGCTCTGTGATGTTTGACTTCCACTCACAGAGTTACATCTGTATTTCGTGGATCACTTTGCTAGCCTTATTTCTGTGGAATCTGAAACAGAAATTTCGGATCCCTTTAAAGACTATAGGGCCAAAGGAAATATCCTCCGATAACAAAGAGAAAGAAGCTTTCTGAGAAACTTCTTTGTGTTCTGTGAAATCATCTCACAGAGTTACAGCTTTACCCTCAAGAAGCCTTTTGCTAAGACAGTTCTTGTGGAATTGGCAAAGTGATATTTGGAAGCCCATAGAGGTCTATGGTGAAAAAGGAAATATCCTCAGGCGAAATCTGGAAAGAAGCTTTCTGAGAAACTGCTTAGTGGTCTATTAACTCACCTCAAAGAGTTACATCTCTATTTAGTGGATCTCTTTGCTAACCTTATTTATGTGGAATCTGAAAACAGATATTTCCGATCCCTTTGAAGAATATAGGGCCAAAGGAAATATCCTCCGATAACAAAGAGAAAGAAGCTTTCTAAGAAACTTCTTTGTGTTTTGTGAAATCATCTCACAGAGTTACAGCTTTCCCCTCAAGAAGCCTTTCGCTAAGACAGTTCTTGTGGTATTGGCAAAGTGATATTTGGAAGCCCATAGAGGTCTACGGTGAAAAAGGAAATATCCTCAGATGAAATCTGGAAAGAAGGTTTCAGAGAAACTGCTCTGTGATGTGTGACTTCCACTCACAGAGTTACATCTGTATTTCGTGGATCTCTTTGCTAGCCTTATTTCTGTGGAATCTGAGAACAGATATTTCGGATCCCTTTGAAGACTATAGGGCCAAAGGAAATATCCTCCGATAACAAAGAGAAAGAAGCTTTCTGAGAAACTTCTTTGTGTTCTGTGAAATCATCTCACAGAGTTACAGCTTTCCCCTCAAGAAGCCTTTCGCTAAGACAGTTCTTGTGGAATTGGCAAAGTGATATTTGGAAGCCCATAGAGGTCTATGGTGAAAAAGGAAATATCCTCAGGCGAAATCTGGAAAGAAGCTTTCTGAGAATCTGCTTAGGGTTCTATTAATTCACCTCACAGAGTTACATCTTTATTTAGTGGTTGTCTTTGCTAACCTTATTTCTGTGGAATCTGAGAAAAGATATTTCGGATCCCTTTGAAGACTATAGGGCCAAAGGATATATCCTCCGATAACAAAGAGAAAGAAGCTTTCTAAGAAACATCTTTGTGTTCTGTGAAATCATCTCACAGAGTTACAACTTTCCCCTCAAGAAGCCTTTCGCTAAGACAGTTCTTGTGGAATTGGCAAAGTGATATTTGGAAGCCCATATACGGCTAAGGTGAAAAGGAAATATCCTCAGATGAAATCTGGAAAGAAGCTTTCTGAGAAACTTCTCTGTGATGTGTGACTTCCACTCACAGAGTTACATCTGTATTTCGTGGATCTCTTTGCTTGCCTTATTTCTGTGGAATCTGAGAACAGAGATTTCGGATCCCTTTGAAGACTATACGGACAAAGGAAATATCCTCCGATAACAAAGAGAAAGAAGCTTTCTGAGAAACTTCTTTGTGTTCTGTGAAATCATCTCACAGAATTACAGCTTTCCCTTCAAGAAGCCTTTCACTAAGACACTTCTTGTGGAATTGGCAAAGTGATATTTGGAAGCCCATAGAGGGCTATGGTGAAAAAGGAAATATCCTCAGATGAAATCTGTAAAGAAGGTTTCTGAGAAACTGCTCTGTGATGTGTGACTTCCACTCACAGAGTTACATCTGAAGTTCGTGGATCTCTTTGCTAGCCTTATTTCTGTGGAATCTGAGAACAGATATTTCGAATCCCTTTGAAGAAGGTAGGGCCAAAGGAAATATCTTCCTATAACAAAGAGAAAGAAGCTTTCTGAGAAACTTCTTTGTGTTCTGTGAAATCATCTCACAGAGTTACAACTTTCCCCTCAAGAAGCATTTCTCTAAGACAGTTCTTGTGGAATTGGCAAAGTGATATTTGGAAGCCCATAGAGGGCTATGTTGAAGAAGGAAATATCCTCAGATGAAATCTGGAAAGAAGCTTTCTGCGAAACTGCTTAGTGTTCTGTTAATTCATCTCACAGAGTTACATCTGTATTTCGTGGATCTCTTTGCTAGCCTTATTTCTGTGGAACCTGAGAACAGATACTTCGAATCCCTTTGAAGACTCTAGGGCCAAAGAAAATATCCTCCGATAACAAAGAGAATGAAGCTTTCTGAGACACCTCTTTGGGTTCTGTGAAATCATCTCACAGAGTTACAGCTTTCCCCTAAAGAAGCCTTTCGCTAAAACAGTTCTTGTGGAATTGGAAAAGTGATATTTGGAAACCCATAGAGGGCTGTGGTGAAAAAGGAAATATGCTCAGATGAAATCTGTAAGGAAGCTTTCTGAGAAACTGCTCCGTGATGTGTAACTTCCACTCACAGAGTTATATCTGTATTTCATGGATCTCTTTGCTAGCCTTATTTCTGTGGAATCTGAGAACAGATATTTCGGATCCCTTTAAAGACTCTAGGGCCAAAGGAAATATCCTCCGATAACAAAGAGAAAGAAGCTTTCTGAGAAACTTCTTTGTGTTAGTGAAATCATCTCACAGAGTTACAGCTTTCCCCTCAAGAAGCCTTTCGGTAAGACAGTTCTTGTGGAATTGGCAAAGTGATATTTGGAAGCTCATAGAGGGCTATGGTGAAAAAGGAAATATCCTCAGACGAAATCTGGAAAGAAGCTTTCTGAGAAACTGCTTAGTGTTCTGATAATTCATCTCACAGTGTTACATCTATATTTCGTGGATCTCTTTGCTAGCCTTATTTCTGTGTAATCTGAGAACAGATATTTCGGATCCCTTTGAAGACTATAGGGCCAAAGGAAATATCCTCCGATAACAAAGAGAAAGAAGCTTTCTGAGAAACCTCTTTGTGTTCTGTGAAATCATGTCACAGAGTTACAGCTTTCCCGTCAAGAAGCCTTTCGCTAAGACAGTTCTTGTGGAATTGAAAAAGTGATATTTGGAAGCCCATAGAGGGCTATGGTGAAAAAGGAAATATCCTGAGATGAAATCTGGAAAGAAGCTTTCTGAGAAACTGCTCTGTGATGTGTGACTTCCACTCACAGAGTTACATCTGTATTTCGTGGATCCCTTTGCTAGCCTTATTTCTGTGGAATCTGAGAACAGATATTTCGGATCCCTTTGAAGACTATAGGGCCAAAGGAAATATCCTCCGATAACAAAGAGAAAGAAGCTTTCTTAGAAACTTCTTTGTGTTCTGTGAAATCATCTCACAGAGTTACTGCTTTCACCTCAAGAAGCCTTACGCTAAGACAGTTCTTGTGGAATTGGCAAAGTGATATTTGGAAGCTCATAGAGGGCTGTGGTGAAAAAGGAAATATCTTCAGACGAAATCTGGAAAGAAGCTTTCTGAGAATCTGCTTAGGGTTATGTTAATTCACCTCACAGAGTTACATCTTTATTTAGTGGTTGTCTTTGCTAACCTTATTTCTGTGGAATCTGAGAACAGATATTTCGGATCCCTTTGAAGACTACAGGGCCAAAGGAAATATCCTCTGATAACAAAGAGAAAGAAGCTTTCTGAGAAACTTCTTTGTGTTCTGTGAAATCATCTCACAGAGTTACAGCTTTCCCCTCAAGAAGCCTTTCGCTAAGACAGTTTTGTGGAATAGGCAAAGTGATATTTGGAAGCTCATAGACGGCTATGTTGACAAAGGAAATATCCTCAGATGAAATCTGGAAAGAAGCTTTCTGAGAAACTGCTTAGTGTTCTGTTAATTCATCTCACAGTGTTACATCTGTATTTCGTGGATCTCTTTGCTAGCCTTATTTCTGTTGAATCTGAGAACAGATATTTCGGATCCCTTTGAAGACTATAGGGCCAAAGGAAATATCCTTTGATAACAAAGAGAAAGAAGCTTTCTGAGAAACTTCTTTGTGTTCTGTGAAATCATCTCAAAGTGGTACAGCATTCTCCCCAAAAAATCCTTTAGATAAGACAGTTCTTGTGGAATTGGCAAAGTGATATTTGGAAACCCATAGAGGGCTATGGTGACAAAGGAAATATCCTCTGATGAAATCTGGAAAGCCTCTTTCTGAGAAACTGCTTAGTGTTCTGTTAATTCATCTCACAGAGTTACATCTGTATTTCGTGGATCTATTTGCTAGCCTTATTTCTGTGGAATATGAGAACAGATATTTCTGATCCCTTTGAAGTCTATAAGGCCAAAGGAAATATACTCCGATAACAAAGAGAAGGAAGCTTTCTGAGAAACTACTTTGTGTTCTGTGAAATCATTTCACCGAGGTACATCTTTCGCCTCAAGAAGCCTTTCGCTAAGACAGTTCCTGTGGAATTGGAAAAGTGATATTTGGAAGCCCCTAGAGGGCTATGGTGAAAAAGGAAATATCCTCAGATGAAATCTGTAAAGAAGCTTTCTGAGAAACTGCTCTGTGATGTGTAACTTCCACTCACAGAGTTACATCAGTATTTCATTGATCTCTTTGCTAGCCTTATTTCTGTGGAATCTGAGAACAGATATTTCGGATCCCTTTGAAGACTATAGGGACAAGGGAAATATCCTCCGACAACAAAGAGAAAGAAGCTTTCTGAGAAACTTCTTTGTGTTTTGTGAAATCACCTAACAGAGTTACAGCTTTCCCCTCAAGAAGCCTTTCGCTAAGACAGTTCTTGTGGAATTGGCAAAATGACATTTGGGAGCCCTTAGACGGCAATGGTGAAAAAGGAAATATCCTCAGATGAAATCTGTAAAGAAGCTTTCTGACAAACTGCTTAGTGTTCTGTTAATTCATCTCACAGAGTTACAACTGTATTTCGTGGATCTCTTTGCTAGCCTTATTTCTGTGGCATCTGAGAACAGATATTTCGAATCCCTGTGAAGACTATTGGGCCAACGGAAATATCCTCCGATAACAAAGAGAAAGAAGCTCTCTGAGAAACTTCTTTGTGTTCTGTGAAATCATCTCACAGATTTACAGCTTTCCCCTCAAGAAGCCTTTCGCTAAGACAGCTCTTGTGGAATTGGCAAAGTGATATTTGGAAGCCCATAGAGGTCTATGGTGAAAAAGGAAATATCCTCAGGCGAAATCAGGAAAGAAGCTTTCTGAGAAACTGCTTAGTGTTCTATTAACTCACCTCACAGAGTTACATCTCTATTTAGTGGATCTCTTTGCTAACCTTATTTCTGTGGAATCTGAGAACAGATATTTCCGATCCCTTTGAAGAATATAGGGCCAAAGGAAATATCCTCCGATAACAAAGGGAAAGAAGCTTTCTAAGAAACTTCTTTGTGTTTTGTGAAATCATCTCACAGAGTTACAGGTTTCCCCTCAAGAAGCCTTTCGCTAAGACAGTTCTTGTGGTATTGGCAAAGTGATATTTGGAAGCCCATAGAGGTCTATGGTGAAAAAGGAAATATCCTCAGATGAAATCTGGAAAGAAGGTTTCTGAGAAACTGCTCTGTGATGTGTGACTTCCACCCACAGAGTTACATCTGTATTTCGTGGATCTCTTTGCTAGCCTTATTTCTGTGGAATCTGAGAACAGATATTTCGGATCCCTTTGAAGACTACAGGGCCAAAGGAAATAACCTCCGATAACAAAGAGAAAGAAGCTTTCTGAGAAACTTCTTTGTGTTCTGTGAAATCATCTCACAGAATTACAGCTTTGCGTTCAACAAGCCGCTCGCTAAGACAGTTCTTGTGGATTTGGAAAAATGATATTTGGAAGCCCATAGAGGGCTATGGTGAAAAAGGAAATATCCTCAGATGAAATCTGGAAAGCAGCTTTCTGAGAAAATGCGTAGTGTTTTGTTAATTCATCTCACAGATTTACATCTGTTTTTCGTGGATGTCTTTGCTAGCCTTATTTCTGTGGAATCTGAGAACAGATATTTCGGATCTCTTTGAAGACTATAGCGCCAAAGGAAATATCCTCCGATAACAAAGAGAAAGAAGCTTTCTGAGAAACTTCTTTGTGTTCTGTGAAATCATCTCACAGAGTTACAGCTTTCCCCTCAAGAAGCCTTTCGCTAAGACAGTTCTTGTGGAATTTGCAAAGTGATATTTGGAAGCCCCCAGAGGGCTATGGTGAAAAGGAAATATCCTCAGATGAAATCTGGAAAGAAGCTTTCTGAGAAACTTCTCTGTGATGTGTGACTTCCACTCACAGAGTTACATCTGTATTTCGTGGATCTCTTTGCTAGCCTTATTTCTGTGGAATCTGAGAACAGATATTTCGGATCCCTTTGAAGACTATAGGGCCAAAGGAAATATCCTCCGATAACAAAGAGAAAGAAGCTTTCTGAGAAACTTCTTTGTGTTCCGTGAAATCATCTCACAGAGTTACAGCTTTCCCCTCAAAAAGCCTTTCGCTAAGACAGTTCTTGTGGAATTGGCAAAATGATATTTGGAAGCCCTTAGAACGCTATGGTGAAAAAGGAAATATCCTCAGATGAAATCTGGAAAGAAGCTTTCTGAGAAACTGCTTAGTGTTCTGTTACTTCACCTCACAGAGTTACATCGTATTTCGTGCATCTCTTTGCTAGCCTTATTTCTGTGGAATCTGAGAACAGATATTTCGAATCCCTATGAAGGCTATAGGGCCAAAGGAAATATCCTCCGATAACAAAGAGAAAGAAGCTTTCTGAGAAACTTCTTTGTGTTCTGTGAAATCATCTCACAGAGTTACAGCTTTCCCCTCAAAAACCTTTCGCTAAGACAGTTCTTGTGGAATTGGCAAAGTGATATTTGGAAGCTCATAGAGGGCTGTGGTGAAAAGGGAAATATCCTCAGACGACATCTGGAAAGAAGCTTTCTGAGAAACTGCTTAGTGTACTGTTAATTCACCTCACAGAGTTACATCTTTATTTAGGGGTTCTCTTTGCTAACCTTATTTCTCTGTAATCTGAGAACAGATATTTCGGATCCCTTTGAAGACTCTAGGGCCAAAGGAAATATCCTCCGATAACAAAGAGAAAGAAGCTTTCTAAGAAACTTCTTTGTGTTCCGTGAAATCACCTCACAGAGTTACAGCTTTGCCCTCAAGAAGCCTTTCGCTAAGACAGTTCTTGTGGAATTGGCAAAGTGATATTTGGAAGCCCATAGAGGGCTATGATGACAAAGGAAATATCCTCAGATGAAATCTGGAAAGAAGCTTTCTGAGAAACTGCTTAGTGTTCTGTTAATTCATCTCACAGAGTTACATCAATATTTCGTGGATCTCTTTGCTAGCCTTATTTCTGTGGAATCTGAGAACACATATTTCGGATCCCTTTGAAGACAATAGGGCCAAAGGAAATATCCTTCGATAACAAAGAGAAAGAAGCTTTCTGAGAAACTTCTTTGTGTTCTGTGAAATCATTTCACAGAGGTACATCTTTCGCCTCAAGAAGCCTTTCGCTAAGACAGTTCCTGTGGAATTGGAAAAGTGATATTTGGAAGCCCATAGAGGGCTACGGTGAAAAAGGAAATATCCTCAGATGAAATCTGTAAAGAAGCTTTCTGAGAAACTGCTCTGTGATGTGTAACTTCCACTCACAGAGTTACATCAGTATTTCATGGATCTCTTTGCTAGCCTTATTTCTGTGGAATCTCAGAACAGATATTTCGGATCCCTTTGAAGACTATAGGGACAAGGGAAATATCCTCCGACAACAAAGAGAAAGAAGCTTTCTGAGAAACTTCTTTGTGTTTTGTGAAATCACCTAACAGAGTTACAGCTTTCCCCTCAAGAAGCCTTTCGCTAAGACAGTTCTTGTGGAATTGGCAAACTGACATTTGGGAGCCCTTAGACGGCAATGGTGAAAAAGGAAATATCCTGAGATGAAATCTGGAAAGAAGCTTTCTGAGAAACTGCTTAGTGTTCTGTTAATTCATCTCACAGAGTTACATCTGTGTTTCGTGGATCTCTTTGCTAGCCTTATTTCTGTGGAATCTGAATACAGATATTTCGAATCCCTTTGAAGAGTATAGGGCCAAAGGAAATATCCTCCGATTACAAAGAGAAGGAAGCTTTCTGAGAAACTTCTTTGTACTCTGTGAAATCATCTCACAGAGTTACAGCTTTCCTCTCAAGAAACCTTTCGCTAAGACAGTTCTTGTGGAATTGGCAAAGTGATATTTGGAAGCCCATAGAGGTCTATGGTGTAAAAGGAAATATCCTCAGGCGAAATCTGGAAAGAAGCTTTCTGAGAAACTGCTTAGTGTTCTATTAACTCACCTCACAGAGTTACATCTCTATTTAGTGGATCTCTTTGCTAACCTTATTTCTGTGGAATCTGAGAACAGATATTTCCGATCCTTTGAAGAATATAGGGCCAAAGGAAATATCCTCCGATAACAAATAGAAAGAAGCTTTCTAAGAAACTTCTTTGTGTTTTGTGAAATCATCTCACAGAGTTACAGCTTTCCCCTCAAGAAGCCTTTCGCTAAGACAGTTCTTGTGGTATTGGCAAAGTGATATTTGGAAGCCCATAGAGGTCTATGGTGAAAAAGGAAATATCCTCAGATGAAATCTGGAAAGAAGGTTTCTGAGAAACTGCTCTGTGATGTGTGACTTCCACTCACAGAGTTACATCTGTATTTCGTGGATCTCTTTGCTAGCCTTATTTCTGTGGAATCTGAGAACAGATATTTCGGATCCCTTTGAAGACTATAAGGCCAAAAGAAATATCCTCTGATAACAAAGAGAAAGAAGCTTTCTGAGAAACTTCTTTGTGTTCCGTGAAATCATCTCACAGAGTTACAGCTTTCCCCTCAAGAAACCTTTCGCTAAGACAGTTCTTGTGGAATTGGCAAAGTGATATTTGGAAGCGCATAGACGGCTATGGTGAAAAAGGAAATATCCTTAGATGAAATCTGGAAAGAAGCTTTCTGAGAAACTGCTTAGTGTTCTTTTACTTCACCTCACAGAGTTACATCTGTATTTCGTGGATCTCTTTGCTAGCCTTATTTCTGTGGAATCTGAGAACAGATATTTCGAATCCCTTTGAAGACTATAGGGCCAAAGGAAATATCCTCCGATAACAAAGAGAAAGAAGTTTTCTGAGAAACTGCTTTGTGTTCTGTGAAATCATTTCACAGAGTTACAGCTTTTCCCTCAAGAAACCATTCGCTAAGACAGTTCTTGTGGAATTGGCAATGTGATATTTGGAAGCTCATAGAGGGCTATGGTGAAAAAGGAAATATCCTCAGACGAAATCTGGAAAGAAGCTTTCTGAGAAACTGCTTAGTGTTCTGTTAATTCACCTCACAGAGTTACATCTTTATTTAGTGGTTCTCTTTGCTAACCTTATTTCTGTGTAATCTGAGAACAGATATTTCGGATCCCTTTGAAGACTATAGGGCCAAAGGAAATATCCTCCGATAACAAAGAGAAAGAAGCTTTCTAAGAAACTTCTTTGGTGTCTGTGAAATCACGTCACAGAGTTACAGCTTTCCCCTCAAGAAGCGTTTCGATAAGACAGTTCTTGTGGAATTGGCAAAGTGGTATTTGGAAGCCCATAGAGGGCTCTGATGACAAAGGAAATATCCTCAGATGAAATCTGGAAAGAAGCTTTCTGAGAAACTGCTTAGTGTTCTGTTAATTCATCTCACAGAGTTACATCTATATTTCGTGGATCTCTTTGCTAGCCTTATTTCTGTGGAATCTGAGAACACATATGTCGGATCCCTTTGAAGACTATAGGGCCAAAGGAAATATCCTTCGATAACAAAGAGAAAGAAGCTTTCTGAGAAACTTCTTTGTGTTCTGGGAAATCATCTCACAGAGGTACAGCATTCTCCCCAAAAAATCCTTTAGCTAAGACAGTTCTTGTGGAATTGGCAAAGTGATATTTGGAAGCCCATAGAGGGCTATGGTGACAAAGGAAATATCCTCAGATGAAATCTGGAAAGCAGCTTTCTGAGAAACTGCTTAGTGTTCTGTTAATTCATCTCACCGAGTTACATCTGTATTTCGTGGATCTCTTTGCTAGCCTTATTTCTGTGGAATATGAGAACAGATATTTCGGATCCCTTTGAAGTCTATAAGGGCAAAGGAAATATCCTCCGATAACAAAGAGAAAGAAGCTTTCTGAGAAACTTCTTTGTGTTCTGTGAAATCATTTCACCGAGGTACATCTTTCGCCTCAAGAAGCCTTTCGCTAAGACAGTTCCTGTGGAATTGGAAAAGTGATATTTGGAAGCCCATAGAGGGCTATGGTGAAAAAGGAAATATCCTCAGATGTAATCTGTAAAGAAGCTTTCTGAGAAACTGCTCTGTGATGTGTAACTTCCACTCACAGAGTTACATCAGTATTTCATGGATCTCTTTGCTAGCCTTATTTCTGTGGAATCTGAGAACAGATATTTCGGATCCCTTTGAAGACTATAGGGACAAGGGAAATATCCTCCGACAACAAAGAGAAAGCAGCTTTCTGAGAAACTTCTTTGTGTTTTGTGAAATCACCTAACAGAGTTTCAGCTTTCGCCTCAAGAAGCCTTTCGCTAAGACAGTTCTTGTGGAATTGGCAAAGTGACATTTGGGAGCCCTTAGACGGCAATGGTGAAAAAGGAAATATCCTCAGATGAAATCTGGAAAGAAGCTTTCTGAGAAACTGCTTAGTGTTCTGTTAATTCATCTCACAGAGTTACATCTGTATTTCGTGGATCTCTTTGCTAGCCTTATTTCTGTGGAATCTGAGAACAGATATTTCGAATCCCTGTGAAGACTATAGGGCCAACGGAAATATCCTCCGATAAAAAAGAGAAAGAAGCTCTCTGAGAAACTTCTTTGTGTTCTGTGAAATCATCTCACGGAGTTACAGCTTTCCCCTCAAGAAGCCTTTCGCTAAGACAGCTCTTGTGGAATTGGCAAAGTAATATTTGGAAGCCCATAGAGGTCTATGGTGAAAAAGGAAATATCCTCAGGCGAAATCAGGAAAGAAGCTTTCTGAGAAACTGCTTAGTGTTCTATTAACTCACCTCACAGAGTTACATCTCTATTTAGTGGATCTCTTTGCTAACCTTATTTCTGTGGAATCTGAGAACCGATATTTCCGATCCCTTTGAAGAATATAGGGCCAAAGGAAATATCCTCCGATAACAAAGGGAAAGAAGCTTTCTAAGAAACTTCTTTGTGTTTTGTGAAATCATCTCACAGAGTTACAGCTTTCCCCTCAAGAACCCTTTCGCTAAGACAGTTCTTGTGGTATTGGCAAAGTGATATTTGGAAGCCCATAGAGGTCTATGGTGAAAAAGGAAATATCCTCAGATGAAATCTGGAAAGAAGGTTTCTGAGAAACTGCTCTGTGATGTGTGACTTCCACTCACAGAGTTACATCTGTATTTCGTGGATCTCTTTGCTAGCCTTATTTCTGTGGAATCTGAGAACAGATATTTCGGATCCCATTGAAGACTATAGGGCCAAAGGAAATATCCTCCGATAACAAAGAGAAAGAAGCTTTCTGAGAAACTTCTTTGTGTTCTGTGAAATCATCTCACAGAATTACAGCTTTGCGTTCAACAAGCCGCTCGCTAAGACAGTTCTTGTGGATTTGGAAAAATGATATTTGGAAGCCCATAGAGGGCTATGGTGAAAAAGGAAATATCCTCAGATGAAATCTGGAAAGCAGCTTTCTGAGAAAATGCGTAGTGTTCTGTTAATTCATCTCACAGAGTTACATCTGTATTTCGTGGATCTCTTTGCCAGCCTTATTTCTGTGGAATCTGAGAACAGATATTTCGGATCCCTTTGAAGACTATAGGGCCAAAGGAAAAATCCTCCGATAACAAAGAGAAAGAAGCTTATTGAAAAACTTCTTTGTGTTCTGAGAAGTCATCTCACAGAGTTACAGCCTTCCCCTCAAGATCCTTTCGCTGAGACAGTTCTTGTGGAATTGGCAAAGTGATATTTGTAAGCCCAGAGAGGGCTATGTTGAAAAAGGAAATATCCTCAGATGAAATCTGGAAAGAAGCTTTCTGAGAAACTTCTCTGTGATGTGTGACTTCCACTCACAGAGTTACATCTGTATTTCGTGGATCTCTTTGCTAGCCTTATTTCTGTGGAATCTGAGAACAGATATTTCGGATCCCTTTGAAGACTATAGGGCCAAAGGAAATATCCTCCGATAACAAAGAGAAAGAAGCTTTCTGAGAAACTTCTTTGTGTTCCGTGAAATCATCTCACAGAGTTACAGCTTTCCCCTCAAAAAGCCTTTCGCTAAGACAGTTCTTGTGGAATTGGCAAAATGATATTTGGAAGCCCTTAGAACGCTATGGTGAAAAAGGAAATATCCTCAGATGAAATCTGGAAAGAAGCTTTCTGAGAAACTGCTTAGTGTTCTGTTACTTCACCTCACAGAGTTACATCGTATTTCGTGCATCTCTTTGCTAGCCTTATTTCTGTGGAATCTGAGAACAGATATTTCGAATCCCTATGAAGGCTATAGGGCCAAAGGAAATATCCTCCGATAACAAAGAGAAAGAAGCTTTCTGAGAAACTTCTTTGTGTTCTGTGAAATCATCTCACAGAGTTACAGCTTTCCCCTCAAAAACCTTTCGCTAAGACAGTTCTTGTGGAATTGGCAAAGTGATATTTGGAAGCTCATAGAGGGCTATGGTGAAAAGGGAAATATCCTCAGACGACATCTGGAAAGAAGCTTTCTGAGAAACTGCTTAGTGTACTGTTAATTCACCTCACAGAGTTACATCTTTATTTAGTGGTTCTCTTTGCTAACCTTATTTCTCTGTAATCTGAGAACAGATATTTCGGATCCCTTTGAAGACTCTAGGGCCAAAGGAAATATCCTCCGATAACAAAGAGAAAGAAGCTTTCTAAGAAACTTCTTTGTGTTCCGTGAAATCACCTCACAGAGTTACAGCTTTGCCCTCAAGAAGCCTTTCGCTAAGACAGTTCTTGTGGAATTGGCAAAGTGATATTTGGAAGCCCATAGAGGGCTATGATGACAAAGGAAATATCCTCAGATGAAATCTGGAAAGAAGCTTTCTGAGAAACTGCTTAGTGTTCTGTTAATTCATCTCACAGAGTTACATCAATATTTCGTGGATCTCTTTGCTAGCCTTATTTCTGTGGAATCTGAGAACACATATTTCGGATCCCTTTGAAGACAATAGGGCCAAAGGAAATATCCTTCGATAACAAAGAGAAAGAAGCTTTCTGAGAAACTTCTTTGTGTTCTGTGAAATCATTTCACAGAGGTACATCTTTCGCCTCAAGAAGCCTTTCGCTAAGACAGTTCCTGTGGAATTGGAAAAGTGATATTTGGAAGCCCATAGAGGGCTACGGTGAAAAAGGAAATATCCTCAGATGAAATCTGTAAAGAAGCTTTCTGAGAAACTGCTCTGTGATGTGTAACTTCCACTCACAGAGTTACATCAGTATTTCATGGATCTCTTTGCTAGCCTTATTTCTGTGGAATCTCAGAACAGATATTTCGGATCCCTTTGAAGACTATAGGGACAAGGGAAATATCCTCCGACAACAAAGAGAAAGAAGCTTTCTGAGAAACTTCTTTGTGTTTTGTGAAATCACCTAACAGAGTTACAGCTTTCCCCTCAAGAAGCCTTTCGCTAAGACAGTTCTTGTGGAATTGGCAAACTGACATTTGGGAGCCCTTAGACGGCAATGGTGAAAAAGGAAATATCCTGAGATGAAATCTGGAAAGAAGCTTTCTGAGAAACTGCTTAGTGTTCTGTTAATTCATCTCACAGAGTTACATCTGTATTTCGTGGATCTCTTTGCTAGCCTTATTTCTGTGGAATCTGAACACAGATATTTCGAATCCCTTTGAAGAGTATAGGGCCAAAGGAAATATCCTCCGATAACAAAGAGAAGGAAGCTTTCTGAGAAACTTCTTTGTACTCTGTGAAATCATCTCACAGAGTTACAGCTTTCCTCTCAAGAAACCTTTCGCTAAGACAGTTCTTGTGGAATTGGCAAAGTGATATTTGGAAGCCCATAGAGGTCTATGGTGTAAAAGGAAATATCCTCAGGCGAAATCTGGAAAGAAGCTTTCTGAGAAACTGCTTAGTGTTCTATTAACTCACCTCACAGAGTTACATCTCTATTTAGTGGATCTCTTTGCTAACCTTATTTCTGTGGAATCTGAGAACAGATATTTCCGATCCTTTGAAGAATATAGGGCCAAAGGAAATATCCTCCGATAACAAATAGAAAGAAGCTTTCTAAGAAACTTCTTTGTGTTTTGTGAAATCATCTCACAGAGTTACAGCTTTCCCCTCAAGAAGCCTTTCGCTAAGACAGTTCTTGTGGTATTGGCAAAGTGATATTTGGAAGCCCATAGAGGTCTATGGTGAAAAAGGAAATATCCTCAGATGAAATCTGGAAAGAAGGTTTCTGAGAAACTGCTCTGTGATGTGTGACTTCCACTCACAGAGTTACATCTGTATTTCGTGGATCTCTTTGCTAGCCTTATTTCTGTGGAATCTGAGAACAGATATTTCGGATCCCTTTGAAGACTATAAGGCCAAAAGAAATATCCTCTGATAACAAAGACAAAGAAGCTTTCTGAGAAACTTCTTTGTGTTCCGTGAAATCATCTCACAGAGTTACAGCTTTCCCCTCAAGAAACCTTTCGCTAAGACAGTTCTTGTGGAATTGGCAAAGTGATATTTGGAAGCGCATAGACGGCTATGGTGAAAAAGGAAATATCCTTAGATGAAATCTGGAAAGAAGCTTTCTGAGAAACTGCTTAGTGTTCTTTTACTTCACCTCACAGAGTTACATCTGTATTTCGTGGATCTCTTTGCTAGCCTTATTTCTATGGAATCTGAGAACAGATATTTCGAATCCCTTTGAAGACTATAGGGCCAAAGGAAATATCCTCCGATAACAAAGAGAAAGAAGTTTTCTGAGAAACTGCTTTGTGTTCTGTGAAATCATTTCACAGAGTTACAGCTTTTCCCTCAAGAAACCATTCGCTAAGACAGTTCTTGTGGAATTGGCAATGTGATATTTGGAAGCTCATAGAGGGCTATGGTGAAAAAGGAAATATCCTCAGACGAAATCTGGAAAGAAGCTTTCTGAGAAACTGCTTAGTGTTCTGTTAATTCACCTCACAGAGTTACATCTTTATTTAGTGTTTCTCTTTGCTAACCTTATTTCTGTGTAATCTGAGAACAGATATTTCGGATCCCTTTGAAGACTATAGGGCCAAAGGAAATATCCTCCGATAACAAAGAGAAAGAAGCTTTCTAAGAAACTTCTTTGGTGTCTGTGAAATCACCTCACAGAGTTACAGCTTTCCCCTCAAGAAGCGTTTCGATAAGACAGTTCTTGTGGAATTGGCAAAGTGGTATTTGGAAGCCCATAGAGGGCTCTGATGACAAAGGAAATATCCTCAGATGAAATCTGGAAAGAAGCTTTCTGAGAAACTGCTTAGTGTTCTGTTAATTCATCTCACAGAGTTACATCTATATTTCGTGGATCTCTTTGCTAGCCTTATTTCTGTGGAATCTCAGAACACATATGTCGGATCCCTTTGAAGACTATAGGGCCAAAGGAAATATCCTTCGATAACAAAGAGAAAGAAGCTTTCTGAGAAACTTCTTTGTGTTCTGTGAAATCATCTCACAGAGGTACAGCATTCTCCCCAAAAAATCCTTTAGCTAAGACAGTTCTTGTGGAATTGGCAAAGTGATATTTGGAAGCCCATAGAGGGCTATGGTGACAAAGGAAATATCCTCAGATGAAATCTGGAAAGCAGCTTTCTGAGAAACTGCTTAGTGTTCTGTTAATTCATCTCACAGAGTTACATCTGTATTTCGTGGATCTCTTTGCTAGCCTTATTTCTGTGGAATATGAGAACAGATATTTCGGATCCCTTTGAAGTCTATAAGGGCAAAGGAAATATCCTCCGATAACAAAGAGAAAGAAGCTTTCTGAGAAACTTCTTTGTGTTCTGTGAAATCATTTCACCCAGGTACATCTTTCGCCTCAAGAAGCCTTTCGCTAAGACAGTTCCTGTGGAATTTGAAAAGTGATATTTGGAAGCCCATAGAGGGCTATGGTGAAAAAGGAAATATCCTCAGATGAAATCTGTAAAGAAGCTTTCTGAGAAACTGCTCTGTGATGTGTAACTTCCACTCACAGAGTTACATCAGTATTTCATGGATCTCTTTGCTAGCCTTATTTCTGTGGAATCTGAGAACAGATATTTCGGATCCCTTTGAAGACTATAGGGACAAGGGAAATATCCTCCGACAACAAAGAGAAAGAAGCTTTCTGAGAAACTTCTTTGTGTTTTGTGAAATCACCTAACAGAGTTTCAGCTTTCGCCTCAAGAAGCCTTTCGCTAAGACAGTTCTTGTGGAATTGGCAAAGTGACATTTGGGAGCCCTTAGACGGCAATGGTGAAAAAGGAAATATCCTCAGATGAAATCTGGAAAGAAGCTTTCTGAGAAACTGCTTAGTGTTCTGTTAATTCATCTCACAGAGTTACATCTGTATTTCGTGGATCTCTTTGCTAGCCTTATTTCTGTGGAATCTGAGAACAGATATTTCGAATCCCTGTGAAGACTATAGGGCCAACGGAAATATCCTCCGATAAAAAAGAGAAAGAAGCTCTCTGAGAAACTTCTTTGTGTTCTGTGAAATCATCTCACAGAGTTACAGCTTTCCCCTCAAGAAGCCTTTCGCTAAGACAGCTCTTGTGGAATTGGCAAAGTAATATTTGGAAGCCCATAGAGGTCTATGGTGAAAAAGGAAATATCCTCAGGCGAAATCAGGAAAGAAGCTTTCTGAGAAACTGCTTAGTGTTCTATTAACTCACCTCACAGAGTTACATCTCTATTTAGTGGATCTCTTTGCTAACCTTATTTCTGTGGAATCTGAGAACCGATATTTCCGATCCCTTTGAAGAATATAGGGCCAAAGGAAATATCCTCCGATAACAAAGGGAAAGAAGCTTTCTAAGAAACTTCTTTGTGTTTTGTGAAATCATCTCACAGAGTTACAGCTTTCCCCTCAAGAACCCTTTCGCTAAGACAGTTCTTGTGGTATTGGCAAAGTGATATTTGGAAGCCCATAGAGGTCTATGGTGAAAAAGGAAATATCCTCAGATGAAATCTGGAAAGAAGGTTTCTGAGAAACTGCTCTGTGATGTGTTACTTCCACTCACAGAGTTACATCTGTATTTCGTGGATCTCTTTGCTAGCCTTATTTCTGTGGAATCTGAGAACAGATATTTCGGATCCCATTGAAGACTATAGGGCCAAAGGAAATATCCTCCGATAACAAAGAGAAAGAAGCTTTCTGAGAAACTTCTTTGTGTTCTGTGAAATCATCTCACAGAATTACAGCTTTGCGTTCAACAAGCCGCTCGCTAAGACAGTTCTTGTGGATTTGGAAAAATGATATTTGGAAGCCCATAGAGGGCTATGGTGAAAAAGGAAATATCCTCAGATGAAATCTGGAAAGCAGCTTTCTGAGAAAATGCGTAGTGTTCTGTTAATTCATCTCACAGAGTTACATCTGTATTTCGTGGATCTCTTTGCCAGCCTTATTTCTGTGGAATCTGAGAACAGATATTTCGGATCCCTTTGAAGACTATAGGGCCAAAGGAAATATCCTCCGATAACAAAGAGAAAGAAGCTTATTGAAAAACTTCTTTGTGTTCTGAGAAGTCATCTCACAGAGTTACAGCCTTCCCCTCAAGATCCTTTCGCTGAGACAGTTCTTGTGGAATTGGCAAAGTGATATTTGTAAGCCCAGAGAGGGCTATGTTGAAAAAGGAAATATCCTCAGATGAAATCTGGAAAGAAGCTTTCTGAGAAACTTCTCTGTGATGTGTGACTTCCACTCACAGAGTTACATCTGTATTTTGTGGATCTCTTTGCTAGCCTTATTTCTGTGGAATCTGAGAACAGATATTTCGGATCCCTTTGAAGACTATAGGGACAAGAGAAATATCCTCTGATAACAAAGAGAAAGAAACTTTCTGAGAAACTTCTTTGTGTTCTGTGAAATCATCTCACAGAGTTACAGCTTTCCCCTCAAGAAGCCTTTCGCTAAGACAGTTCTTGTGGAATTGGCAAAGTGACATTTGGGAGCCCTTAGACGGCTATCTTGAAAAAGGAAATATCCTCAGATGAAATTTGGAAAGAAGCTTTCTGAGAAACTGCTTAGTGTTCTGTTAATTCATCTCACAGAGTTACATCAATATTTCGTGGATCTCTTTGCTAGCCTTATTTCTGTGGAATCTGAGAACACATATTTCGGATCCCTTTGAAGACAATAGGGCCAAAGGAAATATCCTTCGATAACAAAGAGAAAGAAGCTTTCTGAGAAACTTCTTTGTGTTCTGTGAAATCATTTCACAGAGGTACATCTTTCGCCTCAAGAAGCCTTTCGCTAAGACAGTTCCTGTGGAATTGGAAAAGTGATATTTGGAAGCCCATAGAGGGCTACGGTGAAAAAGGAAATATCCTCAGATGAAATCTGGAAAGAAGGTTTCTGAGAAACTGCTCTGTGATGTGTAACTTCCACTCACAGAGTTACATCAGTATTTCATGGATCTCTTTGCTAGCCTTATTTCTGTGGAATCTCAGAACAGATATTTCGGATCCCTTTGAAGACTATAGGGACAAGGGAAATATCCTCCGACAACAAAGAGAAAGAAGCTTTCTGAGAAACTTCTTTGTGTTTTGTGAAATCACCTAACAGAGTTACAGCTTTCCCCTCAAGAAGCCTTTCGCTAAGACAGTTCTTGTGGAATTGGCAAAATGACATTTGGGAGCCCTTAGACGGCAATGGTGAAAAAGGAAATATCCTCAGATGAAATCTGGAAAGAAGCTTTCTGACAAACTACTTAGTGTTCTGTTAATTCATCTCACAGAGTTACATCTGTATTTCGTGGATCTCTTTGCTAGCCTTATTTCTGTGGAATCTGAGAACAGATATTTCGAATCCCTGTGAAGACTATAGGGCCAACGGAAATATCCTCCGATAAAAAAGAGAAAGAAGCTCTCTGAGAAACTTCTTTGTGTTCTGTGAAATCATCTCACAGATTTACAGCTTTCCCCTCAAGAAGCCTTTCGCTAAGACAGCTCTTGTGGAATTGGCAAAGTGATATTTGGAAGCCCATAGAGGTCTATGGTGAAAAAGGAAATATCCTCAGGCGAAATCAGGAAAGAAGCTTTCTGAGAAACTGCTTAGTGTTCTATTAACTCACCTCACAGAGTTACATCTCTATTTAGTGGATCTCTTTGCTAACCTTATTTCTGTGGAATCTGAGAACAGATATTTCCGATCCCTTTGAAGAATATAGGGCCAAAGGAAATATCCTCCGATAACAAAGGTAAAGAAGCTTTCTAAGAAACTTCTTTGTGTTTTGTGAAATCATCTCACAGAGTTACAGGTTTCCCCTCAAGAACCCTTTCGCTAAGACAGTTCTTGTGGTATTGGCAAAGTGATATTTGGAAGCCCATAGAGGTCTATGGTGAAAAAGGAAATATCCTCAGATGAAATCTGGAAAGAAGGTTTCTGAGAAACTGCTCTGTGATGTGTGACTTCCACTCACAGAGTTACATCTGTATTTCGTGGATCTCTTTGCTAGCCTTATTTCTGTGGAATCTGAGAACAGATATTTCGGATCCCTTTGAAGACTATAGGGCCAAAGGAAATAACCTCCGATAACAAAGAGAAAGAAGCTTTCTGAGAAACTTCTTTGTGTTCTGTGAAATCATCTCACAGAATTACAGCTTTGCGTTCAACAAGCCGCTCGCTAAGACAGTTCTTGTGGATTTGGAAAAATGATATTTGGAAGCCCATAGAGGGCTATGGTGAAAAAGGAAATATCCTCAGATGAAATCTGGAAAGCAGCTTTCTGAGAAAATGCGTAGTGTTTTGTTAATTCATCTCACAGAGTTACATCTGTTTTTCGTGGATGTCTTTGCTAGCCTTATTTCTGTGGAATCTGAGAACAGATATTTCGGATCTCTTTGAAGGCTATAGGGCCAAAGGAAATATCCTCCGATAACAAAGAGAAAGAAGCTTTCTGAGAAACTTCTTTGTGTTCTGTGAAATCATCTCACAGAGTTACAGCTTTCCCCTCAAGAAACATTTCGCTAAGACAGTTCTTGTGGAATTGGCAAAGTGATATTTGGAAGCTCATAGAGGGCTATGGTGAAAAGGGAAATATCCTCAGACGACACCTGGAAAGAAGCTTTCTGAGAAACTGCTTAGTGTACTGTTAATTCACCTCACAGAGTTACATCTTTATTTAGTGGTTCTCTTAGCTAACCTTATTTCTCTGTAATCTGAGAACAGATATTTCATATCCCTTTGAAGACTATAGGGCCAAAGGAAATATCCTCCGATAACAAAGAGAAAGAAGCTTTCTAAGAAACTTCTTTGTGTTCCGTGAAATCACCTCACAGAGTTACAGCTTTCCCCTCAAGAAGCCTTTCGCTAAGACAGTTCTTGTGGAATTGGCAAAGTGATATTTGGAAGCCCATAGAGGGCTATGATGACAAAGGAAATATCCTCAGATGAAATCTGGAAAGAAGCTTTCTGAGAAACTGCTTAGTGTTCTGTTAATTCATCTCACAGAGTTACATCAATATTTCGTGGATCTCTTTGCTAGCCTTATTTCTGTGGAATCTGAGAACACATATTTCGGATCCCTTTGAAGACAATAGGGCCAAAGGAAATATCCTTCGATAACAAAGAGAAAGAAGCTTTCTGAGAAACTTCTTTGTGTTCTGTGAAATCATTTCACAGAGGTACATCTTTCGCCTCAAGAAGCCTTTCGCTAAGACAGTTCCTGTGGAATTGGAAAAGTGATATTTGGAAGCCCATAGAGGGCTACGGTGAAAAAGGAAATATCCTCAGATGAAATCTGTAAAGAAGCTTTCTGAGAAACTGCTCTGTGATGTGTAACTTCCACTCACAGAGTTACATCAGTATTTCATGGATCTCTTTGCTAGCCTTATTCCTGTGGAATCTCAGAACAGATATTTCGGATCCCTTTGAAGACTATAGGGACAAGGGAAATATCCTCCGACAACAAAGAGAAAGAAGCTTTCTGAGAAACTTCTTTGTGTTTTGTGAAATCACCTAACAGAGTTACAGCTTTCCCCTCAAGAAGCCTTTCGCTAAGACAGTTCTTGTGGAATTGGCAAACTGACATTTGGGAGCCCTTTGACGGCAATGGTGAAAAAGGAAATATCCTGAGATGAAATCTGGAAAGAAGCTTTCTGAGAAACTGCTTAGTGTTCTGTTAATTCATCTCACAGAGTTACATCTGTATTTCGTGGATCTCTTTGCTAGCCTTATTTCTGTGGAATCAGAATACAGATATTTCGAATCCCTTTGAAGAGTATAGGGCCAAAGGAAATATCCTCCGATAACAAAGAGAAGGAAGCTTTCTGAGAAACTTCTTTGTACTCTGTGAAATCATCTCACAGAGTTACAGCTTTCCCCTCAAGAAACCTTTCGCTAAGACAGTTCTTGTGGAATTGGCAAAGTGATATTTGGAAGCCCATAGAGGTCTATGGTGTAAAAGGAAATATCCTCAGGCGAAATCTGGAAAGAAGCTTTCTGAGAAACTGCTTAGTGTTCTATTAACTCACCTCACAGAGTTACATCTCTATTTAGTGGATCTCTTTGCTAACCTTATTTCTGTGGAATCTGAGAACAGATATTTCCGATCCCTTTGAAGAATATAGGGCCAAAGGAAATATCCTCCGATAACAAAGGGAAAGAAGCTTTCTAAGAAACTTCTTTGTGTTTTGTGAAATCATCTCACAGAGTTACAGCTTTCCCCTCAAGAACCCTTTCGCTAAGACAGTTCTTGTGGTATTGGCAAAGTGATATTTGGAAGCCCATAGAGGTCTATGGTGAAAAAGGAAATATCCTCAGATGAAATCTGGAAAGAAGGTTTCTGAGAAACTGCTCTGTGATGTGTGACTTCCACTCACAGAGTTACATCTGTATTTCGTGGATCTCTTTGCTAGCCTTATTTCTGTGGATCTGAGAACAGATATTTCGGATCCATTTGAAGACTATAGGGCCAAAGGAAATAACCTCCGATAACAAAGAGAAAGAAGCTTTCTGAGAAACTTCTTTGTGTTCTGTGAAATCATCTCACAGAATTACAGCTTTGCGTTCAACAAGCCGCTCGCTAAGACAGTTCTTGTGGATTTGGAAAAATGATATTTGGAAGCCCATAGAGGGCTATGGTGAAAAAGGAAATATCCTCAGATGAAATCTGGAAAGCAGCTTTCTGAGAAAATGCGTAGTGTTCTGTTAATTCATCTCACAGAGTTACATCTGTATTTCATGGATGTCTTTGCTAGCCTTATTTCTGTGGAATCTGAGAACAGATATTTCGGATCTCTTTGAAGACTATAGCGCCAAAGGAAATATCCTCCGATAACAAAGAGAAAGAAGCTTATTGAGAAACTTCTTTGTGTTCTGTGAAATCATCTCACAGAGTTACAGCTTTCCCCTCAAGAAGCCTTTCGCTAATACAGTTCTTGTGGAATTTGCAAAGTGATATTTGGAAGCCCACAGAGGGCTATGGTGAAAAGGAAATATCCTCAGATGAAATCTGGAAAGAAGCTTTCTGAGAAACTTCTCTGTGATGTGTGACTTCCACTCACAGAGTTACATCTGTATTTCGTGGATCTCTTTGCTAGCCTTATTTCTGTGGAATCTGAGAACAGATATTTCGGATCCCTTTGAAGACTATAGGGGCAAAGGAAATATCCTCCGATAACAAAGAGAAAGAAGCTTTCTGAGAAACTTCTTTGTGTTCCGTGAAATCATCTCACAGAGTTACAGCTTTCCCCTCAAGAAGCCTTTCGGTAAGACAGTTCTTGTGGAATTGGCAAAATGATATTTGGAAGCCCTTAGACGGCTATGGTGAAAAATAAAATATCCTCAGATGAAATCTGGAAAGAAGCTTTCTGAGAAACTGCTTAGTGTTCTGTTACTTCACCTCACAGAGTTACATCGTATGTCGTGCATCTCTTTGCTAGCCTTATTTCTGTGGAATCTGAGAACAGATATTTCGAATCCCTTTGAAGACTATAGGGCCAAAGGAAATATCCTCCGATAACAAAGAGAAAGAAGCTTTCTGAGAAACTTCTTTGTGTTCTGTGAAATCATCTCACAGATTTACAGCTTTCCCCTCAAAAACCTTTCACTAAGACAGTTCTTGTGGAATTGGCAAAGTGATATTTGGAAGCTCATAGAGGGCTATGGTGAAAAGGGAAATATCCTCAGACGACACCTGGAAAGAAGCTTTCTGAGAAACTGCTTAGTGTACTGTTAATTCACCTCACAGAGTTACATCTTTATTTAGTGGTTCTCTTAGCTAACCTTATTTCTCTGTAATCTGAGAACAGATATTTCAGATCCCTTTGAAGACTATAGGGCCAAAGGAAATATCCTCCGATAACAAAGAGAAAGAAGCTTTCTAAGAAACTTCTTTGTGTTCCGTGAAATCACCTCACAGAGTTACAGCTTTCCCCTCAAGAAGCCTTTCGCTAAGACAGTTCTTGTGGAATTGGCAAAGTGATATTTGGAAGCCCATAGAGGGCTATGATGACAAAGGAAATATCCTCAGATGAAATCTGGAAAGAAGCTTTCTGAGAAACTGCTTAGTGTTCTGTTAATTCATCTCACAGAGTTACATCTATATTTCGTGGATCTCTTTGCTAGCCTTATTTCTGTGGAATCTGAGAACACATATTTCGGATCCCTTTGAAGACAATAGGGCCAAAGGAAATATCCTTCGATAACAAAGAGAAAGAAGCTTTCTGAGAAACTTCTTTGTGTTCTGTGAAATCATTTCACAGAGGTACATCTTTCGCCTCAAGAAGCCTTTCGCTAAGACAGTTCCTGTGGAATTGGAAAAGTGATATTTGGAAGCCCATAGAGGGCTACGGTGAAAAAGGAAATATCCTCAGATGAAATCTGTAAAGAAGCTTTCTGAGAAACTGCTCTGTGATGTGTAACTTCCACTCACAGAGTTACATCAGTATTTCATGGATCTCTTTGCTAGCCTTATTCCTGTGGAATCTCAGAACAGATATTTCGGATCCCTTTGAAGACTATAGGGACAAGGGAAATATCCTCCGACAACAAAGAGAAAGAAGCTTTCTGAGAAACTTCTTTGTGTTTTGTGAAATCACCTAACAGAGTTACAGCTTTCCCCTCAAGAAGCCTTTCGCTAAGACAGTTCTTGTGGAATTGGCAAACTGACATTTGGGAGCCCTTAGACGGCAATGGAGAAAAAGGAAATATCCTGAGATGAAATCTGGAAAGAAGCTTTCTGAGAAACTGCTTAGTGTTCTGTTAATTCATCTCACAGAGTTACATCTGTATTTCGTGGATCTCTTTGCTAGCCTTATTTCTGTGGAATCAGAATACAGATATTTCGAATCCCTTTGAAGAGTATAGGGCCAAAGGAAATATCCTCCGATAACAAAGAGAAGGAAGCTTTCTGAGAAACTTCTTTGTACTCTGTGAAATCATCTCACAGAGTTACAGCTTTCCCCTCAAGAAACCTTTCGCTAAGACAGTTCTTGTGGAATTGGCAAAGTGATATTTGGAAGCCCATAGAGGTCTATGGTGTAAAAGGAAATATCCTCAGGCGAAATCTGGAAAGAAGCTTTCTGAGAAACTGCTTAGTGTTCTATTAACTCACCTCACAGAGTTACATCTCTATTTAGTGGATCTCTTTGCTAACCTTATTTCTGTGGAATCTGAGAACAGATATTTCCGATCCCTTTGAAGAATATAGGGCCAAAGGAAATATCCTCCGATAACAAAGAGAAAGAAGCTTTCTAAGAAACTTCTTTGTGTTTTGTGAAATCATCTCACAGAGTTACAGCTTTCCCCTCATGAAGCCTTTCGCTAAGACAGTTCTGGTGGTATTGGCAAAGTGATATTTGGAAGCCCATAGTGTTCTATGGTGAAAAAGGAAATATCCTCAGATGAAATCTGGAAAGAAGGTTTCTGAGAAACTGCTATGTGATGTGTGACTTCCACTCACAGAGTTACATCTGTATTTCGTGCATCTCTTTGCTAGCCTTATTTCTGTGGAATCTGAGAACAGATATTTCGGATCCCTTTGAAGACTATAAGGCCAAAAGAAATATCCTCTGATAACAAAGAGAAAGAAGCTTTCTGAGAAACTTCTTTGTGTTCCGTGAAATCATCTCACAGAGTTACAGCTTTCCCCTCAAGAAACCTTTCGCTAAGACAGTTCTTGTGGAATTGGCAAAGTGATATTTGGAAGCGTATAGACGGCTATGGTGAAAAAGGAAATATCCTTAGATGAAATCTGGAAAGAAGCTTTCTGAGAAACTGCTTAGTGTTCTTTTACTTCACCTCACAGAGTTACATCTGTATTTCGTGCATCTCTTTGCTAGCCTTATTTCTGTGGAATCTGAGAACAGATATTTCGAATCCCTTTGAAGACTATAGGGCCAAAGGAAATATCCTCCGATAACAAAGAGAAAGAAGTTTTCTGAGAAACTGCTTTGTGTTCTGTGAAATCATTTCATAGAGTTACAGCTTTTCCCTCAAGGAACCATTCGCTAAGACAGTTCTTGTGGAATTGGCAATGTGATATTTGGAAGCTCATAGAGGGCTATGGTGAAAAAGGAACTATCCTCAGACGAAATCTGGAAAGAAGCTTTCTGAGAAACTGCTTAGTGTTCTGTTAATTCACCTCACAGAATTACATCTTTATTTAGTGGTTCTCTTTGCTAACCTTATTTCTGTGTAATCTGAGAACAGATATTTCGGATCCCTTTGAAGACTATAGGGCCAAAGGAAATATCCTCTGATAACAAAGAGAAAGAAGCTTTCTAAGAAACTTCTTTGGTGTCTGTGAAATCACCTCACAGAGTTACAGATTTCCCCTCAAGAAGCGTTTCGATAAGACAGTTCTTGTGGAATTGGCAAAGTGATATTTGGAAGCCCATAGAGGGCTCTGATGACAAAGGAAATATCCTCAGATGAAATCTGGAAAGAAGCTTTCTGAGAAACTGCTTAGTGTTCTGTTAATTCATCTCACAGAGTTACATCTATATTTCGTGGATCTCTTTGCTAGCCTTATTTCTGTGGAATCTGAGAACACATATGTCGGATCCCTTTGAAGACTATAGGGCCAAAGGAAATATCCTTCGATAACAAAGAGAAAGTAGCTTTCTGAGAAACTTCTTTGTGTTCTGTGAAATCATCTCACAGAGGTACAGCATTCTCCCCAAAAAATCCTTTAGCTAAGACAGTTCTTGTGGAATTGGCAAAGTGATATTTGGAAGCCCATAGAGGGCTATGGTGAAAAAGGAAATATCCTCAGATGAAATCTGGAAAGCAGCTTTCTGAGAAACTGCTTAGTGTTCTGTTAATTCATCTCACAGAGTTACATCTGTATTTCGTGGATCTCTTTGCTAGCCTTATTTCTGTGGAATCTGAGAACAGATATTTCGAATCCCTGTGAAGACTATAGGGCCAACGGAAATATCCTCCGATAAAAAAGAGAAAGAAGCTCTCTGAGAAACTTCTTTGTGTTCTGTGAAATCATCTCACAGAGTTACAGCTTTCCCCTCAAGAAGCCTTTCGCTAAGACAGCTCTTGTGGAATTGGCAAAGTGATATTTGGAAGCCCATAGAGGTCTATGGTGAAAAAGGAAATATCCTCAGGCGAAATCAGGAAAGAAGCTTTCTGAGAAACTGCTTAGTGTTCTATTAACTCACCTCACAGAGTTACATCTCTATTTAGTGGATCTCTTTGCTAACCTTATTTCTGTGGAATCTGAGAACCGATATTTCCGATCCCTTTGAAGAATATAGGGCCAAAGGAAATATCCTCCGATAACAAAGGGAAAGAAGCTTTCTAAGAAACTTCTTTGTGTTTTGTGAAATCATCTCACAGAGTTACAGCTTTCCCCTCAAGAACCCTTTCGCTAAGACAGTTCTTGTGGTATTGGCAAAGTGATATTTGGAAGCCCATAGAGGTCTATGGTGAAAAAGGAAATATCCTCAGATGAAATCTGGAAAGAAGGTTTCTGAGAAACTGCTCTGTGATGTGTGACTTCCACTCACAGAGTTACATCTGTATTTCGTGGATCTCTTTGCTAGCCTTATTTCTGTGGAATCTGAGAACAGATATTTCGGATCCCTTTGAAGACTATAGGGCCAAAGGAAATATCCTCCGATAACAAAGAGAAAGAAGCTTTCTGAGAAACTTCTTTGTGTTCTGTGAAATCATCTCACAGAATTACAGCTTTGCGTTCAACAAGCCGCTCGCTAAGACAGTTCTTGTGGATTTGGAAAAATGATATTTGGAAGCCCATAGAGGGCTATGGTGAAAAAGGAAATATCCTCAGATGAAATCTGGAAAGCAGCTTTCTGAGAAAATGCGTAGTGTTCTGTTAATTCATCTCACAGAGTTACATCTGTATTTCGTGGATGTCTTTGCTAGCCTTATTTCAGTGGAATCTGAGAACAGATATTTCGGATCCCTTTGAAGACTATAGGGCCAAAGGAAATATCCTCCGATAACAAAGAGAAAGAAGCTTATTGAAAAACTTCTTTGTGTTCTGTGAAGTCATCTCACAGAGTTACAGCCTTCCCCTCAAGATCCGTTCGCTGAGACAGTTCTTGTGGAATTGGCAAAGTGATATTTGTAAGCCCAGAGAGGGCTATGTTGAAAAAGGAAATATCCTCAGATGAAATCTGGAAAGCAGCTTTCTGAGAAAATGCTCTGTGATGTGTAACTTCCACTCACAGAGTTACATCTGTATTTTGTGGATCTCTTTGCTAGCCTTATTTCTGTGGAATCTGAGAACAGATATTTCGGATCCCTTTGAAGACTATAGGGACAAGAGAAATATCCTCTGATAACAAAGAGAAAGAAACTTTCTGAGAAACTTCTTTGTGTTCTGTGAAATCATCTCACAGAGTTACAGCTTTCCCCTCAAGAAGCCTTTCGCTAAGACAGTTCTTGTGGAATTGGCAAAGTGACATTTGGGAGCCCTTAGACGGCTATCTTGAAAAAGGAAATATCCTCAGATGAAATTTGGAAAGAAGCTTTCTGAGAAACTGCTTAGTGTTCGGTTAATTCACCTCACAGAGTTACATCTGTATTTCGTGGATCTCTTTGCTAGCCTTATTTCTGTGGAATCTGAGAACAGATATTTGAATCCCTTTGAAGACTGTAGGACCAAAGGAAATATCCTCCGATAACAAAGAGAAAGAAGCTTTCTGAGAAACTTCTTTGTGTTCTGTGAAATCATCTCACAGAGTTACAGCTTTCCCCTCAAGAAGCCTTTCGCTAAGACAGTTCTTGTGGAATTGGCAAAGTGATATTTGGAAGCAGATAGAGGTCTATGGTGAAAAAGGAAATATCCTCAGGCGAAATCTGGAAAGAAGCTTTCTGAGAAACTGCTTAGTGTTCTATTAACTCACCTCACAGAGTTACATCTTATTTAGTGGATCTCTTTGCTAACCTTATTTATGTGGAATCTGAAAACAGATATTTCCGATCCCTTTGAAGAATATAGGGCCAAAGGAAATATCCTCCGATAACAAAGAGAAAGAAGCTTTCTTAGAAACTTCTTTGTGTTTTGTGAAATCATCTCACAGAGTTACAGCTTTCCCCTCAAGAAGCCTTTCGCTAAGACAGTTCTTGTGGTATTGGCAAAGTGATATTTGGAAGCCCATAGAGGTCTACGGTGAAAAAGGAAATATCCTCAGATTAAATCTGTAAAGAAGGTTTCAGAGAAACTGCTCTGTGATATGTGACTTGCACTCATAGAGTTACATCTGTATTTCGTGGATCTCTTTGCTAGCCTTATTTCTGTGGAATCTGAGAACAGATATTTCGGATCCCTTTGAAGACTATAGGGCCAAAGGAAATATCCTCCGATAACAAAGAGAAAGAAGTTTTCTGAGAAACTTCTATGTGTTCAGTGAAATCGTCTCACAGAGTTACAGCTTTCCCTTCAATAAGCCTTTCGCTAAGAAAGTTCTTGGGGAATTGGCAAAGTGATATTTGGAAGACCATAGAGGGATATGGTGAAAAAGGAAATATCCTCAGACGAAATCTGGAAAGAAGCTTTCTGAGAAACTGCTCTGCGTTGTGTGGCTTCCACTCACAGAGTTACATCTGTATTTCGTAGATCTGTTTGCTAGACTTATTTCTGTGGAATCTGAGAACAGATATTTCGGATCCCTTTGAAGACAAAAGGCCAAAGGAAATATCCTCCGATATCAAAGAGAAAGAAGCTTTCTGAGAAACTTCTTTGTGTTCTGTGAAATCATCTCAGAGAGTTACAGCTTTACCCTCAAGAAGCCTTTCGCTAAGACAGTTCTTGGGTAATTGGCAAAGTGATATTTGGAAGCCCATAGAGGGCTATGGCGAAAAGGAAATATCCTCAGATGAAATCTGGAAAGAAGCTTTCTGAGAAACTTCTCTATGATGTGTGACTTCCACTCACAGAGTTACATCTGTATTTCGCGGATCTCTTTTCTAGCCTTATTTCTGTGGAATCTGAGAACAGATATTTCGGATCCCTTTGAAGACTATAGGGCCAAAGGAAATATCCTCCGATAACAAAGAGAAAGAAGCTTTCTGAGGAAATTCTTTGTGTTCTGTGAAATCATCTCACAGAGTTACAGCTTTCCCCTCCAGAAGCCTTTCGCTAAGACAGTTCTTGTGGATTTCGCAAAGTGATATTTGGAAGCCCATAGAGGGCTAGGGTGAAAAAGGAAATATCCTCAGATGAAATCTGGAAAGAATCTTTCTGAGAAACTGCTGTGATGAGTGACTTCCAATCACAGAGTTACATCTGCCTTTCGTGGATCTCTTTGCTAGCCTTATTTCTGTGGAATCTGAGAACAGATATTTCGGATCCCTTTGAAGACTATAGGGCCAAAGGAAATATCCTCCGATAACAAAGAGAAAGAAGCTTTCTGAGAACGTTCTTTGTGTTCTCTGAAATCATCTCACAGAGTTACAGCTTTCCCTTCAAGAAGCCTTTCGCTAAGACAGTTTTTGTGGAATTGGCAAAGTGATATTTGGAAGCCCATAGAGGGCTATGGTGAAAAAGGAAGTATCCTCAGATGAAATCTGGAAAGAAGCTTTCTGAGAAACTGCTTAGTGTTCTGTTAACTCATCTCACAGAATTTCATCTGTATTTCGTGGATCTCTTTGCTACCCTTATTTCTGTGGAATCTGAGAACAGATATTTCGGATCTCTATGAAGACTATAGGGCCAAAGGAAATATCATCCGATAACAAAGAGAAAGAAGCTTTCTGAGAACCTTCTTTGTGTTCTGTGAAATCATCTCACAGAGTTACAGCTTTCCCTTCAAGAAGCCTTTCGCTAAGACAGTTCTTGTGTAATTCGCAAAGTGATATTTGGAAGCCCATAGAGGGCTATGGTGAAAAAGGAAATATCCTCAGATTAAATCTGGAAAGAAGCTTTCTGAGAAACTGCTTAGTGTTCTGTTCACTCTTCTCACAGAGTTGCATCTGTATTTCGTGGATCTCTGTGCTAGCCTTATTTCTGTGTAATCTGAAAACAGATATTTCGGATCCCTTTGAAGACTATAGGGCCAAAGGAAATATCCTCCGATAACAAAGAGAAAGAAGCTTTCTGAGAAACTTCTATGTGTTCGGTGAAATCATCTCACAGAGTTAAAGCTTTCCCTTCAAGAAGCCTTTCGCTAAGACAGTTCTTGGGGAATTGGCAAAGTGATATATGGAAGACCATAGAGGGCTATGGTGAAAAAGGAAATATCCTCAGCTGAAATCTGGAAAGAAGCTTTCTGAGAAACTGCTCTGCGTTGTGTGGCTTCCACTCACAGAGTTATATCTGTATTTCGTGGATCTGTTTGCTAGCCTTATTTCTGAGGAATCTGAGAATAGATATTTCGGATCCCTTTGAAGACAATAGGGCCAAGAAAGTATCCTCCGATAACAAAGAGAAAGAAGCTTTCTGAGAAACTTCTTTGTGTTCTGTGAAATCATCTCACAGAGTTACGGCTTTACCCTCAAGAAGCCGTTCGCTAAGACAGTTCTTGTGGAATTGGCAAAGTGATATTTGGAAGCCCATAGAGGGCTTTGGCGAAAAGGAAATATCCTCAGATGAAATCTGGAAAGAAGCTTTCTGACAAACTTCTCTGTGATGTGTGACTTCCACTCACAGAGTTACATATGTGTTTCTTGGATCTCTTTGCTAGCCTTATTTCTGTGGAATCTGAGAACAGATATTTCGGATCCCTTTGAAGACTATAGGGCCAAAGGAAATATCCTCCGATAACAAAGAGAAAGAAGCTTTCTGAGAAACTTCTTTGTGTTCTGTGAAATCATCACACAGAGTTACAGCTTTCCCCTCAAGAAGCCTTTCGCTAAGACAGTTCTTGTGCAATTGGCAAAGTGATATTTCGAAGCCCATAGAGGGCTATGGTGAAAAAGGAAATATACTCAGATGAAATCTGGAAAGCAGCTTTCTGAGAAAATGCTTAGTGTTCTGTTAATTCATCTTAAAGAGTTACATCTGTATTTCGTGGATCTCTTTGCTAGACTTATTTCTGTGGAATCTGAGAACAGATATTTCGGATCACTTTGAAGACTATACGGCCAAAGGAAATATCCTCAGATTACAAAGAGAAAGAAGCTTTCTGAGAAACTTCTTTGTGTTCTGTGAAATCATCTCACAGAGTTACAGCTTTCCCTTCAAGAAGCCTTTCGCTAAGAAAGTTCTTGGGGAATTGGCAAGGTGATATTTGGCAGACCATAGAGGGCTATGGTGAAAAAGGAAATATCCTCAGATGAAATCTGGAAGGAAGCTTTCTGAGAAACTGCTTTGTGTTGTTTGGCTTCCACTCACAGAGTTACATCTGTATTTCGTGGATCTCTTTGCTAGACTTATTTCTGTGGAATCTGAGAACAGATATTTCGGATCCCTTTGAAGACAATAGGGCCAAAGGAAATATACTCCGATAACAAAGAGAAAGAAGCTTTCTGAGAAACTTCTTTGTGTTCTGTGAAATCATCTCACAGAATTACAGCTTTACCCTCAAGAAGTCTTTCGCTCAGACAGTTCTTGTGGAATTGGCAAAGTGATATTTGGAAGCCCATAGAGGGCTATGGCGAAAAGGAAATATCCTCAGATGAAATCTGGAAAGAAGCTTTCTGAGAATCTTCTCTGCGTTGTGTGGCTTCCACTCACAGAGTTACATCTGTATTTCGTGGATCTGTTTGCCCTCCTTATTTCCGTGGAATCTGAGAACAGATATTTCGGATCCCTTTGAAGACTACAGGGCCAAAGGAAATATCCTCCGATAACAAAGAGAAAGAAGCTTTCTGAGAAACTTCTTTGTGTTCTGTGAAATCATCTCACAGAGTTACAGCGTTCCCCTCAAGAAGGCTTTCGCCAAGACAGTTCTTGTGGAATTGGCAAAGTGATATTTGGAAGCCCATAGAGGGCTATTGGAAAAAGGAAATATCCTCAGATGAAATCTAGAAAGAAGATTTCTGAGAAACTTCTCTGTGATGTGTGACTTCCACTCACAGAGTTACATCTGTGTTTCGTGGATCTCTTTGCTAGCCTATTTTCTTTGGAATCTGAGAACACATATTTCGAATCCCTTTGAGGACTATAGGGCCAAAGGAAATATCCTCTGATAACAAAGAGAAAGAAGCTTTCTGAGAAACCTCTTTGTGTTCTGTGAAATCATCTCACAGAGTTACAGCTTTCCCCTCAAGAATCCTTTCGCTAAGACAGTTGTTGTGGAATTGGCAAAGTGATATTTGGAAGCCCATTGAGGGCTATGGTGAAAAAGGAAATATCCTCAGACGTAATCGGGAAAGAAGCTTTCAGAGAAACTGCTTAGTGTTCTGTTAATTCACCTCACAGAGTTACATCTTTATTTAGTGGATCTCTTTGCTAACCTTATATCTGTGGAATCTGAGAACAGATATTTCGGATCCCTTTGAAGACTATAGGGCCAAAGGAAATATCCTCCGATAACAAAGAGAAAGAAGCTTTCTGAGAAACTTCTTTGTGTTCTGTGAAATCATCTCACAGAGTTACAGCTTTCCCCTCAAGAAGCCGCTCGCTAAGACAGTTCTTGTGGAATTGGCAAAGTGACATTTGGAAGCCCATAGAGGGCAATGGTGAAAAAGGAAACATCCTCACATGAAATCTGGAAAGAAGCTTTCTGAGAAACTTCTCTGTGATGTGTGACTTCCACTCACAGAGTTACATATGTATTTCTTGGATCTCTTTGCTACCCTTATTTCTGTGGAATCTGAGAACACATATTTCGGATCCCTTTGAAGACTATAGGGCCAAAGGAAATATCCTCCGATAACAAAGAGAAAAAAGCTTTCTGAGGAAATTCTTTGTGTTCTGAGAAATCATCTCACAGAGTTACAGCTTTTCCCTCAAGAAGCCTTTCGCTAAGACAGTTCTTGTGGAATTGGCAAAGTGATATTTGGAAGCCCATAGAGGGCTATGGTGAAAAAGGAAATATCCTCAGATGAAATCTGGAAAGAAGCTTTCTGAGAAACTGCTTAGTGTTCTGTTAACTCATCTCAAAGAATTTCATCTGTATTTCGTGCATCTCTTTGCTAGCCTTATTTCTGTGGAATCTGAGAACAGATATTTCGGATCCCTTTGAAGACTATAGGGCCAAAGGAAATATCCTCCGGTAACAAAGAGATAGAAGCTTTCTGAGAAGCTTCTTTGTGTTCTGTGAAATCATTTCACAGAGTTACAGCTTTCCCCACCAGAAGCCTTTCGCTAAGACAATTCTTGTGGAATTGGCAAAGTGATATTTCGAAGCCCATAGAGGGCTATGGTGAAAAAGGAAATATCCTCAGATGAAATCTGGAAAGAAGCTTTCTGAGAAACTGCTCTGTGATGTGTGACTACCACTCACAGAGTTACATGTGTATTTCGTGGATCTCTTTACTAGCCTTTTTTCTGTGGAATTTGAGAACAGATATTTCGAATCCCTTTGAAGACTATAGGGCCAAAGGAAATATCCTCCGATAACAAAGAGAAAGAAGCTTTCTGAGAAACTTCTTTGTGTTCTGTGGAGTCATCTCACAGAGTTACAGCATTGCCCTCAAGAACCCTTTCGGTAAGACAGTTCTTGTGGAATTGGCAAAGTGATATTTGGAAGCCCATAGAGGGCTAAGGTGAAAAAGGAAATATCCTCAGATGAAATCTGGAAAGAAACTTTCTGAGAAACGGCTCTGTTATGTGTGACTTCCACTCAGAGGGTTTCATCTGTATTTCTTGGATCTCTTTGCTACCTTATTTCTGTGGAATCTGAGAATAGATATTTCGGATCCCTTTGAAGACTATAGGGCCAAAGGAAATATCCTCTGATAACAAAGAGAAAGAAGCTTTCTGAGAAACCTCTTTGTGTTCCGTGAAATCATCTCACAGAGTTACAGCTTTCCCCTCAAGAAGCCTTTCGCTAAGACAGTTGTTGTGGAATTGGCAAAGGGATATTTGGAAGCGCATAGACGGCTATGGTGAAAAAGGAAATATCCTCAGATGAAACCTGGAAAGAAGGTTTCTGAGAAACTGCTCTGTGATGTGTGACTTCCACTCACAGAGTTACATCTGTATTTCGTGGATCTCTTTGCTAGCCTTATTTCTGTGGAATCTGAGAACAGATATTTCGAATCCCTTTGAAGACTATAGGGCTAAAGGAAATATCCTCCAATAACAAAGAGAAAGAAGCTTTCTGAGAAACCTCTTTGTGTTCAGTGAAATCATCTCACAGAGTTACAGCTTTCCCCTCAAGAAGCCTTTCGCTAAGACAGTTCTTGTGGAATTGGCAAAGTGATATTTGGAAGCCCATAGACGGCTATGGTGAAAAAGGAAATATCCTCAGATGAAATCTGGAAAGAAGCTTTCTGAGAAACTGCTTAGTGTTATGTTAATTCGTCGCAAACAGTTACTTCTGTATATCATGGATCTCTTTACTAGCCTTATTTCTCGGAATTTGAGAACAGATATTTCAGATCCCTTTGAAGACTATAGGGCTAAAGGAAATATCCTCCGATAACAAAGAGAAAGAAGCTTTCTGAAAAACTTCTTTGTGTTCGGTGAAATCCTCTCACAGAGTTACAGCTTTCCCTTCAAGAAGCCTTTCGCTAAGAAAGTTCTTGTGTAATTGGCAAAGGGATACTTCGAAGCCCATAGAGAGCTATGGCGAAAAGGAAATATCCTCAGAAGAAATCTGGAAAGAAGCTTTCTGAGAAACGTCTCTGTGATGTTTGACTTCCACTCACAGAGTTACATCTGTATTTCGTGGATCTCTTTGCTAGCCTTATTTCTGTGGAATCTGAGAACAGATATTTCGGATCCCTTTGAAGACTATAGGGCCAAGGGAAATATCCTCCGATAACAAAGAGAAAGAAGCTTTCTGAGGAAATTCTTTGTGTTCTGTGAAATCATCTCACAGAGTTACAGCTTTCCCTTCAAGAAGCCGCTCGCTAAGACAGTTCTTGTGGATTTGGAAAAGTGATATTTGGAAGCCCATAGAGGGCTATGGTAAAAAAGGAAATATCCTCAGATGAAATCTGGAAAGAAGCTTTCTGAGAAACTCCTTAGTGTTTTGTTCACTCATCTCACAGAGTTACATCTGTATTTCGTGGATCGCTTTGCTAGCCTTATTTCCTTGGAATCTGAGAGGAGATATTTCGGATCCCTTTGAAGACTACAGGGAAAAAGGAAATATCCTCCGATAACAAAGAGAAAGAAGCTTTCTGAGAAACTTCTTTGTGTTCTGTGAAATCATCTCACAGAGTTACAGCTTTCCCCTCAAGAAGCCGCTCGCTAAGACAGTTCTTGTGGAATTGGCAAAGTGACATTTGGAAGCCCATAGAGGGCAATGGTGAAAAACGAAACATCCTCACATGAAATCTGGAAAGAAGCTTTCTGAGAAACTGCTCTGCGTTGTGTGGCTTCCACTCACAGAGTTACATCTGTATTTCGTGGATCTGTTTGCTAGCCTTATTTCTGTGGAATCTGAGAATAGATAATTCGGATCCCTTTGAAGACAATAGGGCCAAGGAAATTTCCTCCGATAACAAAGAGAAAGAAGCTTTCTGAGAAACTTCTTTGTGTTCTGTGAAATCATCTCACAGAGTTACAGCTTTACCCTCAAGAAGCCTTTCGCTAAGACAGTTCTTGTGGAATTGGCAAAGTGATATTTGGAAGCCCATAGAGGGCTATGGCGAAAAGGAAATATCCTCAGATGAAATCTGGAAAGAAGCTTTCTGAGAAACTTCTCTGTGATGTGTGACTTCCACTCACAGAGTTACATATGTATTTCTTGGATCTCTTTGCTAGCCTTATTTCTGTGGAATCTGAGAACAGATATTTCGGATCCCTTTGAAGACTATAGGTACAAAGGAAATATCCTCCGATAACAAAGAGAAAGAAGCTTTCTGAGGAAATTCTTTGTGTTCTGTGAAATCATCTCACAGAGTTACAGCTTTCGCCTCAAGAAGCCGCTCGCTAAGACAGTTCTTGTGGATTTGGAAAAGTGATATTTGGAAGCCCATAGAGGGCTAGGTTGAAAAAGGAAATATCCTCAGATGAAATCTGGAAAGAATCTTTCTGAGAAACTGCTGTGATGTGTGACTTCCAATCACAGAGTTACATCTGCCTTTCGCGGATCTCTTTGCTAGCCTTATTTCTGTGGAATCTGAGAACAGATATTTCGGATCCCTTTGAAGACTATAGGGCCAAAGGAAATATCCTCCGATAACAAAGAGAAAGAAGCTTTCTGAGAACCTTCTTTGTGATCTCTGAAATCATCTCACAGAGTTACAGCTTTCCCTTCAAGAAGCCTTTCGCTAAGACAGTTCTTGTGGAATTGGCAAAGTGATATTTGGAAGCCCATAGAGGGCAATGGTGAAAAAGGAAATATCCTCAGATGAAATCTGGAAAGAAGCTTTCTGAGAAACTGCTTAGTGTTCTGTTAACTCATCTCACAGAATTTCATCTGTATTTCGTGGATCTCTTTGCTACCCTTATTTCTGTGGAATCTGAGAACAGATATTTCGGATCCCTTTGAAGACTATAGGGACAAAGGAAATATCCTCCGATAACAAAGAGAAAGAAGCTTTCTGAGAACCTTCTTTGTGTTCTGTGAAATCATCTCACAGAGTTACAGCTTTCCCTTCAAGAAGCCTTTCGCTAAGACAGTTCTTGTGTAATTCGCAAAGTGATATTTGGAAGCCCATAGAGGGCTATGGTGAAAAAGGAAATATCCTCCGATGAAATCTGGAAAGAAGCTTTCTGAGAAACTGCTTCGTGTTCTGTTCACTCATCTCACAGAGTTGCATCTGTATTTCGTGGATCTCTGTGCTAGCCTTATTTCTGTGGAATCTGAAAACAGATATTTCGGATCCCTTTGAAGACTATAGGGCCAAAGGAAATATCCTCCGATAACAAAGAGAAAGAAGCTTTCTGAGAAACTTCTATGTGTTCGGTGAAATCATCTCACAGAGTTACAGCTTTCCCTTCAAGAAGCCTTTCGCTAAGATAGTTCTTGGGGAATTGGCAAAGTGATATTTGGAAGACCATAGAGGGCTATGGTGAAAAAGGAAATATCTTCAGATGAAATCTGGAAAGAAGCTTTCTGAGAAACTGCTCTGCGTTGTGTGGCTTCCACTCACAGAGTTACATCTGTATTTCGTGGATCTGTTTGCTAGCCTTATTTCTGTGGAATCTGAGAATAGATATTTCGGATCCCTTTGAAGAGAATAGGGCCAAGAAAATATCCTCCGATAACAAAGAGAAAGAAGCTTACTGAGAAACTTCTTTGTGTTCTGTGAAATCATCTCACAGAGTTACAGCTTTACCCTCAAGAAGCCTTTCGCTAAGACAGTTCTTGTGGAATTGGCAAAGTGATATTTGGAAGCCCATAGAGGGCTTTGGCGAAAAGGAAATATCCTCAGATGAAATCTGGAAAGAAGGTTTCTGAGAAACTTCTCTGTGATGTGTGACTTCCACTCACAGAGTTACATATGTGTTTCTTGGATCTCTTTGCTAGCCTTATTTCTGTGGAATCTGAGAACAGATATTTCGGATCCCTTTGAAGACTACATGGCCAAAGGAAATATCCTCCGATAACAAAGAGAAAGAAGCTTTCTGAGGAAATTCTTTGTGTTCTGTGAAATCATCTCACAGAGTTACAGCTTTCCCCTCAAGAAGCCTTTCGCTAAAACTGTTCTTGTGGAATTGGCAAAGTGATATTTGGAAGCCCATAGAGGGCTATGGTGAAAAAGGAAATATCCTCAGATGAAATCTGGAAAGAAGCTTTCTGAGAAACTGCTTAGTGTTCTGTTAACTCATCTCAAAGAATTTCATCTGTATTTCGTGGATCTCTTTGCAAGCCTTATTTCTGTGGAATCTGAGAACAGATATTTCGGATCCCTTTGAAGACTATAGGGCCAAAGGAAATATCCTCCGATAACAAAGAGAAAGAAGGTTTCTGAGAAACTTCTTTGTGTTCTGTGAAATCATCTCACAGAGTTACAGCTTTCCCCTCCAGAAGCCTTTCGCTAAGACAGTTCTTGTGGAATTGGCAAAGTGATATTTGGAAGCCCATAGAGGGCTATGGTGAATAAGGAAATATCCTCAGACGAAATCTGGAAAGAAGCTTTCTGAGAAACTGCTTAGTGTTCTGTTAATTCACCTCACAGAGTTACATCTTTATTTAGTGGATCTCTTTGCTAACCTTATTTCTGTGGAATCTGAGAACAGATATTTCGGATCTCTTTGAAGACTATAGCGCCAAAGGAAATATCCTCCGATAACAAAGAGAAAGAAGCTTTCTGAGAAACTTCTTTGTGTTCTGTGAAATCCTCTCACAGAGTTACAGCTTTCCCCTCAAGAAGCCTTTCGCTAAGACAATTCTTGTGGAATCTGCAAAGTGATATTTGGAAGCCCACAGAGGGCTATGGTGAAAAGGAAATATCCTCAGATGAAATCTGTAAAGAAGCTTTCTGAGAAACTGCTCTGTGATGTGTGACTTCCACTCACAGAGTTACATCTGTATTTCGTGGATCTCTTTGCTAGCCTTATTTCTGTGGAATCTGAGAACACATATTTCGGATCCCTTTGAAGACTATAGGGCCAAAAGAAATATCCTCTGATAATAAAGAGAAAGAAGCTTTCTGAGAAACTTCTTTGTGTTCCGTGAAATCATCTCACAGAGTTACAGCTTTCCCCTCAAGAAGCCTTTCGCTAAGACAGTTCTTGTGGAATTGGCAAAGTGATATTTGGAAGCCCATAGACGGCTATGGTGAAAAAGGAAATATCCTCAGATGAAATCTGGAAGGAAGCTTTCTGAGAAACTGCTTAGTGTTCTGTTACTTCACCTCACAGAGTTACATCTGTATTTCGTGCATCTCTTTGCTAGCCTTATTTCTGTGGAATCTGAGAACAGATATTTCGAATCCCTTTGAAGACTATAGGGCCAAAGGAAATATCCTCCGATAACAAAGAGAAAGAAGCTTTCTGAGAAACTTCTTTGTTTTCTGTGAAATCATCTCACAGAGTTACAGCTTTCCCCTCAAAAACCTTTCGCTAAGACAGTTCTTGTGGAATTGGCAAAGTTATATTTTGAAGCTCATAGAGGGCTATGGTGAAAAGGGAAATATCCTCAGACGAAATCTGGAAAGAAGCTTTCTGAGAAACTGCTTAGTGTTCTGTTAATTCACCTCACAGAGTTATATCTTTATTTAGTGGTTCTCTTTGCTAACCTTATTTCTGTGTAATCTGAGAACAGATATTTCGGATCCCTTTGAAGACTCTAGGGCCAAAGGAAATATCCTCCGATAACAAAGAGAAAGAAGCTTTCTAAGAAACTTCTTTGTGTTCTGTGAAATCACCTCACAGAGTTACAGCTTTCCCCTCAAGAAGCCTTTCGCTAAGACAGTTCTTGTGGAATTGGCAAAGTGATATTTGGAAGCCCATAGAGGGCTCTGATGACAAAGGAAATATCCTCAGATGAAATCTGGAAGGAAGCTTTCTGAGAAACTGCTTAGTGTTCTATTAACTCACCTCACAGAGTTACATCTCTGTTTAGTGGATCTCTTTGCTAACCTTATTTATGTGGAATCTGAAAACAGATATTTCCGATCCCTGTGAAGAATATAGGGCCAAAGGAAATATCCTCCGATAACAAAGAGAAAGAAGCTTTCTAAGAAACTTCTTTGTGTTTTGTGAAATCATCTCACAGAGTTACAGCTTTCCCCTCAAGAAGCCTTTCGCTAAGACAGTTCTTGTGGTATTGGCAAAGTGATATTTGGAAGCCCATAGAGGTCTATGGTGAAAAAGGAAATATCCTCAGATGAAATCTGGAAAGAAGGTTTCTGAGAAACTGCTCTGTGATGTGTGACTTCCACTCACAGAGTTACATCTGTATTTCGTGGATCTCTTTGCTAGCCTTATTTCTGTGGAATCTGAGAACAGATAGTTCGGATCCCTTTGAAGACTATAGGGCCAAAAGTAATATCCTCTGATAACAAAGAGAAAGAAGCTTTCTGAGAAACTTCTTTGTGTTCCGTGAAATCATCTCACAGAGTTACAGCTTTCCCCTCAAGAAGCCTTTCGCTAAGACAGTTCTTGTGGAATTGGCAAAGTGATATTTGGAAGCCCATAGACGGCTATGGTGAAAAAGGAAATATCCTCAGATGAAATCTGGAAAGAAGCTTTCTGAGAAACTGCTTAGTGTTCTTTTACTTCACCTCACAGAGTTACATCTGTATTTCGTGGATCTCTTTGCTAGCCTTATTTCTGTGGATTCTGAGAACAGATATTTCGAATCCCTTTGAAGACTATAGGGCCAAAGGAAATATCCTCCGATAACAAAGAGAAAGAAGTTTTCTGAGAAACTTCTTTGTGTTCTGTGAAATCATCTCACAGAGTTACAGCTTTCCCCTCAAGAAACCTTTCGCTAAGACAGTTCTTGTGGAATTGGCAAATTGATATTTGGAAGCTCATAGAGGGCTATGGTGAAAAAGGAAATATCCTCAGACGAAATCTGGAAAGAAGCTTTCTGAGAAACTGCTTAGTGTTCTGTTAATTCACCTCACAGAGTTACATCTTTATTTAGTGGTTCTCTTTGCTAACCTTATTTCTGTGTAATCTGAGAACAGATATTTCGGATCCCTTTGAAGACTATAGGGCCAAAGGAAATATCCTCCGATAACAAAGAGAAAGAAGCTTTCTAAGAAACTTCTTTGTGTTCTGTGAAATCACCTCACAGAGTTACAGCTTTCCCCTCAAGAAGCCTTTCGGTAAGACAGTTCTTGTGTAATTGGAAATGTGATATTTGGAAGCACATAGAGGGCTATGATGACAAAGGAAATATCCTCAGATGAAATCTGGAAAGAAGCGTTCTGAGAAACTGCTTAGTGTTCTATTAACTCACCTCACAGAGTTACATCTGCATTTAGTGGATCTCTTTGCTAACCTTATTTCTGTGGAATCTGAGAACAGATATTTCCGATCCCTTTGAACAATATAGGGCCAAAGGAAATATCTCCGCTAACAAAGAGAAAGAAGCTTTCTAAGAAACTTCTTTGTGTTTTGTGAAATCATCTCAGAGAGTTACAGCTTTCCCCTCAAGAAGCCTTTCGCTAAGACAGTTTTTGTGGTATTGGCAAAGTGATATTTGGAAGCCCATAGAGGTCTATGGTGAAAAAGGAAATATCCTCAGATGAAATCTGGAAAGCAGCTTTCTGAGAAACTGCTAAGTTTCTGCTAATTCATCTCACATAGTTACATCTGTATTTCGTGGATCTCTTTGCTAGCCTTATTTCTGTGGATTCTGAGAACAGATATTTCGGATCCCTTTGAAGACGATAGGGCCAAAGGAAATATCCTCCGATAACAAAGAGAAAGAAGCTTTCTGAGAAACGTCTTTGTGTTCTGTGAAATCATCTCACAGAGTTACAGCTTTCCCCTCAAGATCCTTTCGCTATGACCGTTCTTGTGGAATTGGCAAATTGATATTTGTAAGCCCAGAGAGGGCTATGTTGAAAAAGGAAATATCCTCCGATGAAATCTGGAAAGAAGCTTTCTGAGAAACTTCTCTGTGATGTGTGACTTCCACTCACAGAGCTACACCTGTATTTTGTGGATCTCTTTGCTAGCCTTATTTCTGTGGAATCTGAGAACACATATTTCGGATCCCTTTCAAGACTATAGGGACAAGGGAAATATCCTCCGATAACAAAGAGAAAGAAGCTTTCTGAGAAAATTCTTTGTGTTCTGTGAAATCATTTCACAGAGTTACAGCTTTCACCTCAAGAATCCTTTCGCTAAGACAGTTCTTGTGGAATTGGCAAAGTGACATTAGGGAGCCCTTAGACGGCTAAGGTGAAAAAGGAAATATCCTCAGATGAAATCTGGAAAGAAGCTTTCTGAGAAACTGCTTAGTGTTCTGTTAATTCACCTCACAGAGTTACATCTGTATTTCGTGGATCTCTTTGCTAGCCTTATTTCTGTGGAATCTGAGAACAGATATTTCGAATCCCTTTGAAGACTGTAGGGCCAAAGGAAATATCCTCCGATAACAAAGAGAAAGAAGCTTTCTGAGAAACTTCTTTGTGTTCTGTGAAATCATCTCACAGAGTTACAGCTTTCCCCTCAAGAAGGCTTTCGCTAAGACAGTTGTTGTGGAATTGGCAAAGTGATATTTGGAAGCCCATAGAGGGCTATGGGGAAAAAGGAAATATCCTCAGACGAAATCTGGAAAGAAGCTTTCTGAGAAACTGCTTAGTGTTCTGTTAATTCACCTCACAGAGTTACATCTTTATTTAGTGGATCTCTTTGCTACCCTTATTTCTGTGGGATCTGAGAACAGATATTTCGGATCTCTTTGAAGACTATAGCGCCAAAGGAAATATCCTCCGACAACAAAGAGAAAGAAGCTTTCTGAGAAACTTCTTTGTGTTCTGTGAAATCATCTCACAGAGTTACAGCTTTCCCCTCAAGAAGCCTTTCGCTAAGACAGTTCTTGTGGAATATGCAAAGTGATATTTGGAAGCCCACAGAGGGCTATGGTGAAAAGGAAATATCGTCAGATGAAATCTGGAAAGAAGCTTTCTGAGAAACTTCTCTGTGATGTGTGACTTCCACTCACAGAGTTACATCTGTATTTCGTGGATCTCTTTGCTAGCCTTATTTCTGAGGAATCTGAGAACACATATTTCGGATCCCTTTGAAGACTATAGGGCCAAAGGAAATATCCTCCGATAACAAAGAGAAAGAAGCTTTCTGAGGTACTTCTTTGTTTTCGGTGAAATCATCTCACAGAGTTACAGCTTTCCCCTCAGGAAGTCGCTCGCTAAGACAGTTCTTGTGGATTTGGAAAAGTGATATTAGGAAGCCCATAGAGGTCTATGGTGAAAAAGGAAATATCCTCAGATGAAATCTGGAAAGAAGCTCTCTGAGAAACTGCTCTGTGATGTGTGACTTCCACTCCAGAGTTACACCTGTATTTCGTGGATCTCTTTGCTAGCCTTATTTCTGTGGAATCTGAGAACAGATATTTCGGATCCCTTTGAAGACTATAGGTCCAAAGGAAATATCCTACGATAACAAAGAGAAAGAAGCTTTCTGAGAAACTTCTTTGTGTTCTGTGAAATCATCTCACAGAGTTACAGCTTTCCCTTCAAGAATTCTTTCACTAAGACAGTTCTTGTGGAATTGTCAAAGTGATATTTGGAAGCCCATAGAGGGCTATGGTGAAAAAGAAAATATCCCCAGATGAAATCTGGAAAGAAGCTTTCAGAGAAACTTCTCTGTGATGTGTGACTTCCACTCACAGAGTTACATCTGTATTTCGTGGATCTCTTTGCTAGCCTTATTTCTGTGGAATCTGAGAACAGATATTTCGGATCCCTTTGAAGACTATAGGGCCAAAAGAAATATCCTCTGATAACAAAGAGAAAGAAGCTTTCTGAGAAACTTCTTTGTGTTCCGTGAAATCATCTCACAGAGTTAGAGCTTTCCCCTCAAAAGCCTTTCGCTAAGACAGTCCTTGTGGAATTGCCAAAGTGATATTTGGAAGCCCATAGACGGCTATGGTGAAAAAGGAAATATCCTCAGATGAAATCTGGAAAGAAGCTTTCTGAGAAACTGCTTAGTGTTCTGTTACTTCACCTCACAGAGTTTCATCTGTATTTCGTGCATGTCTTTGCTAGCCTTATTTCTATGGAATCTGAGAACAGATATTTCGAATCCCTTTGAAGACTATAGGGCCAAAGGAAATATCCTCCGATAACAAAGAGAAAGAAGCTTTCTGAGAAACTTCTTTGTGTTCTGTGAAATCATCTCACAGAGTTACAGCTTTCCCCTCAAAAACCTTTCGCTAAGGCAGTTCTTGTGGAATTGGCAAAGTGATATTTGGAAGCTCATAGACGGCTATGGTGAAAAGGGAAATATCCTCAGACGAAATCTGGAAAGAAGCTTTCTGAGAAACTGCTTAGTGTTCTGTTAATTCACCTCACAGAGTTACATCTTTATTTAGTGGTTCTCTTTGCTAACCTTATTTCTGTGTAATCTGAGAACAGATATTTCGGATCCCTTTGAAGACTATAGGGCCAAAGGAAATATCCTCCGATAACAAAGAGAAAGCAGCTTTCTAAGAGACTTCTTTGTGTTCTGTGAAATCACCTCACAGAGTTACAGCTTTCCCCTCAAGAAGCCTTTCGCTAAGACAGTTCTTGTGGAATATGCAAAGTGATATTTGGAAGCCCACAGAGGGCTATGGTGAAAAGGAAATATCGTCAGATGAAATCTGGAAAGAAGCTTTCTGAGAAACTTCTCTGTGATGTGTGACTTCCACTCACAGAGTTACATCTGTATTTCGTGGATCTCTTTGCTAGCCTTATTTCTGAGGAATCTGAGAACACATATTTCGGATCCCTTTGAAGACTATAGGGCCAAAGGAAATATCCTCCGATAACAAAGAGAAAGAAGCTTTCTGAGGTACTTCTTTGTTTTCGGTGAAATCATCTCACAGAGTTACAGCTTTCCCCTCAGGAAGTCGCTCGCTAAGACAGTTCTTGTGGATTTGGAAAAGTGATATTAGGAAGCCCATAGAGGTCTATGGTGAAAAAGGAAATATCCTCAGATGAAATCTGGAAAGAAGCTCTCTGAGAAACTGCTCTGTGATGTGTGACTTCCACTCCAGAGTTACACCTGTATTTCGTGGATCTCTTTGCTAGCCTTATTTCTGTGGAATCTGAGAACAGATATTTCGGATCCCTTTGAAGACTATAGGTCCAAAGGAAATATCCTACGATAACAAAGAGAAAGAAGCTTTCTGAGAAACTTCTTTGTGTTCTGTGAAATCATCTCACAGAGTTACAGCTTTCCCTTCAAGAATTCTTTCACTAAGACAGTTCTTGTGGAATTGTCAAAGTGATATTTGGAAGCCCATAGAGGGCTATGGTGAAAAAGAAAATATCCTCAGATGAAATCTGGAAAGAAGCTTTCAGAGAAACTTCTCTGTGATGTGTGACTTCCACTCACAGAGTTACATCTGTATTTCGTGGATCTCTTTGCTAGCCTTATTTCTGTGGAATCTGAGAACAGATATTTCGGATCCCTTTGAAGACTATAGGTCCAAAGGAAATATCCTCCGATAACAAAGAGAAAGAAGCTTTCTGAGAAACTTCTTTGTGTTCTGTGAAATCATCTCACAGAGTTAGAGCTTTCCCCTCAAAAGCCTTTCGCTAAGACAGTCCTTGTGGAATTGCCAAAGTGATATTTGGAAGCCCATAGACGGCTATGGTGAAAAAGGAAATATCCTCAGATGAAATCTGGAAAGAAGCTTTCTGAGAAACTGCTTAGTGTTCTGTTACTTCACCTCACAGAGTTTCATCTGTATTTCGTGCATGTCTTTGCTAGCCTTATTTCTATGGAATCTGAGAACAGATATTTCGAATCCCTTTGAAGACTATAGGGCCAAAGGAAATATCCTCCGATAACAAAGAGAAAGAAGCTTTCTGAGAAACTTCTTTGTGTTCTGTGAAATCATCTCACAGAGTTACAGCTTTCCCCTCAAGAAGCCTTTCGCTAAGACAGTTCTTGTGGAATTGGCAAAGTGATATTTGGAAGCCCATAGAGGGCTATGATGACAAAGGAAATATCCTCAGATGAAATCTGGAAAGAAGCTTTCTGAGAAACTGCTTAGTGTTCTGTTAATTCATCTCACAGAGTTACATCTGTATTTCGTGGATCTCTTTGCTAGCCTTATTTCTGTGGAATCTGAGAACACATATTTCGGATCCCTTTGAAGACAATAGGGCCAAAGGAAATATCCTTCGATAACAAAGAGAAAGAAGCTTTCTGAGAAAATTCTTTGTGTTCTGTGAAATCATCTCCAGAGGTACATCTTTCGCCTCAAGAAGCCTTTCGCTAAGACAGTTCCTGTGGAATTGGAAAAGTGATATTTGGAAGCCCATAGACGGCTATGGTGAAAAAGGAAATATCCTCAGATGAAATCTGGAAAGAAGCTTTCTGAGAAACTGCTTAGTGTTCTGTTACTTCACCTCACAGAGTTTCATCTGTATTTCGTGCATGTCTTTGCTAGCCTTATTTCTATGGAATCTGAGAACAGATATTTCGAATCCCTTTGAAGACTATAGGGCCAAAGGAAATATCCTCCGATAACAAAGAGAAAGAAGCTTTCTGAGAAACTTCTTTGTGTTCTGTGAAATCATCTCACAGAGTTACAGCTTTCCCCTCAAAAACCTTTCGCTAAGACAGTTCTTGTGGAATTGGCAAAGTGATATTTGGAAGCTCATAGAGGGCTATGGTGAAAAGGGAAATATCCTCAGACGAAATCTGGAAAGAAGCTTTCTGAGAAACTGCTTAGTGTTCTGTTAATTCACCTCACAGAGTTACATCTTTATTTAGTGGTTCTCTTTGCTAACCTTATTTCTGTGTAATCTGAGAACAGATATTTCGGATCCCTTTGAAGACTATAGGGCCAAAGGAAATATCCTCCGATAACAAAGAGAAAGCAGCTTTCTAAGAAACTTCTTTGTGTTCTGTGAAATCACCTCACAGAGTTACAGCTTTCCCCTCAAGAAGCCTTTCGCTAAGACAGTTCTTGTGGAATTGGCAAAGTGATATTTGGAAGCCCATAGAGGGCTATGATGACAAAGGAAATATCCTCAGATGAAATCTGGAAAGAAGCTTTCTGAGAAACTGCTTAGTGTTCTGTTAATTCATCTCACAGAGTTACATCTGTATTTCGTGGATCTCTTTGCTAGCCTTATTTCTGTGGAATCTGATAACACATATTTCGGATCCCTTTGAAGACAATAGGGCCAAAGGAAATATCCTTCGATAACAAAGAGAAAGAAGCTTTCTGAGAAAATTCTTTGTGTTCTGTGAAATCATCTCACAGAGGTACATCTTTCGCCTCAAGAAGACTTTCGCTAAGACAGTTCCTGTGGAATTGGAAAAGTGATATTTGGAAGCCCATAGAGGGCTACGGTGAAAAAGGAAATATGCTCAGATGAAATCTGTAAAGAAGCTTTCTGAGAAACTGCTCTGTGATGTGTAACTTACACTCACAGAGTTACATCAGTATTTCGTGGATCTCTTTGCTAGCCTTATTTCTGTGGAATCTGAGAACAGATATTTCGGATCCCTTTGAAGACTATAGGGCCAAAAGAAATATCCTCTGATAACAAAGAGAAAGAAACTTTCTGAGAAACTTCTTTGTGTTCCGTGAAATCATCTCACAGAGTTACAGCTTTCCCCTCAAGAAGCCTTTCGCTAAGACAGTTCTTGTGGAATTGGCAAAGTGATATTTGGAAGCCCATAGACGGCTATGGTGAAAAAGGAAATATCCTCAGATGAAATCTGGAAAGAAGCTTTCTGAGAAATTGCTTAGTGTTCTTTTACTTCACCTCACAGAGTTACATCTGTATTTCGTGGATCTCTTTTCTCGCCTTATTTCTGTGGATTCTGAGAACAGATATTTCGAATCCCTTTGAAGACTATAGGGCCAAAGGAAATATCCTCCGATAACAAAGAGAAAGAAGTTTTCTGAGAAACTTCTTTGTGTTCTGTGAAATCATCTCACAGAGTTACAGCTTTCCCCTCAAGAAACCTTTCGCTAAGACAGTTCTTGTGGAATTGGCAAATTGATATTTGGAAGCTCATAGAGGGCTATGGTGAAAAAGGAAATATCCTCAGACGAAATCTGGAAAGAAGCTTTCTGAGAAACTGCTTAGTGTTCTGTTAATTCACCTCACAGAGTTACATCTTTATTTAGTGGTTCTCTTTGCTAACCTTATTTCTGTGTAATCTGAGAGCAGATATTTCGGATCCCTTTGAAGACTATAGGGCCAAAGGAAATATCCTCCGATAACAAAGAGAAAGAAGCTTTCTAAGAAACTTCTTTGTGTTCTGTGAAATCACCTCACAGAGTTACAGCTTTCCCCTCAAGAAGCCTTTCGGTAAGACAGTTCTTGTGTAATTGGAAATGTGATATTTGGAAGCACATAGAGGGCTATGATGACAAAAGAAATATCCTCAGATGAAATCTGGAAAGAAGCGTTCTGAGAAACTGCTTAGTGTTCTATTAACTCACCTCACAGAGTTACATCTGCATTTAGTGGATCTCTTTGCTAACCTTATTTCTGTGGAATCTGAGAACAGATATTTCCGATCCCTTTGAACAATATAGGGCCAAAGGAAATATCTCCGCTAACAAAGAGAAAGAAGCTTTCTAAGAAACTTCTTTGTGTTCTCTGAAATCATCTCAGAGAGTTACAGCTTTCCCCTCAAGAAGCCTTTCGCTAAGACAGTTCTTGTGGTATTGGCAAAGTGATATTTGGAAGCCCATAGAGGTCTATGGTGAAAAAGGAAATATCCTCAGATGAAATCTGGAAAGCAGCTTTCTGAGAAACTGCTAAGTTTCTGTTAATTCATCTCACATAGTTACATCTGTATTTCGTGGATCTCTTTGCTAGCCTTATTTCTGTGGAATCTGAGAACAGATATTTCGGATCCCTTTGAAGACGATAGGGCCAAAGGAAATATCCTCCGATAACAAAGAGAAAGAAGCTTTCTGAGAAACGTCTTTGTGTTCTGTTAAATCATCTCACAGAGTTACAGCTTTCCCCTCAAGATCCTTTCGCTATGACCGTTCTTGTGGAATTGGCAAATTGATATTTGTAAGCCCAGAGAGGGCTATGTTGAAAAAGGAAATATCCTCCGATGAAATCTGGAAAGAAGCTTTCTGAGAAACTTCTCTGTGATGTGTGACTTCCACTCACAGAGCTACACCTGTATTTTGTGGATCTCTTTGCTAGCCTTATTTCTGTGGAATCTGAGAACACATATTTCGGATCCCTTTCAAGACTATAGGGACAAGGGAAATATCCTCCGATAACAAAGAGAAAGAAGCTTTCTTAGAAACTTCTTTGTGTTCTGTGAAATCATTTCACAGAGTTACAGCTTTCCCCTCAAGAATCCTTTCGCTAAGACAGTTCTTGTGGAATTGGCAAAGTGACATTAGGGAGCCCTTAGACGGCTAAGGTGAAAAAGGAAATATCCTCAGATGAAATCTGGAAAGAAGCTTTCTGAGAAACTGCTTAGTGTTCTGTTAATTCACCTCACAGAGTTACATCTGTATTTCGTGGATCTCTTTGCTAGCCTTATTTCTGTGGAATCTGAGAACAGATATTTCGAATCCCCTTGAAGACTGTAGGGCCAAAGGAAATATCCTCCGATAACAAAGAGAAAGAAGCTTTCTGAGAAACTTCTTTGTGTTCTGTGAAATCATCTCACAGAGTTACAGCTTTCCCCTCAAGAAGGCTTTCGCTAAGACAGTTGTTGTGGAATTGGCAAAGTGATATTTGGAAGCCCATAGAGGGCTATGGTGAAAAAGGAAATATCCTCAGACGAAATCTGGAAAGAAGCTTTCTGAGAAACTGCTTAGTGTTCTGTTAATTCACCTCACAGAGTTACATCTTTATTTAGTGGATCTCTTTGCTACCCTTATTTCTGTGGGATCTGAGAACAGATATTTCGGATCTCTTTGAAGACTATAGCGCCAAAGGAAATATCCTCCGATAACAAAGAGAAAGAAGCTTTCTGAGAAACTTCTTTGTGTTCTGTGAAATCATCTCACAGAGTTACAGCTTTCCCCTCAAGAAGCCTTTCGCTAAGACAGTTCTTGTGGAATATGCAAAGTGATATTTGGAAGCCCACAGAGGGCTATGGTGAAAAGGAAATATCGTCAGATGAAATCTGGAAAGAAGCTTTCTGAGAAACTTCTCTGTGATGTGTGACTTCCACTCACAGAGTTACATCTGTATTTCGTGGATCTCTTTGCTAGCCTTATTTCTGTGGAATCTGAGAACAGATATTTCGGATCCCTTTGAAGACTATAGGGCCAAAGGAAATATCCTCCGATAACAAAGAGAAAGAAGCTTTCTGAGGTACTTCTTTGTTTTCCGTGAAATCATCTCACAGAGTTACAGCTTTCCCCTCAGGAAGTCGCTCGCTAAGACAGTTCTTGTGGATTTGGAAAAGTGATATTTGGAAGCCCATAGAGGTCTATGGTGAAAAAGGAAATATCCTCAGATGAAATCTGGAAAGAAGCTCTCTGAGAAACTGCTCTGTGATGTGTGACTTCCACTCCAGAGTTACACCTGTATTTCGTGGATCTCTTTGCTAGCCTTATTTCTGTGGAATCTGAGAAGAGATATTTCGGATCCCTTTGAAGACTATAGGTCCAAAGGAAATATCCTACGATAACAAAGAGAAAGAAGCTTTCTGAGAAACTTCTTTGTGTTCTGTGAAATCATCTCACAGAGTTACAGCTTTCCCTTCAAGAATTCTTTCACTAAGACAGTTCTTGTGGAATTGTCAAAGTGATATTTGGAAGCCCATAGAGGGCTATGGTGAAAAAGAAAATATCCTCAGATGAAATCTGGAAAGAAGCTTTCAGAGAAACTTCTCTGTGATGTGTGACTTCCACTCACAGAGTTACATCTGTATTTCGTGGAACTCTTTGCTAGCCTTATTTCTGTGGAATCTGAGAACAGATATTTCGGATCCCTTTGAAGACTATAGGGCCAAAAGAAATATCCTCTGATAACAAAGAGAAAGAAGCTTTCTGAGAAACTTCTTTGTGTTCCGTGAAATCATCTCACAGAGTTAGAGCTTTCCCCTCAAAAGCCTTTCGCTAAGACAGTTCTTGTGGAATTGGCAAAGTGATATTTGGAAGCCCATAGAGGGCTATGGTGAAAAAGAAAATATCCTCAGATGAAATCTGGAAAGAAGCTTTCTGAGAAACTGCTTAGTGTTCTGTTACTTCACCTCACAGAGTTTCATCTGTATTTCGTGCATGTCTTTGCTAGCCTTATTTCTATGGAATCTGAGAACAGATATTTCGAATCCCTTTGAAGACTATAGGGCCAAAGGAAATATCCTCCGATAACAAAGAGAAAGAAGCTTTCTGAGAAACTTCTTTGTGTTCTGTGAAATCATCTCACAGAGTTACAGCTTTCCCCTCAAAAACCTTTCGCTAAGACAGTTCTTGTGGAATTGGCAAAGTGATATTTGGAAGCTCATAGAGGGCTATGGTGAAAAGGGAAATATCCTCAGACGAAATCTGGAAAGAAGCTTTCTGAGAAACTGCTTAGTGTTCTGTTAATTCACCTCACAGAGTTACATCTTTATTTAGTGGTTCTCTTTGCTAACCTTATTTCTGTGTAATCTGAGAACAGATATTTCGGATCCCTTTGAAGACTATAGGGCCAAAGGAAATATCCTCCGATAACAAAGAGAAAGCAGCTTTCTAAGAAACTTCTTTGTGTTCTGTGAAATCACCTCACAGAGTTACAGCTTTCCCCTCAAGAAGCCTTTCGCTAAGACAGTTCTTGTGGAATTGGCAAAGTGATATTTGGAAGCCCATAGAGGGCTATGATGACAAAGGAAATATCCTCAGATGAAATCTGGAAAGAAGCTTTCTGAGAAACTGCTTAGTGTTCTGTTAATTCATCTCACAGAGTTACATCTGTATTTCGTGGATCTCTTTGCTAGCCTTATTTCTGTGGAATCTGAGAACACATATTTCGGATCCCTTTGAAGACAATAGGGCCAAAGGAAATATCCTTCGATAACAAAGAGAAAGAAGCTTTCTGAGAAAATTCTTTGTGTTCTGTGAAATCATCTCACAGAGGTACATCTTTCGCCTCAAGAAGACTTTCGCTAAGACAGTTCCTGTGGAATTGGAAAAGTGATATTTGGAAGCCCATAGAGGGCTACGGTGAAAAAGGAAATATGCTCAGATGAAATCTGTAAAGAAGCTTTCTGAGAAACTGCTCTGTGATGTGTAACTTCCACTCACAGAGTTACATCAGTATTTCGTGGATCTCTTTGCTAGCATTATTTCTGTGGAATCTGAGAACAGATATTTCGGATCCCTTTGAAGACTATAGGGCCAAAAGAAATATCCTCTGATAACAAAGAGAAAGAAACTTTCTGAGAAACTTCTTTGTGTTCCGTGAAATCATCTCACAGAGTTACAGCTTTCCCCTCAAGAAGCCTTTCGCTAAGACAGTTCTTGTGGAATTGGCAAAGTGATATTTGGAAGCCCATAGACGGCTATGGTGAAAAAGGAAATATCCTCAGATGAAATCTGGAAAGAAGCTTTCTGAGAAATTGCTTAGTGTTCTTTTACTTCACCTCACAGAGTTACATCTGTATTTCGTGGATGTCTTTTCTAGCCTTATTTCTGTGGAATCTGAGAACAGATATTTCGAATCCCTTTGAAGACTATAGGGCCAAAGGAAATGTCCTCCGATAACAAAGAGAAAGAAGTTTTCTGAGAAACTTCTTTGTGTTCTGTGAAATCATCTCACAGAGTTACAGCTTTCCCCTCAAGAAACCTTTCGCTAAGACAGTTCTTGTGGAATTGGCAAAGTGATATTTGGAAGCTCATAGAGGGCTATGGTGAAAAAGGAAATATCCTCAGACGAAATCTGGAAAGAAGCTTTCTGAGAAACTCCTTAGTGTTCTGTTAATTCACCTCACAGAGTTACATCTTTATTTAGTGGTTCTCTTTGCTAACCTTATTTCTGTGTAATCTGAGAACAGATATTTCGGATCCCTTTGAAGACTATAGTGCCAAAGGAAATATCCTCCGATAACAAAGAGAAAGAAGCTTTCTAAGAAACTTCTTTGTGTTCTGTGAAATCATCTCACAGAGTTACAGCTTTCCCCTCAGGAAGCCTTTCGGTAAGACAGTTCTTGTGGAATTGGAAAAGTGATATTTGGAAGCACATAGAGGGCTATGATGACAAAGGAATCATCCTCAGATGAAATCTGGAAAGAAGCTTTCTGAGAAACTGCTTAGTGTTCTGTTAATTCATCTCACAGAGTTACATCTATATTTCGTGGATCTCTTTGCTAGCCTTATTTCTGTGGAATCTGAGAACACATATTTCGGATCCCTTTGAAGACTATAGGGCCAAAGGAAATATCCTTCGATAACAAAGAGAAAGAAGCTTTCTGAGAAACTTCTTTGTGTTCTGTGAAATCATCTCACAGAGGTACAGCATTCCCTATAAAAAAATCCTTTAGCTAAGACAGTTCTTGTGGAATTGGCAAAGTGATATTTGGAAGCCCATAGAGGGCTATGGTGACAAAGGAAATATCCTCAGATGAAATCTGGAAAGCAGCTTTCTGAGAAACTGCTTAGTGTTCTGTTAATTCATCTCACAGAGTTACATCTGTATTTCGTGGATCTCTTTGCTAGCCTTATTTCTGTGGAATCTTAGAACAGATATTTCGGATCCCTTTGAAGTCTATAAGGCCAAAGGAAATATCCTCCGATAACAAAGAGAAAGAAGCTTTCTGAGAAACTTCTTTGTGTTCTGTGAAATCATTTCACCGAGGTACATCTTTCGCCTCAAGAAGCCTTTCGCTAAGACAGTTCCTGTGGAATTGGAAAAGTAATATTTGGAAGCCCATAGAGGGCCATGGTGAAAAAGGAAATATCCTCAGATGAAATCTGTAAAGAAGTTTTCTGAGAAACTGCTCTGTGATGTGTAACTTCCACTCACAGAGTTACATCAGTATTTCATGGATCTCTTTGCTAGCCTTATTTCTGTGGAATCTGAGAACAGATATTTCGGATCCCTTTGAAGACTATAGGGACAAGGGAAATATCCTGCGACAACAAAGAGAAAGAAGTTTTCTGAGAAACTTCTTTGTGTTTTGTGAAATCACCTTACAGAGTTACAGCTTTCCCCTCAAGAAGCCTTTCGCTAAGACAGTTCTTGTGGAATTGGCAAAGTGACATTTGGGAGCCCTTAGACGGCTATGGTGAAAAAGGAAATATCCTCAGATGAAATCTGGAAAGAAGCTTTCAGAGAAACTGCTTAGTGTTCTGTTAATTCATCTCACAGAGTTACATCTGTATTTCGTGGATCTCTTTGTTAGCCTTATTTCTGTGGAATCTGAGAACAGATATTTCGAATCCCTGTGAAGACTACAGGGCCAACGGAAATATCCTCCGATAAAAAAGAGAAAGAAGCTCTCTGAGAAACTTCTTTGTGTTCTGTGAAATCATCTCACAGAGTTACAGCTTTCCCCTCAAGAAGCCTTTCGCTAAGACAGCTCTTGTGGAATTGGCAAAGTGATATTTGGAAGCCCATAGAGGTCTATGGTGAAAAAGGAAATATCCTCAGGCGAAATCTGGAAAGAAGCTTTCTGAGAAACTGCTTAGTGTTCTATTAACTCACCTCACAGAGTTACATCTCTATTTAGTGAATCTCTTTGCTAACCTTATTTCTGTGGAATCTGAGAACAGATATTTCGGATCCCTTAGAAGACTATAGGGCCAAAGGAAATATCCTCCGATAACAAAGGGAAAGAAGTTTTCTGAGAAACTTCTATGTGTTCGGTGAAATCATCTCACAGAGTTACAGCTTTCTCTTCAATAAGCCTTTCGCAAAGAAAGTTCTTGGGGAATTGGCAAAGTGATATTTGGAAGACCATAGAGGGATATGGTGAAAAAGGAAATATCCTCAGATGAAATCTGGAAAGAAGCTTTCTGAGAAACTGCTCTGCGTTGTGTGGCTTCCACTCACAGAGTTACATCTGTATTTCGTGGATCTGTTTGCTAGCCTTATTTCTGTGGAATCTGAGAACAGATATTTCGGATCCCTTTGAAGACAATAGGGCCAAAGGAAATATCCTCCGATAACAAAGAGAAAGAAACTTTCTGAGAAACTTCTTTGTGTTCTGTGAAATCATCTCAGAGAGTTACAGCTTTACCCTCAAGAAGCCTTTCGCTAAGACAGTTCTTGGGTAATTGGTAAAGTGATATTTGGAAGCCCTTAGAGGGCTATGGCGAAAAGGAAATATCCTCAGATGAATTCTGGAAAGAAGCTTTCTGAGAAACTTCTCTGTGTTGTGTGACATCCACTCACAGAGTTACATCTGTATTTCGCGGATCTCTTTGCTAGCCTTATTTCTGTGGAATCTGAGAACAGATATTTCGGATCCCTTTGAAGACTATAGGGCCAAAGGAAATATCCTCCGATAACAAAGAGAAAGAAGCTTTCTGAGGAAATTCTTTGTGTTATGTGAATTCATCTCACAGAGGTACAGCATTCCCCCCAAAAAATCCTTTAGCTAAGACAGTTCTTGTGGAATTGGCAAAGTGATATTTGGAAGCCCATAGAGGGCTATGGTGACAAAGGAAATATCCTAAGATGAAATCTGGAAAGCAGCTTTCTGAGAAACTGCTTAGTGTTCTGTTAATTCATCTCACAGAGTTACATCTGTATTTCGTGGATCTCTTTGCTAGCCTTATTTCTGTGGAATCTTAGAACAGATATTTCGGATCCCTTTGAAGTCTATAAGGCCAAAGGAAATATCCTCCGATAACAAAGAGAAAGAAGCTTTCTGAGAAACTTCTTTGTGTTCTGTGAAATCATTTCACCGAGGTACATATTTCGCCTCAAGGAGCCTTTCGCTAAGACAGTTCCTGTGGAATTGGAAAAGTGATATTTGGAAGCCCATAGAGGGCTATGGTGAAAAAGGAAATATCCTCACATGAAATCTGTAAAGAAGCTTTCTGAGAAACTGCTCTGTGATGTGTAACTTCCACTCACAGAGTTACATCAGTATTTCATGGATCTCTTTGCTAGCCTTATTTCTGTGGAATCTGAGAACAGATATTTCGGATCCCTTTGAAGACTATAGGGACAAGGGAAATATCCTCCGACAACAAAGAGAAAGAAGCTTTCTGAGAAACTTCTTTGTGTTTTGTGAAATCACCTAACAGAGTTACAGCTTTCCCCTCAAGAAGCCTTTCGCTAAGACAGTTCTTGTGGAATTGGCAAAGTGACATTTTGGAGCCCTTAGACGGCTATGGTGAAAAAGGAAATATCCTCAGGTGAAATCTGGAAAGAAGCTTTCAGAGAAACTGCTTAGTGTTCTGTTAATTCATCTCACAGAGTTACATCTGTATTTCGTGGATCTCTTTGTTAGCCTTATTTCTGTGGAATCTGAGAACAGATATTTCGAATCCCTGTGAAGACTACAGGGCCAACGGAAATATCCTCCGATAAAAAAGAGAAAGAAGCTCTCTGAGAAACTTCTTTGTGTTCTGTGAAATCATCTCACAGAGTTACAGCTTTCCCCTCAAGAAGCCTTTCGCTAAGACAGTTCTTGTGTAATTCGCAAAGTGATATTTGGAAGCCCATAGAGGGCTATGGTGAAAAAGGAAATATCCTCAGATTAAATCTGGAAAGAATCTTTCTGAGAAACTGCTTAGTGTTCTGTTCACTCATCTCACAGAGTTGCATCTGTATTTCGTGGATCTCTCTGCTAGCCTTATTTCTGTGGAATCTGAAAACAGATATTTCGGATCCCTTTGAAGACTATAGGGCCAAAGGAAATATCCTCCGATAACAAAGAGAAAGAAGCTTTCTGAGAAACTTCTATGTGTTCGGTGAAATCATCTCACAGAGTTACAGCTTTCCCTTCAAGAAGCCTTTCGCTAAGGAAGTTCTTGGGGAATTGACAAAGTGATATTTGGAAGACCATAGAGGGCTATGGTGAAAAAGGAAATATCCTCAGATGAAATCTGGAAAGAAGCTTTCTGAGAAACTTCTCTGTGATGTGTGTCTTCCACTCACAGAGTTACATATGTGTTTCTTGGATCTCTATACTAGCCTTATTTCTGTGGAATCTGAGAACAGATATTTCGGATCCCTTTGAAGACTACAGGGCCAAAGGAAATATCCTCCGATAACAAAGAGAAAGAAGCTTTCTGAGGAAATTCTTTGTGTTCTGTGAAATCATCTCACAGAGTTACAGCTTTCCCCTCAAGAAGCCTTTCGCTAAAACAGTTCTTGTGGAATTGGCAAAGTGATATTTGGAAGCCCATAGAGGGCTATGGTGAAAAAGGAAATATCCTCAGATGAAATCTGGAAAGAAGCTTTCTGAGAAACTGCTTAGTGTTCTGTTAACTCATCTCAAAGAATTTCATCTGTATTTCGTGGATCTCTTTGCTAGCCTTATTTTTGGGGAATCTGAGAACAGATATTTCGGATCCCTTTGAAGACCATAGGGCCAAAGGAAATATCCTCCGATAACAAAGAGAAAGAAGCTTTCTGAGAAACTTCTTTGTGTTCTGTGAAATCATCTCACAGAGTTACAGCTTTCCCCTCAAGAAACCTTTCGCTAAGGCAGTTCTTGTGGAATTGGCAAAGTGATATTTCGAAGCCCATAGAGGGCTATGGTGAAAATGGAAATATCCTCAGATGAAATCTGGAAAGCAGCTTTCTGAGAAAATGCTTAGTGTTCTGCTAATTCATCTCACAGAGTTACATTTGTATTTCGTGGATCTCTTTGCTAGACTTATTTCTGTGGAATCTGAGAACAGATATTTCGGATCACTTTGAAGACTATAGGGAGAAAGGAAATATCCTCAGATTAAAAAGAGAAAGAAGCTTTCTGAGAAACTTCTTTGTGTTCTGTGAAATCATCTCACAGAGTTACAGCTTTCCCGTCAAGAAGCCTTTCGCTAAGACAGTTATTGTGGATTTGGAAAAGTGATATTTGGAAGCCGTTAGAATGCTATGGTGAAAAAGGAAATATCCTCAGATGAAATCTGGAAAGAAGCTTTCTGAGAAACTGCTGTGATGTGTGACTTCCAATCACAGAGTTACATCTGTATTTCGTGGATCTCTTTGCTAGCCTTATTTCTGTGGAATCTGAGAACAGATATTTCGGATCCCTTTGAAGAGTATAGGGCCAAAGGAAATATCCTCCGATAACAAATAGAAAGAAGCTTTCTGAGAAACTTCTATGTGTTCGGTGAAATCATCTCACAGAGTTACAGCTTTCCCTTGAAGAAGCCTTTCGCTAAGAAAGTTCTTGGGGAATTGGCAAAGTGATATTTGGAAGACCATAGAGGGCTATGGTGAAAAAGGAAATATCCTCAGATGAAATCTGGAAAGAAGCTTTCTGAGAAACTCCTCTGCGTTGTGTGGCTTCCACTCACAGAGTTACATCTGTATTTCGTGGATCTGTTTGCTCTCCTTATTTCTGTGGAATCTGAGAACAGATGTTTCGGATCCCTTTGAAGACTATAGGGCCAAAGGAAATATCCTCCGATAACAAAGAGAAAGAAGCTTTCTGAGAAACTTCTTTGTGTTCTGTGAAATCATCTCACAGAATTACAGCGTTCCCCTCAAGAAGGCTTTCGCTAAGACAGTTCTTGTGGAATTGGCAAAGTGATATTTGGAAGCCCATAGAGGGCTATTGGAAAAAGGAAATATCCTCAGATGAAATCTGGAAAGAAGATTTCTGAGAAACTTCTCTGTGATGTGTGACTTCCACTCACAGAGTTACATCTGTATTTCGTGGATCTCTTTGCTAGCCTATTTTCTGTGTAATCTGAGAACACATATTTCGAATCCCTTTGAAGACTATAGGGCCAAAGGAAATATCCTCCGATAACAAAGAGAAAGAAGCTTTCTGAGAAACCTCTTTGTGTTCTGTGAAATCATCTCACAGAGTTACAGCTTTCCCCTCAAGAATCCTTTCGCTAAGACAGTTGTTGTGGAATTGGCAAAGTGATATTTGGAAGCCCATAGACGGCTATGATGAAAAAGGAAATATCCTCAGATGAAATCTGGAAAGAAGCTTTCTGAGAAACTGCTTAGTGTTCTGTTAATTCACCTCACAGAGTTACATCTGTATTTCGTGGATCTCTTTGCTAGCCTTATTTCTGTGGAATCTGAGAACAGATATTTCGGATCCCTTTGAAGACTCTAGGGCCAAAGGAAATATCCTCCGATTACAAAAAGAAAAAAGCTTTCTGAGAAACTTCTTTGTGTTCTGTGAAATCATCTCACAGAGTTACAGCTTTCCCCTCAAGAAGCCTTTCGCAAAGACAGTTCTTGTGGAAATGGCAAAGTTATATTAGGAAGCCCGTAGACGGCTATGGTGAAAAAGGAAATATCCTCAGAATAAAACCTGGAAAGAAGCTTTCTTGGAAACTGCTTGTGTTGTGTTAATTCATCTCACAAAGTTATATCTGTATTTCGTGGAACTCTTTGCTACCCATATTTCTGTGAAATCTGAGAAGAGATATTTTGGATCCCGTGGAAGACTATAGGGCCAAAGGAAATATCCTCCGATTACAAAAAGAAAGAAGCTTTCTGAGAAACTTCTTTGTGTTCTGTGAAATCATCTCACAGAGTTACAGCTTTCCCCTCAAGAATCCTTTCCCTAGGACAGTTCTTGTGGAATTGGCAAAGTGATATTTGGAAGCCCATAGAGGGCTATGGTGAAAAAGGAAATATCCTCAGATGAAATCTAGAAAGAAGCTTTCTGAGAAACTGCTTAGTGTTCTGTTAATTCATCTCACAGAGTTACATTTGTATTTCGTGTATCTCTTTGCTAGCCTTATTTCTGTGGAATCTGAGAACAGATATTTCGGATCACTTTGAAGACTATAGGACCAAAGGAAATATCCTCCGATAACAAAGAGAAAGAAGCTTTCTGAGAAACTTCTTTGTGTTCAGTGAAATCATCTCACAGAGTTACAGCTTTCCCCTCAAGAAGCCATTCGCTAAGACAGTTCTTGTGGAATTGGCAAAGTGATATTTGGAAGCCCATAGAGGGCTATGGTGAAAAAGGAAATATCCTCAGATGAAATCTGGTAAGAAGCTTTCTGAGAAACTGCTCTGTGATGTGTGGCTTCCACTCACAGAGTTACATCTGTATTTCATGGATCTCTTTGCTAGCCTTATTTCTGTGGAATCTGAGAACAGATATTACGGATCCCTTTTAAGTCAATAGGGCCAAGGAAATATCCTCCGATAACAAAGAGAAAGAAGCTTTCTGAGAAACTTCTTTGTGTTCTGTGAAATCATCTCACAGATTTACAGCTTTCCCCTCGAAAAGCCTTTCGATAAGACAGTTCTTGTGGAATTGGCAAAGTGATATTAGGAAGCCCATAGACGGCTATGGTGAAAAAGGAAATATTATCAGATGAAATCTGGAAAGAACCTTTCTGAGAAACTGCTTAGTGTTCTCTTAATTCATCTTACAGAGTTACATTTGTATTTCGTGGATCTCTTTGCAAGCCTTATTTCTGTGGAATCTGAGAACACATATTTCGGATCCCTTTGAAGACTATAGGGCCAAAGGAAATATCCTCCGATAACAAAGAGAAAGAAGCTTTCTGAGAAACTTCTTTGTGTTCTGTGAAATCATCTCACAGATTTACAGCTTTCCCCTATAGAAGCCTTTCGCAAAGACAGTTCTTGTGGAATTGGCAAAGTTATATTAGGAAGCCCGTAGACAGCTATGGTGAAAAAGGAAATATCCTCAGAATAAAACCAGGAAAGAAGCTTTCTTAGAAACTGCTTAGTGTTCTGTTAATTCACCTCACAAAGTTATATCTGTATTTCGTGGATCTCTTTGCTACCCTTATTTCTGTGGAATCTGAGAACAGATATTTCGGATCCCTTAGAAGACTATAGGGCCAAAGAAAATATCCTCCGATTACAAAAAGAAAGAAGCTTTCTGAGAAACTTCTTTGTGTTCTGTGAAATCATCTCACAGAGTTACATCTTTCCCCTCAAGAATCCTTTCGCTAAGACAGTTCTTGTGGAATTGGCAAAGTGATGTTTGGAAGCCTATAGAGGGCTATGGTGAAAAAGGAAATATCCTCAGATGAAATATGGAGAGAAGCTTTCTGAGAAACTGCATAGTGTTCTGTTAATTCATCTCACAGAGTTACATCTGTATTTCGTGGATCTCTTTGCTAGCCTTATTTCTGTGGAATCTGAGAACAGATATTTCGGATCCATTTAAAGGCTATAGGGCCAAAGGAAATATCCTCCGATAACAAAGAGAAAGAAGCTTTCTGAGAAACTTCTTTGTGTTCTGTGAAATCATTTCAAAGAGTTACAGCTTTCCCCTCAAGAAGCCATTCGCAAAGACAGTTCCTGTGGAATTGGCAAAGTGATATTTGGAAGCCCTTAGAGGGCTATGATGAAAAAGGAAATATCCTCAGATGAAATCTGGAAAGAAGCTTTCTGACAAACTGCTCTGTGATGTGTGGCTTCCACTCACAGAGTTTCATCTGTATTTCCTGGATCTCTTTGCTAGCCTTATTTCTGTGGAATCTGAGAACAGATATTACGGATCCCCTTTAAGTCAATAGGGCCAAAGGAAAAATCCTCCGATAACAAAGAGAAAGAAACTTTCTGAGAAACTTCTTTGTGTTCTGTGAAATCATCTCACAGAGTTACAGCTTTCCCCTCAAGAAGCCTTTCGCAAAGACAGTTCTTGTGGAATTGGCAAAGTTATATTTAGAAGCCCGTAGACAGCTATGGTGAAAAAGGAAATATCCTCAGAATAAAACCAGGAAAGAAGCTTTCTTAGAAACTGCTTAGTGTTATGTTAATTCATCTTACATAGTTATATCTGTATTTCGTGGATCTCTTTGCTACCCTTATTTCTCTGGAATCTGAGAAGAGATATTTCGGATCCCTTGGAAGACTATAGGGCCAAAGGAAATATCCTCCGATTACAAAAAGAAAGAAGCTTTCTGAGAAACTTCTTTGTGTTCTGTGAAATCATCTCACAGAGTTACAGCTTTCCCCTCAAGAATCCTTTCCCTAGGATAGTTCTTGTGGAATTGGCAAAGTGATATTTGGAAGCCCATAGAGGGCTATGGTGAAAAAGGAAATATCCTCAGATGAAATCTAGAAAGAAGCTTTCTGAGTAACTGCTTAGTGTTCTGTTAATTCATCTCACAGAGGTACATCTGTATTTCGTGGATCTCTTTGCTAGCCTTATTTCTGTGGAATCTGAGAACAGATATTACGGATACCTTTTAAGTCAATAGGGCCAAAGGAAATATCCTCCGATAACAAAGAGAAAGAAGCTTTCTGAGAAACTTCTTTGTGTTATGTGAAATCATCTCACAGATTTACAGCTTTCCCCTCAAGAAGCCTTTCGCAAAGACAGTTCTTGTCGAATTGACAAAGTGATATTAGGAAGCCCACAAACGGCTATGGTGAAAAAGGAAATATCCTCAGAAGAATACTGGAAAGAAGCTTTCTTAGAAACTGCTTCGTGTTCTGTTAATTCATCTCACAAAGTTATATCTGTATTTCGTGGATCTCTTTTCTACCCTTATTTCTGTGGAATCTGAGAAGAGATATTTCGGATCCCTTGGAAGACTATAGGGCCAAAGGAAATATCCTCCGATTACAAAAAGAAAGAAGCTTTCTGAGAAACTTCTTTGTGTTCTGTGAAATCATCTCACAGAGTTACAGCTTCCCCCTCAAGAAGCCTTTCGCTAAGATAGTTCTAGTGGAATTGGCAAAGTGATATTTGGAAGCCCATAGAGGGCTATGGTGAAAACGGAAATATCCTCAGATGAAATCTGGAGAGAAGCTTTCTGAGAAACTGCTTAGTGTTCTGTTAATTCATCTCACAGAGTTACAACTGTATTTCGTGGATCTCTTTGCTGCCTCATTTCTGTAGAATCTGAGAACAGATATTTCGGATCCATTTGAAAGCTATAGGGCCAAAGGATATATCCTCCAACAACAAAGAGAAAGAAGCTTTCTGAGAAACTGCTTTGTGTTCTGTGAAATCATTTCACAGAGTTACAGCTTTCCCCTCAAGAAGCCTTTCGCAAAGACAGTTCTTGTGGAATTGGCAAAGTGATATTTGGAAGCCCACAGACGGCTATGATGAAAAAGGAAATATCCTCAGATGAAATCTGGAAAGAAGCTATCTGAGAAACTGCTTAGTGTTCTGTTAATTCACCTCAAAGAGTTACATCTGTATTTCGTGGATCTCTTGGCTAGCCTTATTTCTGTGGAATCTGAGAACAGATATTTCGGATCCCTTTGAAGACTATAGGGCCAAAGGAAATATTCTCCGATAACAAAGAGAAAGAAACTTTCTGAGAAACTCCTCTGTGTTCTGTGAAATCATCTCACAGAGTAACAGCTTTCCCCTGAAGAAGCCATGTGCTAAGACAGTTCTTGTGGAATTGGCAAAGTGATATTTGGAAGCCCATAGAGGGCTATGGTGAAAAAGGAAATATCCTCAGATGAAATCTGGAAAGAAGCTTTCTGAGAAACTGCTTAGTGTTCTCTTAATTCATCTTACAGAGTTACATCTGTATTTCGTGGATCTCTTTGCAAGCCTTATTTCTGTGGAATCTGAGAAAAGATATTTCGGATCCCTTGGAAGACTATAGGGCCAAAGGAAATATCCTCTGATAACAAAGAGAAAGAAGCTTTCTGAGAAACTTCTTTGTGTTCTGTGAAATCATCTCACAGATATACAGCTTTCAGCTCAAGAATCCCTTCCCTAGGACAGTTTTGTGGAATTGGCAAAGTGATATTTTGAAGCCCAGAGAGGGCTATGCTGAAAAAGGAAATATCCTCAGATGAAATCTGGAAAGAAGCTTTCTGAGAAACTGCTCTGTGATGTGTGGCTTCCAATCACAGAGTTTCGTCTGTATTTCGTGAATCTCTTTGCTAGCCTTATTTCTGTGGAATCTGAGAACAGATATTACGGATCCCTTTTAAGTCAATAGGGCCAAAGGAAACATCCTCCGATAACAAAGAGAAAGAAGCTTTCTGAGAAGCTTCTTTGTGTTCTGTGAAATCATCTCACAGATTTACAGCTTTCCCCTTAAGAAGCCTTTCGCAAAGACAGTTCTTGTGGAATTGGCAAAGTTATATTAGGAAGCCCATAGACGGCTATGGTGAAAAAGGAAATATCCTCAGAATAAAACCTGGAAAAAAGCTTTCTGAGAAACTGCTTAGTGTTCTGTTAATTCACCTCACAGAGTTACATATGTATTTCGTGGATCACTTTGCTAGCCTTATTTCTGTGGAATCTGAGAACAGATATTTCGGATCCCTTTGAAGACTATAGGGCCAAAGGAAATATCCTCCGATAACAAAGAGAAAGAAGCTTTCTGAGAAACTTCTTTGTGTTCTGTGAAATCATCTCACGGAGTTACAGCTTTCCCCTCAAGAAGCCTTTCGCTAAGACAGTTATTCTGGAATGGCAACGTGATATTTGGAAGCCCATAGAGGGCTAAGGTGAAAAAGGAAATATCCTCACATGAAATCTTGAAAGAAGCTTTCTGAGAAACTGCTTAGTGTTCTGTTAATTCATCTCACAGAGTTACATCTGTATTTCGTGGATCTCTTTGCTAGCCTTATTTCTGTGGAATCTGAGAACAGATATTTCGGATCCCTTTGAAGACTATAAGGCCAAAGGAAATATCCTCCGATAACAAAGAGAAAGAAGCTTTCTGAGAAACTTCTTTGTGTTCTGTGAAATCATCTCACAGAGTTACAGCTTTCCCCTCAAGAAGCCTTTCGCTAAGACAGTTCTTGTGGAATTGGCAAAGTGATATTTGGAAGCCCAAAGACGGCTATGATGAAAAAGGAAATATACTCAGATGAAATCTGGAAAGAAGCTTTCTGAAAAACTGCTTAGTGTTCTGTTAATTCATCTCGCAGAGTTACATCTGTATTTCGTGGATCTCTTTGCTAGCCTTATTTCTGTGGAATCTGAGAACAGATATTTCCGATCCCTTTGAAGACTATAGGGCCAAAGGAAATATCCTACGATAACAAAGAGAAAGAAGCTTTCTGAGAAACTTCTTTATGTTCTGTGAAATCACCTCACAGAGTTACAGCTTTCCCCTCAAGAAGCCTTTCGCTAAGACAGTTCTTGTGGAATTGGCAAAGTGATATTTGGAAGCGCATAGAGGGTTATTTTGAAAAAGGAAATATCCTAAGATGAAATCTGGAAAGAGGCTTTCTGAGAAACTGCTCTGTGATGTGTGGCTTCCACTCACAGAGTTACATCTGTATTTCGTGGATCTCTTTGCTAGCCTTATTTCTGTGGAATCTGAGAACAGATGTTTCGGATCTCTTTGAAGACAATAGGGCCAAAGGAAATATCTTCCGATAACAAAGAGGAAGAAGCCTTCTGAGAAACTTCTTTGTGTTCTGTGAAAACATCTCACAGAGTTATAGCTTTCCCCTCAAGAAGCCTTTCGCTAAGACAGTTCTTGTGGTATTGGCAAAGTGATATTTGGAAGCCCATAGAGGGCTATGGTGAAAAAGGAAATATCCTCAGATGAAATCTGGAAAGAAGCTTTCTGAGAAGCTGCTTAGTGTTCTGTTAATTCACCTCACAGAGTTACATTTGTATTTCGTGGATCTCTTTGCTAGCCTTATTTCTGTGGAATCTGAGAACAGATATTTCGGATCCATTTGAAGGCTATAAGGCCAAAGGAAATATCCTGCGATAACAAAGAGAAAGAAGCTTTCTGAGAAACTTCTTTGTGTTCTGTGAAATCAACTCACAGAGTTACAGCTTTCCCCCAAGAGGCTTTCGCTAAGATAGTTCTTGTGGAATTGGCAAAGTGATATTTGGAAGCCCATAGACGGCTATGATGAAAAAGGAAATATCCTCAGGTGAAATCTGCAAAGAAGCTTTCTGAGAAACTGCTTAGTGTTCTGTTAATTCACCTCACAGAGTTACATCTGTATTTCGTGGATCTCTTTGCTAGCCTTATTTCTGTGGAATCTGAGAACAGATATTTCGGATCCCTTTGAAGACTATAGGGCCAAAGGAAATATCCTCCGATAACAAAGGGAAAGAAGCTGTCTGAGAAACTTCTTTGTGTTCTGTGAAATCATCTCACAGAGTTACAGCTTTCCCCTCAAGAAGCCTTTCGCTAAGTGAGTTCTTGTGGATTTGGCAAAGTGATATTTGGAAGCGCATAGAGGGCTATTTTGAAAAAGGAAATATCCTCAGATGAAATCTGGAAAGAGGCTTTCTGAGAAACTGCTCTGTGATGTGTGGCTTCCACTCACAGAGTTACATCTGTGTTTCATGGATCTCTTTGCTAGCCTTATTTCTGTGGAATCTGAGAACAGATATTTCGGATCCCTTTGAAGACTATAGGGCCAAAGGAAATATCCTCCGATAACAAAGTGAAAGAAGCTTTCTGAGAAACTTCTTTGTGTTCGGTGAAATCATCTCACAGAGTTACAGCTTTCCCCTCAAGAATCCTTTCGCTAAGACAGTTCTTTTGGAATTGGCAAATTGATATTTGGAAGCCCATACAGGGCTATGTTGAAAAAGGAAATATCCGCAGATGAAATCTGGAAAGAAGCTTTCTGAGAAACTGCTCCGTGAAATGTGGCTTCCACTCACAGAGTTTCATCTGTATTTCGTGGATCTCTTTGCTAGCCTTATTTCTGTGGAATCTGAGAACAGATATTACGGATCCCTTTTAAGTCAATAGGGCCAAAGGAAATATCCTCCGATAACAAAGAGAAAGAAGGTTTCTGAGAAACTTCTTTGTGTTCTGTGAAATCATCTCTCAGATTTACAGGTTTCCCCTCAAGAAGCCTTTCGCAAAGATAGTTCTTTTGGAATTTGCATAGTGATATTAGGAAGCCTATAGACGGCTATGGTGAAAAAGGAAATATCCTCAGATGAAATCTAGAAAGAAGCTTTCTGAGAAACTGCTTAGTGTTCTGTTAATTCATCTCACAGAGTTACATTTGTATTTCGTGTATCTCTTTGTTAGCCTTATTTCTGTGGAATCTGGGAACAGATATTTCGGATCCCTTTGAAGACTATAGGACCAAAGGAAATATCCTCCGATAACAAAGAGAAAGAACCTTTCTGAGAAACTTCTTTGCGTTTTGTGAAATCACCTCACAGAATTACAGCTTTGCCCTCAAGAAGCCATTCGCTAAGACAGTTCTTGTGGAATTGGCAAAGTGATATTTGGAAGCCCATAGAGGGCTATGGTGAAAAAGGAAATATCCTCAGATGAAATCTGGAAAGAAGCTTTCTGAGAAACTGCTCTGTGATGTGTGGCTTCCACTCACAGAGTTACATCTGTATTTCATGGATCTCTTTGCTAGCCTTATTTCTGTGGAATCTGAGAACAGATATTACGGATCCCTTTTAAGTCAATAGGGCCAAAGGAAATATCCTCCGATAACAAAGAGAAAGAAGCTTTCTGAGAAACTTCTTAGTGTTCTGTGAAATCATCTCACAGAGTTACAGCTTTCCCCTCAAGAAACCTTTCGCAAAGACAGTTCTTGTGGAATTGGCAAAGTGATATTAGGAAGCCCACAGACGGTTATGGTGAAAAAGAAATTATCCTCAGAAGAAATCTGGAAAGAAGCTTTCTTAGAAACTGCTTAGTGTTCTGTTAATTCATCTCACAAAGTTATATCTGTATTTCGTGGATCTCTTTGCTACCCTTATTTCTGTGGAATCTGAGAAGAGATATTTCGGATCCCTTTGAAGACTATAGGGCCAAAGGAAATATCCTCTGATTACAAAAAGAAAGAAGCTTTCTGAGAAACTTCTTTGTGTTCTGTGAATTCATCTCAGAGAGTTACAGCTTTCCCCTCAAGAATTCTTTCGCTAAGACAATTCTTGTGGAATTGGCAAAGTGATATTTGGAAGCCCATAGAGGGCTATGGTGAGAAAGGAAATATCGTCAGATGAAATCTGGAGAGAAGCTTTCTGAGAAACTTCATAGTGTTCTGTTAATTCAACTCACCGAGTTACATCTGTATTTCGTGTATCTCTTTGCTAGCCTTATTTCTGTGGAATCTGAGAACAGATATTTCGGATCCATTTGAAGGTTATAGGGTCAAAGGAAATATCCTCCGATAACAAAGAGAAAGAAGCTTTCTGAGAAACTTCTTTGTGTTCTGTGTAATCATCTCACAGAGTTACAGATTTCCCCTCAAGAAGCAATTCGCTAAGACAGTTCTTGTGGAATTGGCAAAGTGATATTTGGAAGCCCATAGAAGGCTATGGTGAAAAAGGAAATATCCTCAGATGAAATCTGGAAAGAAGCTTTCTGAGAAACTGCTCTGTTATGTGTGGCTTCTACTCACAGAGATTCATCTGTGTTTCGTGGATCTCTTTGCTAGCCTCATTTCTGTGGAATCTGAGAACAGATATTACGGATCCCTTTTAAGTCAATAGGGCCAAAGGAAATATCCTCCGATAACAGAGAGAAAGAAGCTTTCTGAGAAACTTCTTTGTGTTCTGTGAAAACATCTCACAGAGTTACAGCTTTCCCTTCAAGAATCCTTTCGCTAGAACAGTTCTTGTGGAATTGGCAAAGTGATATTTGGAAGCCCATAGAGTGCAATGGTGAAAAAGGAAATATCCTCAGATGAAATCTGGAAAGAAGCTTTCTGCGAAACTGCTTAGTGTTCTGTTAATTCATCTCACAGAGTTACATCTGTATTTCGTGGATCTCTTTGCTAGCCTTATTTCTGTGGAATCTAAGAACTGATATTTCGGATCCCTTTGAAGACTATAGGGCCAAAGGAAATATCCTCCGATAACAAAGAGAAAGAAGCTTTCTGAGAAACTTCTTTGTGTTCTGTGAAATCATCTCACGGAGTTACAGCTTTCCCCTCAAGAAGCCTTTCGCTAAGACAGTTATTCTGGAATGGCAACGTGATATTTGGAAGCCCATAGAGGACTAAGGTGAAAAAGGAAATATCCTCACATGAAATCTTGAAAGAAGCTTTCTGAGAAACTGCTTAGTGTTCTGTTAATTCATCTCACAGAGTTACATCTGTATTTCGTGGATCTCTTTGCTAGCCTTATTTCTGTGGAATCTGAGAACAGATATTTCGGATCCATTGGAAGGCTATAGGGCGAAAGAAAATATCCTCCGATAACAAAGAGAAAGAAGCTTTCTGAGAAACTTCTTTGTGTTCTGTGAAATCATCTCACAGAGTTACAGCTTTCCCCTCAAGAAGCCTTTCGCTAAGACAGTTCTTGTGGAATTGGCAAAGTGATATTTGGAAGCGCATAGAGGGTTATTTTGAAAAAGGAAATATCCTCAGATGAAATTTGTAAAGAAGCTTTCTGAGAAAGTGCTTAGTGTTCTGTTAATTCATCTCGCAGAGTTACATCTGTATTTCGTGAATCTCTTTGCTAGCCTTATTTCTGTGGAATCTGAGAACAGATATTTCGGATCCCTTTGAAGACTATAGGGCCAAAGGAAATATCCTCCGATAACAAAGAGAAAGAAGCTTTCTGAGAAACTTCTTTGTGTTCTGTGAAATCATCTCACAGAGTTACAGCTTTCCCCTCAAGAATCCTTTCGCTAAGACAGTTCTTTTGGAATTGGCGAAGTGATATATGGATGCGCGTAGAGGGCTATAGTGAAAAAGGAAATATCCTCAGATGAAATCTGGAAAAAAGCCTTTTGAGAAACTGCTGTGTGATGTGTGGCTTCCACTCACAGAATTTCATCTGTATTTCGTGGATCTCTTTGCTAGCCTTATTTCTGTTGCATCTGAGAACAGATAATTCGGATCCCTTTGAAGACTATAGGGCCAAAGGAATTATCCTCCGACAACAAAGAGAAAGAAGCTTTCTGAGAAACTTCTTTGTGTTCTGTGAAATCATCTCACAGAGTTACAGCTTTCCCCTCAAGAAGGCTTTCGTTAAGACAGTTCTTGTGGAATTGGCAAAGTGATATTTGGAAGCGCATAGAGGGCCTTGGTGAAAAAGGCAATATCCTCAGATGAAATCTGGAAAAAAGTTTTCTGAGAAACTGCTCTGGGATGTGTGGCTTCCACTCACAGAGTTTCATCTGTATTTCGTGGATCTCTTTGCTAGCCTTATTTCTGTGGAATCTCAGAACAGATATTTCGGATCCCTTTGTAGTGTATAGGGCCAAAGGAAATATCCTCCGATAACAAAGAGAAAGAAGCTTTCTGAGAAACTTCTCTGTGTTCTGTGAAATCATCTCACAGAGTTACAGTTTTCCCCTCAAGAAGCCTTTCGCTAAGACAGTTCTTGTGAAATTGGCAAAGTAATATTAGGAAGCCCATAGACGGCTATGGTGAAAAAAGAAATATCCTCAGATGAAATCTGGAAAGAAGCTTTCTGAGAAACTGCTTAGTGTTCTGTTAATTCATCTCACAGAGTTACATCTGTATTTCGTGGATCTCTTTGCTAGCCTTATTACTGTGGAATCTGAGAACAGATATTTCGGATCCATTTGAAGGCTATACGGCCAAAGGAAATATCCTCCGATAACAAAGAGAAAGAAGCTTTCTGAGAAACTTCTTTGTGTTCTGTGAAATCATCTCACAGAGTTACAGCTTTCCCCTCAAGAAGCCTTTCTCTAAGATAGTTCTTTTGAAATTGGCAAAGTGATATTTGGAAGCACATAGACGGCTATGGTGAAAAAGGTAATATCCTCAGATGAAATCTAGAAAGAAGCTTTCTGAGAAATTGCTTAGTGTTTTGTTAATTCATCTCACAGAGTTACATCTCTATTTTGTGGAACTCTTTGCTAGCCTTATTTCTGTGGAATCTGAGAACAGATATTTCGGATCCCTTTGAAGACTATAGGGCCAAAGGAAATATCCTCCGATAACAAAGAGAAAGAAGCTTTCTGAGAAACTTCTTTGTGTTCTGTGAAATCATCTCACAGAGTTACAGCTTTCCCCTCAAGAAGCCTTTCGCTAAGACCGTTCTTGTGGAATTGGCAAAGTGATATTTGGAAGCGCATAGAGGGCTAAGGTGAAAAAGGAAATATACTCAGATGAAATCTGGAATAAAATGTTTTCTGAGAAACTATTCTGTGATGTGTGGCTTCCACCCACAGAGTTTCATCTGTATATCGTGGTTCTCTTTGCTAGCCTTATTTATGTGGAATCTGAGATCTGATATTTCGGATCCATTTGAAGGCTATAGGGCCAAAGGAAATATCCTCCGATAACAAAGAGAAAGAAGCTTTCTGAGAAACTTCTTTGTGTTCTGTGAAATCATCTCACAGTGTTACAGCTTTCCCCTCAAGAAGCCTTTTGCTAAGACAGTTCTTGTGGAATTGGCAAATTGATATTTGGAAGCCCATAGAAGGCTAAGGTGAAAAAGGAAATATCCTCAGACGAACTATGGAAAGAATCTTTCTGATAAACTCCTTAGTGTTCTGTTAATTCATCTCACAGAGTTACATCTGTATTTCGTGGATCTCTTTGCTGGCCTTATTTCTATGGAATCTGAGAACAGATATTTCGGATTCCTTTGAAGACTATAGGGCCAAAGGAAATATCCTCCGATAAGAAAGAGAAAGAAGCTTTCTGAGAATCTTCTTTGTGTTCTGTGAAATCATCTCACAGAGTTACAGCTTTCCCCTCAAGAAGCCTTTCGCTAAGACAGTTCTTCTGGAATGGCAATGTGATATTTGGAAGCCCATAGAGGGCTATGGTGAAAAAGGAAATATCCTCAGATGAAATCTTGAAAGAAGCTTTCTGAGAAACTGCTTAGTGTTCTGTTAATTCATCTCACAGAGTTACATCTGTATTTTGTGGATCTCTTTGCTAGCCTTATTTCTGTGGAATCTGAGAACAGATATTTCGGTTCTATTGGAAGGCTATAGGGTGAAAGAAAATATCCTCCGATAACAAAGAGAAAGAAGCTTTCTGAGAAACTTCTTTGTGTTCTGTGAAATCATCTCACAGAGTTACAGCTTTCCCCTCAAGAAGCCTTTCGCTAAGACAGTTCCTTTGGAATTGGCAAAGTGATATTTGCAAGCCCATAGACGGCTATGGTGAAAAAGGAAATATCCTCAGATGAAATCTGGAAAGCAGCTTTCTGAGAAACTGCTTAGCGTTCTGGTAATTCATCTCACAGAGTTACATCTGTATTTCGAGGATCTCCTTGCTAGCCTTATTTCTGTGGAATCTGAGAACAGATATTTCGGATCCCTTTAAAGAGTATAGGGCCAAAGGAAATATCCTCCGATAACAAAGAGAAAGAAGCTTTCTGAGAAACTTCTTTGTGTTCTGTGAAATCATCTCCAAGAGTTATAGCTTTCCCATCAAGAAGCCTTTCGCTAAGACAGTTCTTGTGGAATTGGCAAAGTGATATTTGGAAGCCCATAGAGGGCTAGGGTGAAAAAGGAAATATCCTCAGATGAAATCTGGAAAGAAGCTTTCTGAGAAACTCCTTAGTGATCTGTTAATTCATCTCACGGAGATACATCTGTATTTCGTGGATCATTTTGGTAGCATTATTTCTGTGGAATCTGAGAACAGATATTTCGGATCCCTTTAAAGACTATACGGCCAAAGGAAATATCCTCTGATAACAAAGAGAAAGAAGCTATCTGAGAAACTTCTTTGTGTTCTGTGAAATCATCTCACAGAGTTAAAGCTTTCCCCTCAAGAATCCTTTCGCTAAGACAGTTCTTGTGGAATTGGCAAAGTGATATTTTGAAGCACATAGAGGGCTAGGGTAAAAAAGGAAATATCGTCAGATGAAATCTGGAAAGAAGCTTTCTGAGAAACTGCTCTGTGATGTGTGACTTCCACTCACAGAGTTACATCTGTATTTCGTGGATCTCTTTGCTAGCCTTATTTCTGTGGAATCTGAGAACAGATATTTCGGATCCCTTTGAAGACTATAGGGACAAAGGAAATATCCTCCGATAAAAAAGAGAAAGAAGCTTTCTGAGAAACTTCTTTGTGTTCTGTGAAATCATCTCACAGAGTTATAGCTTTCCCCTCAAGAAGCCTTCGCTAAGACAGTTCTTGTAGAATTGGCAAAGTGATATTTGGAAGACCATAGAAGGCTATGGTGAAAAAGGAAATATCCTCAGATGAAATCTGGAAAGCAGCTTTCCGAGAAACTGCTTAATGTTCTGTTAATTCATCTCGCAGAGTTACATCTGTGTTTCGTGGATCTCTTTGCTAGCCTTATTTCTGTGGAATCTGAGAACAGATATTTCGGATCCCTTTGAAGACTCTAGGGCCAAAGGAAATATCCTCCGATAACAAACAGAAAGAAGATTTGTGAGAAACTTCTTTGTGTTCTCTGAAATCATCTCACAGAGTTACTGCTTTCCCCTCAAGAAGCCTTTCACTAATACAGTTCCTGTGGAATTGGCAAGGTGATATTTGGAAGCCCATAGTAGGCTACGCTGAAAAAGGAAATATCCTCAGATGAAATCTGGAAAGAAGCTTTCTGAGAAACTTCTCTGTGATGTGTGACTTCCACTCACAGAGTTACATCTGTATTTCGTGGATCCCTTTGCTAGCCTTATTTCTGTGGAATCTGAGAACAGATATTTCGGATCCCTTTGAAGACTGTACGGACAAAGGAAATATCCTCCGATAACAAAGAGAAAGAAGCTTTCTGAGAAACTTCTTTGTGTTCTGTGAAATCATCTCACAGAGTTACAGCTTTCCCCTCAAGATGCCTCTCGCTACGACAGTTCTTGTGGAATTGGCAAATTGATATTTGGAAGCCCATAGAGGTCTATGGTGAAAAAGGAAATATCCTCAGATGAAATCTGGAAAGAAGTTTTCTGAGAAACTGCTTAGTGTTCTGTTAATTCATCTCACAGAGTTACATCTGCATTTCGTGGATCTCTTTGCTAACCTTATTTTTGTGGAATCTGAGAACAGATATTTCGGATCCCTTTGAAGACTATAGGGCCAAAGGAAATATCCTTCGATAACAAACAGAAAGAAGATTTCTGAGAAAATTCTTAGTGTTCTGTGAAATCATCCACAGAGTTACAGCTTTCCCCACAAGTAGCCTTTCGCTAAGACAGTTCTTGTGGAATTGGCAAAGTGATATTTGGAAGCCCATAGAGGGCTATGGTGAAAAAGGAAATATCCTCAGATGAAATCTGGAAAGCCGCTTTCTGAGAAACTGCTTAGTGTTCTTTTAATTCATCTCACAGTGTTACATCTGTATTTCGTGGATCTCTTTGCTGGCCTTATTTCTGTGGAATCTGAGAACAGATATTTCGGATCCCTTTGAAGACTATAGGGCCAAAGGAAATATCCTCCGATAACAAAGAGAAAGAAGCTTCCTGAGAAACTTCTTTGTGTTCTGTGAAATCATCTCACAGAGTTACAGCTTTCCCCTCAAGAAGCCTTTCACTAAGATAGTCCTTGTGGACCGTCAAAGTGATATTTGGAAGCCCATAGAGGGCTATGGTGAAAAAGGAAATATCCTCAGATGAAATCTGGAAAGAAGCTTTCTGAGAAAGTGCTTAGTGTTCTGTTAATTCATCTAACAGTGTTACATCTGTATTTCGTGGATCTCTTTGCTAGCCTTATTTCTGTGGAATCTGAGAACACATATTTCGGATCCCTTTGAAGACTATAGGGCCAAAGGAAATGTCCTCCGATAACAAAGAGAAAGAAGCTTTCTGAGAAACTTCCTTGTATTATGGGAAATCATCTCAAAGAGTTACAGCTTTCCCCTCAGGAAGCCTTTCGCTAAGACACTTCTTGTGGAATTCGCAAAGTAATATTTGGCAGCTCACAGAGGGCTACGGTGAAAAAGCAAATATACTCAGATGAATTCTGGAAAGAAGCTTTCTTAGAAACTGCTTAGTGTTCTGTTAATTCATCTCACAGAGTTACATCTGTATTTCGTGGATGTCTTTACTAGCCTTATTTCTGTGGAATCTGAGAACAGATATTGCGGATCCCTTTGAAGACTATGGGGCCAAAGGAAATATCCTCGAATAACAAAGAGGAATAAGCTTTCTGAGAAACTTCTTTGTTTTCTGTGAAATCATCTCACAGAGTTACAGCTTTCCCCTCAAGAAGCCTTTCGCTAAGACGGTTGTTGTGGAATTGGAAAAGGGCTATTTGGAAGCCAACAGACGGCTATGGTAAAAAAGGAAATATCCTCAGATGAAATCTGGAAAGAAGCTTTCTGAGAAACTCCTTAGTGTTCTGTAAATTTATCTCACAGAGTTACATCTGTATTTCGTGGATCTCTTTGCTAGCCTTATTTCTGAGAAATCTGAGAAAAGATATTTCGGATCCCTTTGAAGATTATAGGGCTGAAGTAAATATCCTCCGATAAAAAAGAGAAAGAAGCATTCTGAGAAACTTCTTTGTGTTCTGTGAAATCATCTCACAGAGTTACAGCTTTCCCCTCAAGAAGCCTTTCGCTAAGACAGATCTTGTGGAATTGTCAAAGTGATATTTGGAAGCACATAGAGGGCTTTGTTGAAAAGGAAATATCCTCAGATGAAATCTGGAAAGCAGCTTTCTGAGAAACTGCTTAGTGTTCTGTTAATTCATCTCACAGAGTTACATCTGTATTTCGTGGATCTCTTTGCTAGCCTTATTTCTGTGGAATCTGAGAACAGATATTTTGGGTCCCTTTGAAGACTATAGGGCCAAAGGAAATATCCTCCGATAACAAAGAGAAAGAAGTTTTCTGAGAAACTTCTTTGTGTTCAGTGAAATCATCTCACCGAGTTACAAGCTTTCCCCTCAAGAAGCCTTTCGGTAAGACAGTTCTTGTTGAATTGGCAAAGTGATATTTGGAAGCCCATAGAGGGCTATGGTGAAAAAGGAAATATCCTCAGATGAAATCTGGAAAGAAGCTTTCTGAGAAACTTCTCTGTGATGTGTGACTTCCACTCACAGAGTTACATCTGTATTTCGTAGATCTCTTTGCTAGCCTTTTTTCTGTGGAACCTTAGAACAGATATTGCGGATCCCTTTCAAGACTATAGGGCCAAAGGAAATATCCTCTGATAACAAAGAGAAAGAATCTTTCTGAGAAACTTCTTTGTGTTCTGTGACATCATCTCACAGAGTTACAGCTTTCCCCTCAGGAAGCCTTTCGCTAAGACAGTTCTTGTGGAATTGGCAAAGTGATATTTGGAAGCCCCTAGAGGGCTATGGTGAAAAAGGAAATATCCTCAGATGAAATCTGGAAAGAAGATTTTTGAGAAACTGCTCTATAATGTGTGACTTCCACTCACAGAGTTTCATCTCTATTTCGTGGATCTCTTTGCTAGCCTTATTTCTGTGGAATCTGAGAACAGATATTTCGGATCCCTTTGAAGACTATAGGGCCGAAGGAAATATCCTCCGATAACAAAGAGAAAGAAGCTTTCAGAGAAACTTCTTTGTGATGTGTGAAATCATCTCACAGAGTTACAGCTTTCCCCTCAGGAAGCCTTTCGCTAAGACAGTTCTTGTGGAATTGTCAAAGTGATACTTGGAAGCCCATAGTGGGCTATGGTGAAAAAGGAAATATTCTCAGATGAAATATGGAAAGCAGCTTTCTGAGAAACTGCTTAGGGTTCTGTTAATTCAACTCACAGTGATACATCCGTATTTCGTGGATCTCTTTGCTAGCCTTATTTCTGTGGAAAATGAAAACAGATATTTCGGATCCCTTGGAAGACTATAGGGCCAAAGGAAATATCCTCCGATAACAAAGAGAAAGAAGCTTTCTGAGAAACTTCTTTGTGTTCTGTGAAATCATCTCACAGAGTTACAGCTTTCCCCTCAAGAAGCCTTTCGCTAAGACAGTTCTTGTGGAATTGGCAAAGTGATATTTGGAAGACCAGAAAGGGCTATGGTGAAAAAGGAAATATCCTCAGATGAAATCTAGAAAGAAGATTTCTGAGAAACTTCTAAGTGATGTGTGAATTCCACTCACAGAGTTACATCTGTATTTTGTGAATCTCTTTGCCAGCCTTATTTCCGTGGAATGTGAGAACAGATATTTCCGATCCCTTTGAAGACTATAGGGCCGAAGAAATATCCTCCGATAACAAAGAGAAAGAAGCTTTCTAAGAAACTTCTTTGTGTTCTGTGAAATCATCTCACAGAGTTACAGCTTTCCCTTCAAGAAGCCGCTCGCTAAGACAGTGCCTGTGGATTCGGAAAAGTGATATTTGGAAGCCCATAGATGGCTATGGTGAAAAGGAAATATCCTCAGACGAAATCTGGAAAGCAGCTTCCTGAGAAACTGCTTAGTATTCTGTTAATTCATCTCACATGGTTACATCTGTATTTCGTGGATCTCTTTGCTAGCCTTATTTCTGTGGAATCTGAGAACAGATATTTCGGATCCCTTGGAAGACTATAGGGCCAAAGGAAATATCCTCCGATAACAAAGAGAAAGAATCTTTCTGAGAAACTTCTTTGTGTTCTGTGAAATCATCTCACAGAGTTACAGCTTTCCCCTCAAGATGCCTTTCGCTAAGACAGTTCTTGTGGAATTGGAAAAGTGATATTTGGAAGCCCATAGAGGGCTATGGTGAAAAAGGAAATATCCTTAGATGAAATCTGTAAAGAAGCTTTCTGAGAAAATGCTCTGTGATGTGTGACTTCCACTCACAGAGTTACATCTGTATTTCGTGGATCTCTTTGCTAGCCTTATTTCTGTGGAATCTGAGAACAGATATTTCGGATCCCTTTGAAGACTATAGGGACAAGGGAAATATCCTCCGATAACAAAGAGAAAGAAGCTTTCTGAGAAACTTCTTTGTGTTCTGTGAAATCATCTCACAGAGGTACAGCATTCCCCTCAAGACGCCTTTCGCTAAGACAGTTCTTTTGGAATTGGCAAGGTGATATTTGGAAGACCATAGAGGGCTATGGTGAAAAAGGAAATATCCTCAGATAAAATCTGGAAAGCAGCTTTCTGAGAAACTGCTTAGTGTTCTGTTAATTCATCCCACAGAGTTACATCTGTATTTCGTGGATCTCTTTGCTAGCCTTATTTCTGTGGAATCTGAGAACAGATATTTCGGATCCCTTTGAAGACTATAAGGCCAAAGGAAATATCCTCCGATAACAAAGAGAAAGAAGCTTTCTGAGAAACTTCTTTGTGTTCTGTGAAATCATCTCACAGAGTTACATCTTTCGCCTCAAGAAGCCTTTCGCTAAGACAGTTCTTGTGAAATTGGAAAAGTGATATTTGGAAGCCCAGAGAGGGCTATGGTGAAAAAGGAAATATCCTCAGATGAAATCTGGAAAGAAGCTTTCTGAGAAACTGCTCTGTGATATGTAACTTCCACTCACAGAGTTACATCAGTATTTCATGGATCTCTTTGCTAGCCTTATTTCTGTGGAATCTGAGAACAGATATTTCGGATCCCTTTGAAGTCTATCGGGACAAGGGAAATATCCTCCGACAACAAAGAGAAAGAAGCTTTCTGAGAAACTTCTTTGTGTTCTGTGAAATCATCACACAGAGTTACATCTTTCCCATCAAGAGTCCTTTCGCTACGACAGTTCTTGTGGAATTGGCAAAGGGATATTTGGAAGCCCATAGAGGGCTATGGTGAAAAAGGAAATATCCTCAGATGAAATATGGAAAGTAGCTTTCTGAGAAACTGCTAAGTTTCAGTTAATTCATCTCACAGAGTTACATCTGTATTTCGTGGATCTCTTTGCTAGCCTTATTTCTGTGGAATCTGAGAACAGATATTTCGGATCCCTTTGAAGACTATAGGGCCAAAAGAAATATCCTCTGATAACAAAGAGAAAGAAGCTTTCTGAGAAACTTTTTTGTGTTCCGTATAGTCATCTCACAGATATTTCGGATCCCTTTGAAGACAATAGGGCCAAAGGAAATATCCTCCGATAACAAAGAGAAAGAAGCTTTCTGAGAATGTTCTTTGTGTTCTGTGAAATCATCTCACAGAGTTACAGCTTCCCCTCAAGAAGCCTTTCGCTAAGACAGTTCTTGTGGAATTGTCAAAGTGATATTTGGATGCACATACAGGGCTATGGTGAAAAAGGAAATATCCTCAGACGAAATCTGGAAAGAAGCTTTCTGAGAAACTGCTTAGTGTTCTGTTAATTCACCTCAGAGAGTTACATCTTTATTTAGTGGTTCTCTTTGCTAACCTTATTTCTGTGTAATCTGAGAACAGATATTTCGGATCCCTTTGAAGACTATAGGGCCAAAGGAAATAGCCTGCGATAACAAAGAGAAAGAAGCTTTCTAAGAAACTTCTTTGTGTTCTGTGAAATCACCTCACAGTTACAGCTTTCCCCTCAAGAAGCCTTTCCCTAAGAGAGTTCTTGTGGAATTGGCAAAGTGATATTTGGAAGCCCATAGAGGGCTATGATGACAATGGAAATATCCTCAGATGAAATCTGGAAAGAATCTTTCTGAGAAACTGCTTAGTGTTCTGTTAATTCATCTCACAGAGTTACATCTATATTTCGTGGATCTCTTTGCTAGCCTTATTTCTGTGGAATCTGAGAACACATATTTCGGATCCCTTTGAAGACTATAGGGCCAAAGGAAATATCCTTCGATAACAAAGAGAAAGAAGCTTTCTGAGACACTTCTTTGTGTTCTGTGAAATCATCTCACAGAGGTACAGCATTCCACCCAAAGAAGCCTTTAGCTAAGACAGTTCTTATGGAATTGGCAAAGTGATATTTGGAAGCCCATAGAGGGCTATGGTGACGAAGGAAATATCCTCAGATGAAATCTGGAAAGCAGCTTTCTGAGAAACTGCTTAGTGTTCTGTTAATTCATCTTACAGAGTTACATCTGTATTTCGTGGATCTCTTTGCTAGCCTTATTTCTGTGGAATCTTAGAACAGATATTTCGGATCCCTTTGAAGACTATAAGGCCAAAGGAAATATCCTCCGATAACAAAGAGAAAGAAGCTTTCTGAGAAACTTCTTTGTGTTCTGTGAAATCATCTCACAGAGTTACAGCTTTCCCCTCAAGAAGCCTTTCGCTAAGACAGTTCTTGTGGAATTGGCAAAGTGATATTTGGAAGACCAGAAAGGGCTATGGTGAAAAAGGAAATATCCTCAGATGAAATCTAGAAAGAAGATTTCTGAGAAACTTCTATGTGATGTGTGAATTCCACTCACAGAGTTACATCTGTATTTTGTGAATCTCTTTGCCAGCCTTATTTCCGTGGAATGTGAGAACAGATATTTCCGATCCCTTTGAAGACTATAGGGCCGAAGAAATATCCTCCGATAACAAAGAGAAAGAAGCTTTCTAAGAAACTTCTTTGTGTTCTGTGAAATCATCTCACAGATTTACAGCTTTCCCTTCAAGAAGCCGCTCGCTAAGACAGTGCCTGTGGATTCGGAAAAGTGATATTTGGAAGCCCATAGAGGGCTATGGTGAAAAAGGAAATATCCTTAGATGAAATCTGTAAAGAAGCTTTCTGAGAAAATGCGTAGTGTTCTGTTAATTCATCTCACAGAGTTACATCTGTATTTCGTGGATGTCTTTGCTAGCCTTATTTCTGTGGAATCTGAGAACAGATATTTCGGATCCCTTTGAAGATTCTAGGGCCAAAGGAAATATCCTCCGATAACAAAGAGAAAGAAGCTTTCTGAGAAACTTCTTTGTGTTCTGTGAAATCATCTCACAGAGTTACAGCTTTCCCCTCAAGAAGGCTTTCGCTAAGACAGTTCTTCTGGATTTGGAAAAGTGATATTTCGAAGCCCATAGAGGGCTATGGTGAAAAAGGAAATATCCTCAGATGTAATCTGGATAGCAGCTTTCTGAGAAAATGCGTAGTGTTCTGTTAATTCATCTCAGAGAGTTACATCTGTATTTCGTGGATGTCTTTGCTAGCCTTATTTCTGTGGAATCTGAGAACAGATATTTCGGATCCCTTTGAAGACTCTAGGGCCAAAGGAAATATCCTCCGATAACAAAGAGAAAGAAGCTTTCTGAGAAACTTCTTTGTGTTCTGTGAAATCATCTCACAGAGTTACAGCTTTCCCCTCAAGATCCTTTCGCTGAGACTGTTCATGTGGAATTGGCAAAGTGATATTTGGAAGCCCATAGAGGTCTATGGTGAAAAAGGAAATATCCTCAGGCGAAATCTGGAAAGAAGCTTTCTGAGAAACTGCTTAGTGTTCTGTTATTTCATCTCACAGAGTTACATCTGTTTTTCGTGGATCTCTTTGCTAGCCTTATTTCTGTGGAATCTGAGAACAGATATTTCGGATCCCTTTGAAGACTATAGGGCCAAAGGAAATATCCTCTTATAACAAAGAGAAAGAAGCTTTCTGAGAAACTTCTTAGTGTTCTGTGAAATCATCTCACAGAGTTACAGCTTTCCCCTCAAGATCCTTTCTCTGAGACAGTTCTTGTGGAATTGGCAAAGTGATATTTGTAAGCCCAGAGAGGGCTATGTTGAAAAAGGAAATATCCTCAGATGAAATCTGGAAAGAAGCTTTCTGAGAAACTTCTCTGTGATGTGTGACTTCCACTCACAGAGTTACATCTGTATTTTGTGGATCTCTTTGCTAGCCTAATTTCTGTGGAATCTGAGAACAGATATTTCGGATCCCTTTGAAGACTATAGGGACAAGGGAAATATCCTCCGATAACAAAGAGAAAGAAGCTTTCAGAGAATCTTCTTTGTCTTCTGTGAAATCATCTCACAGAGTTACAGCTTTCCCCTCAAGAAGCCTTTCGCTAAGACAGTTCTTGTGGAATTGGCAAAGTGACATTTGGGAGCCCGTCGACGGCCATGGGGAAAAAGGAAATATCCTCAGATGAAATCTGGAAAGAAGCTTTCTGAGAAACTGCTTAGTGTTCTGTTAATTCACCTCACAGAGTTACATATGTATTTCGTGGATCTCTTTGCTAGCCTTATTTCTGTGCAATCTGAGAACAGATATTTCGGATCCCTTTGAAGACTATAGTGCCAAAGGAAATATCCTCCGATAACAAAGAGAAAGAAGCTTTCTGAGAAACTTCTTTGTGTTCTGTGAAATCATCTCACAGAGTTACAGCTTTCCCCTCAAGAAGCCTTTCGCTAAGACAGTTCTTGTGGAATTGGCAAAGTGATATTTGAAAGCTCATAGAGGGCTATGGTGAAAAAGGAAATATCCTCAGACGAAATCTGGAAAGAAGCTTTCTGAGAAACTGCTTAGTGTTCTGTTAATTCATCTTACAGAGTTACATCTGTATTTCGTGGATCTCTTTGCTAGCCTTATTTCTGTGGAATCTGAGAACAGATATTTCGGATCCCTTTGAAGACTATAGGGCCAAAGGAAATATCTTCCGATAACAAAGAGAAAGAAGCTTTCTGAGAAACTTCTTTGTGTTCTGTGAAATCATCTCACAGAGTTACAACTTTCCCCTCAAGAAGCCTTTCGCTAAGACAGGTCTTGTGGAATTGGCAAAGTCATATTTGGAAGACCATAGAGGGCTCTGGTGAAAAAGGAAATATCCTCAGATGAAATCTGGAAAGAAGGTTTTTGAGAAACTGCTCTGTGATGTGTGACTTCCACTCACCGAGTTACATCTGTATTTCGTGGATCTCTTTGCTAGCCTTATTTCTGTGGAATCTGAGAACAGATATTTCGGATCCCTTTAAAGACTACAGGGCCAAAGGAAATATCCTGCGATAACAAAGAGAAAGAAGATTTCTGAGAAAATTCTTTGTGTTCTGAGAAATCATCTCACAGAGTTACATCTTTCCCATCAAGACACCTTTCGCTAAGACAGTTCTTGTGGAATTGGAAAAGTGATATTTGAAAGCCCATAGAGGGCTATGGTGAAAAAGGAAATATCCTCAGATGGAATCTGGAAAGCAGCTTTCTGAGTAACTGCTTAGTGTTCTGTTAATTCATCTCACAGAGTTACATCTGTATTTCGTGGATCTCTTTGCTAGCCTTATTTCTGTGGAATCTGAGAACAGATATTTCGGATCCCTTTGAAGACTATAGGACGAAAGGAAATATCCTACGATAACAAAGAGAAAGAAGCTTTCTGAGAAACTTCTTTGTGTTCAGTGAAATCATCTCACAGAGTTACAGCTTTCCCCTCAAGATCCTTTCGCTGAGACAGTTCTTGTGGAATTGGCAAAGTGATATTTGTAAGCCCAGAGAGGGCTATGTTGAAAAAGGAAATATCCTCAGATGAAATCTGGAAAGAAGCTTTCTGAGAAACTTCTCTGTGATGTGTGACTTCCACTCACAGAGTTACATCTGTATTTTGTGGATCTCTTTGCTAGCCTTATTTCTGTGGAATCTGAGAACAGATATTTCGGATCCCTTTGAAGACTATAGGGACAAGGGAAATATCCTCCGATAACAATGAGAAAGAAGCTTTCAGAGAAACTTCTTTGTGTTCTGTGAAATCATCTCACAGAGTTACAGCTTTCCCCTCAAGAAGCCTTTCGCTAAGACAGTTCTTGTGGAATTGGCAAAGTGACATTTGGGAGCCCGTCGACGGCTATGGTGAAAAAGGAAATATCCTCAGATGAAATCTGGAAAGAAGCTTTCTGAGAAACTTCTTAGTGTTCTGTTAATTCACCTCACAGAGTTACATCTGTATTTCATGGATATCTATGCTAGCCTTATTTCTGTGGAATCTGAGAACAGATATTTCGGATCCGTTTGAAGACTCGGGGGCCAAAGGAAATATCCTCCGATAACAAAGAGAAAGAAGCTTTCTGAGAAACTTCTTTGTGTTCTGTGAAATCATCTCACAGAGTTACAGCTTTCCCCTCAAGAAGCCTTTCGCTAAGACAGTTCTTGTGGAATTTGCAAAGTGATATTTGTAAACCCATAGAGGGCTATGTTGAAAAAGGAAATATCCTCAGATGAAATCTGGAAAGCAGCTTTCTGAGAAACTACTTAGTGTTCTGTTAATTCATCTCAAAGGGTTACTTCTGTATTTCGTGGATCACTTTGCTAGCCTTATTTCTGTGGAATCTGAGAACAGATATTTCGGATCCCTTTGAAGACTATAGGGCCAAAGGAAATATCCTCCGATAACAAAGAGAAACAAGATTTCTGAGAAACTTCTTTGTCTTCTGTGAAATCATCTCACAGAGTTACAGCTTTCCCCTCAAGAAGCCTTTCGCTAAGACAGTTCTTGTGGAATTGGCAAAGTGATATTTGGAAGCCCATAGAGGTCTATGGTGAAAAAGGAAATATCCTCAGGCGAAATCTGGAAAGAAGCTTTCTGAGAAACTGCTTAGTGTTCTATTAACTCACCTCACAGAGTTACATCTCTATTTAGTGGATCTCTTTGCTAAGCTTATTTCTGTGGAATCTGAGAACAGATATTTCCGATCCCTTTGAAGACTATAGGGCCAAAGGAAATATCCTCCGATAACAAGGAGAAAGAAGCTTTCTAAGAAACTTCTTTGTGTTTTGTGAAATCATCTCACAGAGTTACAGCTTTCCCCTCAAGAAGCCTTTCGCTAAGACAGTTCTTGTGGTATTGGCAAAGTGATATTTGGAAGCCCATAGAGGTCTACGGTGAAAAAGGAAATATCCTCAGATGAAATCTGGAAAGAAGGTTTCTTAGAAACTGCTCTGTGATGTGTGACTTCCACTCACAGAGTTACATCTGTATTTCGTGGATCTCTTTGCTAGCCTTATTTCTGTGGAATCTGAGAAGAGATAATTCGGATCCCTTTGAAGACTATAGGGCCAAAGGAAATATCCTGCGATAACAAAGAGAAAGAAGATTGCTGAGAAACTTCTTTGTGTTCTGTAAAATCATCTCACAGAGTTACATCTTTCCCGTCAAGACACCTTTCGCTAAGACAGTTCTTGTGGAATTGTCAAAGTGATATTTGGAAGCCCGTAGACGGCTATGGTGAAAAAGGAAATATCCTCAGATGAAATCTGGAAAGCAGTTTTCTGAGAAACTGCTTAGTGTTCTGTTAATTCATCTCACAGAGTTACATCTGTATTTCGTGGATCTCTTTGCTAGCCTTATTTCTGTGGAATCTGAGAACAGATATTTCGGATCCCTTTGTAGACTATAGGGCCAAAGGAAATATCCTCCGATAACAAAGAGAAAGAAGCTTTCTGAGAAACTTCTTTGTGTTCTGTGAAATCATCTCACAGAGTTACAGCTTTCCCCTCAAGAAGCCTTTCGCTAAGACAGTTCTTGTGGAATTGGCAAAGTGTCATTTGGGAGTCCGTCGACGGCTATGGTGAAAAAGGAAATATCCTCAGATGAAATCTGGAAAGAAGCTTTCTGAGAAACTTCTTAGTGTTCTGTTAATTCACCTCAAAGAGTTACATCTGTATTTCTTGGATCTCTTTGCTAGCCTTATTTCTGTGTAATCTGAGAACAGATATTTGAATCCCTTTGAAGAATGTAGGGCCAAAGGAAATATCCTCCGATAACAAAGAGAAAGAAGCTTTCTGAGAAACTTCTTTGTGTTCTGTGAAATCATCTCAGAGAGTTACAGCTTTCCCCTCAAGAAGGCTTTCGCTAAGACAGTTCTTGTGTAATTGGCAAAGTGATATTTGGAAGCCCATAGAGGGCTATGGTGAAAAAGGAAATATCCTCAGATGAAATCTGGAAAGAAGCTTTCTGAGAAACTTCTCTGTGATGTGTGACTTCCACTCACAGAGTTACATCTGTATTTTGTGGATCTCTTTGCTAGCCTTATTTCTGTGGAATCTGAGAACAGATATTTCGGAACCCTTTGAAGACAATAGGGACAAGGGAAATATCCTCCGATAACAAAGAGAAAGAAGCTTTCTGAGAAACTTCTTTGTGTTCTGTGAAATCATCTCACAGAGTTACAGCTTTCCCCTCAAGAAGCCGCTCGCTAAGACAGTTCTTGAGGAATTGGTAAAGTGACATTTCGGAGTCCTTAGACGGCTATGGTGAAAAAGGAAATATCCTCAGATGAAATCTGGAAAGAAGCTTTCTGAGAAACTGTTTAGTGTTCCGTCAATTCACCTCACAGAGTTACATCTGTATTTCGTGGATCTCTTTTCTAGCCTTATTTCTGTGGAATCTGATAACAGATATTTCGAATCCCTTTGAGGACTGTAGGGCCAAAGGAAATATCCTCCGATAACAAAGAGAAAGAAGCTTTCTGAGAAACTTCTTTGTGTTCTGTGAAATCATCTCACAGAGTTACAGCTTTCCCCTCAAGAAGGCTTTCGCTAAGACAGTTCTTGTGGAATTGGCAAAGTGATATTTGGAAGCCCATAGAGGGCTAGGGTGAAAAAGGAAATATCCTCAGACGAAATCTGGAAAGAAGCTTTCTAAGAAACTGCTTAGTGTTCTGTTAATTCACCTCACAGAGTTACATCTTTATTTCGTGGATCTCTTTGCTATCCTTATTTCTGTGGAATCTGAGAACAGATATTTCGGATCTCTTTGAAGACAATAGGGCCAAAGGAAATATCCTCCGATAACAAAGAGAAAGAAGCTTTCTGAGAAACTTCTTTGTGTTCTGTGAAATCATCTCACAGAGTTACAGCTTTCCCCTCAAGAAGCCTTCCGCTAAGACAGTTCTTGTGGAATTGGCAAAGTGATATTTGTAAGCCCAGAGAGGGCTATCGTGACAAAGGAAATATCCTCAGACGAAATCTGGAAAGAAGCTTTCTGACAAACTGCTTAGTGTTCTGTTAATTCATCTCACCGAGTTACATCTGTATTTCGTGTATCTCTTTGCTAGCCTTATTTCTGTGGAATCTGAGAACAGATATTTCGGATCCCTTTGAAGACTATAGGGCCAAAGGAAATATCCTCCGATAACAAAGAGAAAGAAGCTTTCTGAGAAACTTCTTTGTGTTCTGTGAAATCATCTCACAGAGTTACAGCTTTCCCTCAAGAAACCTTTCGCTAAGACAGTTCTTGTGGTATTGTCAAAGTGATATTTGGAAGCCCGTAGAGGTCTATGGTGAAAAAGGAAATATCCTCAGATGAAATCTGGAAAGAAGGTTTCTGAGAAACTGCTCTGTGATGTGTGACTTCCGCTCACAGAGTTACATCTGTATTTCGTGTATCTCTTTGCTAGCCTTATTTCTGTGGAATCTGAGAACAGATATTTCGGATCACTTTGAAGACTATAGGGCCAAAGAAAATATCCTCCGATAAAAAAGAGAAAGAAGCTTTCTGAGAAACTTCTTTGTGTTCTGTGAAATCATCTCACAGAGTTACATCTTTCCCGACAAGACTCCTTTCGCTAAGCCAGTTCTTTTGGAATTGGCAAAGTGATATTTGGAAGCCCATAGAGAGCTATGGTGAAAAAGGAAATATCTTCAGATGAAATCTGGAAAGCAGCTTTCTGAGAAACTGCTTAGTGTTCTGTTAATTCATCTCACAGAGTTACATCTGTATTTCGTGGATCTCTTTGCTAGCCTTATTTCTGTGGAATCTGAGAACAGATATTTCGGATCCCTTTGAAGACTATGGGGCCAAAGGAAATATCCTCCGATAACAAAGAGAAAGAAGCTTTCTGAGAAACTTCTTTGTGTTCTGTGAAATCATCTCACAGAATTACAGCTTTGCCTTCAACAAGCCGCTCGCTAAGACAGTTCTGGTGGATTTGGAAAAGTGATATTTGGAAGCCCATAGAGGGCTATGGTGAAAAAGGAAATATCCTCAGATGAAATCTGGAAAGCAGCTTTCTGAGAAAATGCGTAGTGTTCTGTTAATTCATCTCACAGAGTTACATTTGTATTTCGTGGATGTCTTTGATAGCCTTATTTCTGTGGAATCTGAGAACAGATATTTCGGATCCCTTTGAAGACTATAGGGCCAAAGGAAATATCCTCCGATAACAAAGAGAAAGAAGCTTTCTGAGAAACTTCTTTGTGTTCTGTGAAATCATCTCACAGAGTTACAGCTTTCCCCTCAAGATCCTTTCGCTGAGACTGTTTATGTGGAATTGGCACAGTGATATTTGTAAGCCCAGAGAGGGCTATGTTGAAAAAGGAAATATCCTCAGATGAAATCTGGAAAGAAGCTTTCTGAGAAACTGCTCTGTGATGTGTGACTTCCACTCACAGAGTTACATCTGTATTTTGTGGATCTCTTTGCTAGCCTTATTTCTGTGGAATCTGAGAACAGATATTTCGGATCACTTTGAGGACTATAGGGACAAGGGAAATATCCTCCGATAACAAAGAGAAAGAAGCTTTCTGAGAAACTTCTTTGTGTTCTGTGAAATCATCTCACAGAGTTACAGCTTTCCCCTCAAGAAGCCTTTCGCTAAGACAGTTCTTTTGGAATTGGCAAAGTGACATTTGGGAGCCCTAAGACGGCTATGGTGAAAAAGGAAATATCCTCAGAAGAAATTTGGAAAGAAGCTTTCTGAGAAACTTCTTAGTGTTCTGTTAATTCACCTCAAAGAGTTACATCTGTATTTCGTGGATCTCTTTGCTAGCCTTATTTCTGTGGAATCTGAGAACAGATATTTCGGATCCCTTTGAAGACTATAAGGCCAAAGGAAATATCCTCCGATAACAAAGAGAAAGAAGCTTTCTTAGAAACTTCATTGTGTTCTGTGAAATCATCTCAGAGAGTTACAGCTTTCCCCTCAAGAAGGCTTTCGCTAAGACAGTTCTTGGGTAATTGGCAAAGTGATATTTGGAAGCCCATAGAGGGCTATGGTGAAAAAGGAAATATCCTCAGATGAAATCTGGAAAGAAGCTTTCTGAGAAACTTCTCTGTGATGTGTGACTTCCACTCACAGAGTTACATCTGTATTTTGTGGATCTCTTTGCTAGCCTTATTTCTGTGGAATCTGAGAACAGATATTTCGGATCCCTTGGAAGACAATAGGGACAAGGGAAATATCCTCCGATAACAAAGAGAAAGAAGCTTTCTGAGAAACTTCTTTGTGTTCTGTGAAATCATCTCACAGAGTTACAGCTTTCGCGTCAAGAAGCCTTTCGCTAAGACAGTTCTTGTGGAATTGGCAAAGTGACATTTCGGAGTCCTTAGACGGCTATGGTGAAAAAGGAAATATCCTCAGATGAAATCTGGAAAGAAGCTTTCTGAGAAACTGTTTAGTGTTGCGTTAATTCACCTCACAGAGTTACACCTGTATTTCGTGGATCTCTTTGCTAGCCTTATTTCTGTGTAATCTGATAACAGATATTTCGAATCCCTTTGAGGACTGTAGGGCCAAAGGAAATATCCTCCGATAACAAAGAGAAAGAAGCTTTCAGAGAAACTTCTTTGTGTTCTGTGAAATCATCTCACAGAGTTACAGCTTTCCCCTCAAGAAGGCTTTCGCTAAGACAGTTCTTGTGGAATTGGCAAAGTGATATTTGGAAGCCCATAGAGGGCTAGGGTGAAAAAGGAAATATCCTCAGACGAAATCTGGAAAGAAGCTTTCTAAGAAACTGCTTAGTGTTCTGTTAATTCACCTCACAGAGTTACATCTTTTTTTCGTGGATCTCTTTGCTAACCTTATTTCTGTGGAATCTGAGAACAGATATTTCGGATCTCTTTGAAGACAATAGGGCCAAAGGAAATATCCTCCGATAACAAAGAGAAAGAAGCTTTCTGAGAAACTTCTTTGTGTTCTGTGAAATCATCTCACAGAGTTACAGCTTTCCCCTCAATAAGCGTTCCGCTAAGACAGTTCTTGTGGAATTGGCAAAGTGATATTTGGAAGCCCATAGAGGGCTATGGTGACAAAGGAAATATCCTCATATGAAATCTGGAAAGAAGCTTTCTGACAAACTGCTTAGTGTTCTGTTAATTCATCTCACCGAGTTACATCTGTATTTCGTGTATCTCTTTGCTAGCCTTATTTCTGTGGAATCTGAGAACAGATATTTCGGATCCCTTTGAAGACTATAGGGCCAAAGGAAATATCCTCCAATAACAAAGAGAAAGAAGCTTTCTGAGAAACTTCTTTGTGTTCTGTGAAATCATCTCACAGAGTTACAGCTTTCCCCTCAAGATCCTTTCGCTGAGACTGTTCATGTGGAATTGGCACAGTGATATTTGTAAGCCCAGAGAGGGCTATGTTGAAAAAGGAAATATCCTCAGATGAAATCTGGAAAGAAGCTTTCTGAGAAACTTCTCTGTGATGTGTGACTTCCACTCACAGAGTTACATCTGTATTTTGTGGATCTCTTTGCTAGCCTTATTTCTGTGGAATCTGAGAACAGATATTTCGGATCCCTTTGAGGACTATAGGGACAAGGGAAATATCCTCCCATAACAAAGAGAAAGCAGCTTTCTGAGAAACTTCTTTGTGTTCTGTGAAATCATCTCAGAGAGTTACAGCTTTCCCCTCAAGAAGGCTTTCGCTAAGACAGTTCTTGTGGAATAGGCAAAGTGATATTTGGAAGCCCATAGAGGGCTATGGTGAAAAAGGAAATATCCTCAGATGAAATCTGGAAAGAAGCTTTCTGAGAAACTTCTCTGTGATGTGTGACTTCCACTCACAGAGTTACATCTGTATTTTGTGGATCTCTTTGCTAGCCTTATTTCGGTGGAATCTGAGAACAGATATTTCGGATCCCTTTGAAGACAATAGGGACAAGGGAAATATCCTCCGATAACAAAGAGAAAGAAGCTTTCTGAGAAACTTCTTTGTGTTCTGTGAAATCATCTCACAGAGTTACAGCTTTCCCCTCAAGAAGCCTTTCGCTAAGACAGTTCTTGTGGAATTGGCAAAGTGATATTTGGAAGCCCATAGAGGGCTATGGTGAAAAGGAAATATCCTCAGATGAAATCTGGAAAGAAGCTTTCTGAGAAACTGCTCTGTGATGTGTGACTTCCACTCACAGAGTTACATCTGTATTTCGTGGATCTCTTTGCTAGCCTTATTTCTGTGGAATCTGAGAACAGATATTTCGGATCCCTTTGAAGACTATAGGGCCAAAGGAAATATCCTCCGATAACAAAGAGAAAGAAGCTTTCTGAGAAACTTCTTTGTGTTCTGTGAAATCATCTCACAGAGTTACAGCTTTCCTCTCATGAAGTCGCTCGCTAAGGAAGTTCTTGTGGATTTGGAAAAGTGATATTTGGAAGCCCATAGAGGGCTATGGTGAAAAAGGAAATATCCTCAGATGAAATCTGGAAAGAAGCTTTCTGAGAAACTGCTCTGTGATGTGTGACTACCACTCACAGAGTTACATCTGTGTTTCGTGGATCTCTTTGCTAGCCTTATTTCTGTGGAATCTGAGAACGGATATTTCGGATCCCTTTGAAGACTATAGGTCCAAAGGAAATATCCTCCGATAACAAAGACAAAGAAGCTTTCGGAGAAACTTCTTTGTGTTCTGTGAAATCATCTCACAGAGTTACAGCTTTCCGTTCAAGAAGCCTTTCGCTAAGACAGTTCTTGTGGAATTGGCAAAGTGATATTTGGAAGCCCATAGAGGGCTATGGTGAAAAAGGAAATATCCTCAGACGAAATCTGGAAAGAAGCTTTCTGAGAAGCTGCTTAGTGTTCTGTTAATTCACCTCACAGAGTTACATATTTATTTATGGATCTCTTTGCTAACTTTATTTCTGTGGAATCTGAGAACAGATATTTCGGATCTCTTTGAAGACTTTAGGGCCAAAGGAAATATCCTCCGATAACAAAGAGAAAGAATCTTTCTAAGAAACTTCTTTGTGTTCTGTGAAATCATCTCACAGAGTTACAGCTTTCCCTCAAGAAGCCTTTCGCTAAGACAGTTCTTGTGGTATTGGCAAAGTGATATTTGGAAGCCCGTAGAGGTCTATGGTGAAAAAGGAAATATCCTCAGATGAAATCTGGAAAGAAGGTTTCTGAGAAACTGCTTAGTGTTCTGTTAATTCACCTCACAGAGTTACATCTGTATTTCGTGGATCTCTTTGCTAGCCTTATTTCTGTGCAATCTGAGAACAGATATTTCGAATCCCTTTGAAGACTATAAGGCCAAAGGAAATATCCTCCGATAACAAAGAGAAAGAAGCTTTCTGAGAAACTTCTTTGTGTTCTGTGAAATCATCTACCAGAGTTACAGCTTTCCCCTCAAGAAGCCTTTCGCTAAGACAGTTCTTGTGGAATTGGCAAAGTGATATTTGGAAGCTCATAGAGGGCTATGGTGAAAAAGGAAATATCCTCAGACGAAATCTGGAAAGAAGCTTTCTGAGAAACTGCTTAGTGTTCTGTTAATTCATCTCACAGAGTTACATCTATATTTCGTGGATCTCTTTGCTAGCCTTATTTCTGTGGATTCTGAGAACAGATATTTCGGATCCATTTGAAGACTATAGGGCCAAAGGAAATATCTTCCGATAACAAAGAGAAAGAAGCTTTCTGAGAAACTTCTTTGTGTTCTGTGAAATCATCTCACAGAGTTACAACTTTCCCCTCAAGAAGCCTTTCGCTAAGACAGTTATTGTGGAATTGGCAAAGTCATATTTGGAAGCCCATAGAGGGCTCTGGTGAAAAAGGAAATATCCTCAGATGAAATCTGGAAAGAAGTTTTCTGAGAAACTTCTCTGTGATGTATGACTTCCACTCACCGAGTTACATCTGTATTTCGTGGATCTCTTTGCTAGCCTTATTTCTGTGGAATCTGAGAACGGATATTTCTGATGCCTTTGAAGACTATAGGGCCAAAGGAAATATCCTGCGATAACAAAGAGAAAGAAGATTTCTGAGAAACTTCTTTGTGTTCTGAGAAATCATCTCACAGAGTTACATCTTTCCCGTCAAGACACCTTTCGCTAAGACAGTTCTTGTGGAATTGGCAAAGTGATATTTGGAAGCCCTTAGAGGGCTATGGTGAAAAAGTAAATATCCTCAGATGAAATCTGGAAAGCAGCTTTCTGAGAAACTGCTTAGTACTCTGTTAATTCATCTCACAGAGTTACATCTGTATT